>NC_142708.1:2655000-2982500 GCF_055471065.1 Atractosteus spatula
GCGCTAAAGCAAGTGCTGTATAATATGAGCTGAACTGGCCTGTGTGTGCTCCACTGTCATACACTTTAATCGGAAACACGGTGTCCTTTAATAAATCTATATCGATTTCCCTAAAAAATGAAGGATATGAGCTTTTCACAGATGGTGGTTACCAACAGCAAGCATGTCAGGTCCATTTGTGTAAGACATTTGGTGTGACTTAATGCATTTCTCCTCTGGAATTGAAATTCTGCTGAGATGTTGCACAAAAAAAGAAGACTGAATTAGTCAAAGCAAGCCTATTTATTACTGCACAATTCAGAAAGATCTATGTGCACGCTGAACCTTAAAAACATTTTAAAATATGTGTTGTGTTTTCAAACTGCAATGTATGACATGCAGTGCTGGCAGGCTGCCTGGTTTCTACTTAAACGATTGTCAGTTGGGGAAAAATAAATTTCTCTAACTAGACAAAAGTCAATGTTTTCATGTTTTACTACAATCAAACTGATGCGGATGACAATTTAATGTCTCATCACTTAAACTATCTGTGGATAATCAAAATAACCTCAGTCAATCATAAATCTGTCTGGATGGTGCGTTTGCTCAGCTCAGATTTCTCCACTGCACTGGTAAAAATATTTATTTTGACTTTCTTGTCACTGCTGTCTCTCCAGGAATTCTCAGCACAGTTCATCTGCTCCCCTGGGGAGGTGAACACCGAACAGCAGGATGTGTTGTAAAGAGTAGATAAACCTGTCAAATATTTAAGTTGACTGTTATTGGTGACCTTGCACACCAGATAATAGACAACGGAAGTTACCTATGGGGTTATTATTACACATATTTCTAACTAGTTGCCGAGGGATAAGACTGTAGTCTGTGCTGACCTCTCAATGGGATCCCTCAGTTTGATCTCCTTACTTGACTGTCCTCTATAGGTTTTGCAGGTTAACCCCCACCTGCATTTACGAAATTTAATTCTTGCCTGTTCTGTACATAATGACTGGTTCAAATTAAATATGCACAGAAAAAAAAACATTAGAATGTTGCGGTTTCACACGCATCAGCATTTAGAGATTTTAGAACTCAGAATGTTGTGTATTTCAAAGTACATGGATGTGTGATTGATCCATTAACAGGTAGACAGGAGGAATAGAATAAAACAGCAGGGATCTCGCAGAAATGTGTTAAAAATCAACAGAGTAAGGAGCATTATATTGTGATTTTAAAGAACTTGTCTGTAGTAGACAAACTCTACTGCAGTTTACAATTACAATTACTTCTCAGAATAGAAACTTGTGTACTCTGAGTACTTTACCATTTTGCTAGGGCAGGAAAAAACACATTTTCTTTTTTTTATTCCTGCTCTGGATTTATTTGACTAATAAACCGAAATGTTCACAATTTGATTATTTGATATGGTTGAGACATAAAAACCAAAATGTTTTGTGTGGTTTAGTAGTGCATAAGTGTTTTTTTGTGATTGACGTATTTCCTATGCAGAGTTCTCTTTCTAGGCAGTATAGACAGATTGCAAACCCCTTCACACTCGCTGTCATCAGCAATATGTATTGAGCACATTTGACAAAGGGAGCTCAAGCCTGTTGATACTTAAAAGTTCAATATGTTCCATTTTTCATCTAAGTGCTGGGGACTATCTCTGTAATTATCTCCTGGATGAGTCCCAAACATTGATTAGGAATCAGGGAAGTTAGACATGTTCATGGCAGAGCAGAGCCCACTATCTCAGATGATATTACTCCTCGTTCTTTTGAAAGAGTTTTACTGCTCATGAAGAAGCCCTGAATCTACAGCAGACAGATCCATTGATCTGCGGGTCATGCAGTGATACTGCAGCACTAATGTAAATTTCAGCATTGGTGTTCATATACGTCAACTGCTGAGGCAGTAAAGAATTTAAGCTTCATCTGCTGTATTTGCAAAGCCTTGTAAAAGTATTCAGACCCTTTCCACGGTGCCCTGATTGATGCATACGCATATTTTTTAACTTAATATTTTATTCAAAACTGGAATGCTCAAGCTGAAGACATGACAAGATAAATTACAGTAAATGTCAACAAAAACTAAAGTTAAAAAATACTGAAATATGGTGATTGCATAAGTAACTGGACCCATGAACACAATATTTTGTATCAGCACCTTCACCAATTAAAGCCCCAAGTCTTTTTGAGGAAGTCTATACCAACCTTTCACACCAGCTTGGTGTAGTTTCTGCCCATTTTTGCTTTGAGCTTTTGCTCAAGTTCTTGGAAGTTGCTTGTGGGTCACTTATGGACAGAACTTTTAAGTCCTCCCACAGAGGCTCAGTAGGAATCAGTTCAGGACTACGACGGGGTCACTGAAGGACATTCACTTACTTTTTTCTGAGCCACGACAGTGAAGCTTTGGCCTTGTGCTCTGGATAATTTTCCAGCTGTCTCAGTTTAGGCCTGAAGCAGGTTTTCCTCTAAGATTTGACAGGACTTTGCTCCATCTATGTTCCCATCAGTCTTGACAAGCTTCTCAGGCCCTGCTGGTGAGAAGCAGAACTAGTACATCCTGCTGCCACCACCATGCTGGACAGTAGGGGTGGTGTTGTCCTAGTGGGTTTGCATCATATGTAACACTTTACATTTAGACTGACAAAGTTTGTCATATGTTTGCAGAATCATTTAAATGCTTTCTTTCAAGCTACATGTGAGATTTGACATGGGTTTTTCTATTGTGCATACTGCTCCGGGTATTGTTGACTGATGCACATTTTCTCCCATCTCTGTAGCTCGTCTGCCTCCCTCACCAGTTTCCTGCTTGCCTGGATGCCATGATCCAGGCACTCTCTGGGTGCTGTGATGCACCTCCTGTTTCTTGATGCTTAAGTAGACTCACGGTGAGACTGTATGGAGACATTGTTTTTCTTGTAGCTTCTTCCCCTCGCTTGCTTCGGAAGCTCCCTTAGTCTTCAAGGTGAAGTGTTTATCTGAAATTCAAAACCTTACAGAGGGACCTTACAGAGACGAGCGTATTTACTCTCAAATCTTGTCAACCACTATCATTGCACACAGAGGCCACTCAATTAATTTTGTGTCTCTTTAAAATAACCTTGTGTACCTAAATCAGTTCAGGTTTCCCACAGCAAAGGAAGTGAATACTTATGCAATCAAGGTTTTTCAATTTTTCTTTTATATTAATTATATGTTTACACCTTTGTTTTTCTTTTTTGTTTTTTGCTTTGAATGTGGAGAGGAGGGGGTTTATATAACAAATACTGATACTCCCAAGTGTCAATGACTACATGTAGTTAAGCAACCAAACGTGAAATCCGAGCAAAGTGTCCAAAAACGTTTGCAGAAAAAATTAACAACGCAGTCTGGCAAAGCCAACAGCGGCCAACTGTTAAGTATGACAGGAATCCTCCAGGCATAGCCTAGTCTCCCGGATCATTACCTGAAATTAGCTTGATGTCTCTCAGGGTGCAGGTAACTGCAGCACTTTTTAAACTTTTTTAAGCCCCAACAGTGTAGGGCTGAGATTGAGGGACACAGTGAGTCAGTCCACTGTGGCAGAGGGAGGGAGTGAAAACACAGAACTTGCTCAGTACTGGCGATCAGTGTGCCTTAAAGCTGTTAACAGCAGGAGCAGCGTGTGAAAACACCTGTTCGGCTGCTGTTCACGATGTCGGGATCGGCACCAGCGCAGACTGTGACACTGTCTTTTCCTCGGACCAGCAGACGGGTCTGCTGCCGGAGGTGCTCCTTTCAGTGACCGCAGTGACAAAGTCGTGGCGCCCCCTTCAAACGTCTTCTGTGCGAATCGCTGCTTCTCTGGCAGTGCCCATCAGCACCTTGTGGGACAGGCAGTGCCTCTTTTCGGATAGCTTCTTCACTGTCCTGAGAAGAGCGAACCGGTGAAGCCAGCTGTCCGTGGCCGAAGCTTGGTTCTGATTCTTTGGACTTCCTCACTAGATCCTGGGCAGGTGGAATGCATCAGAGAATTTAAATCAGTCGTCTCAGATCTTCTGAGAGGTTTCACCCTGCGAGTTTGTCACGGACAAACTTTTTTTTGCTCTGGTTTTAAAAACTCCGTCATGTTCAGCAACAATGACTTATGAGTCATTTAATGATGGTATTTCATGATTTCTAAACCTGCATGGACTGACAGATGAACCTGCTGACCAGTCTATTGGGAAACAATCTAATCAAAAAGCACAGCAAAATTGTCATGTTTGATTATTTTAGGGGCTGGATGTGCAATCAGCCTCTGGGGCACCCAGTGAAAAAGGGCATCTTCACACAGGCACATATGGCAAAAAACACAGAACATGATACCATGACAATGTAATGGTTAAGACAGCCGTGTTGTTAGTGCCAAATAACTAACATTGCAAGTGGGCGTGCCAGGGGCTGTGCACTCACTTTCAGAGCATGATTAACCTCATATTGTTATTTTGCTAGTATTTTCCAATACAGGTGACACTTTTTGTCACATAATCATGCAAAATCAGCCAACGTGTTGCCATATTTTGGAGCTGAACAAGCAGATTTATATTGTTAACACTATTATGAAACATAAGAAGTTTAGAACTTGTCTGCTTTACCTAGACATCACTGCCAGCATTACCATCACTGATGCTGGTTCAGCCCAGTCAGGCCTTATTTACTTTTGTTTCAGCATTAACATACAGTACACATACTGTTTACAAGCCCCTGCTCAGGAAACTAATTTACACTACTCTAGTGTCAAAGCCCTGTCTTCCTGAAATGACTCTTTATCTTTTAAGAGGAACTGTTTTGCTTCTGTCCTCCTGTTTCCCTTATTATGTGGGGACCCATATCCAGACTGCACGTGTCACGCATGCTGTAACAGACCTCAGAGGCTGTGGCTCCTGGGCTCCCTGTCAAACTGCATTACAGAACAATCAATCTTGTGCTGAGGCGCAAGTGCCAGTACGGATTGTGTGACATCTTGCTCCTGTGCCACGGATTCCTGGTTAGCAGAAAAGGAAGGGAGATGGAGCTCAAAAAGTTGCAAGTTAATGTACTTGTGATTGTGAACACACAATGACTGTTATTTGTATCAAAGCTCAAGCAAAGAGACTGATGAGCAGTAAAGCAATACAATGGTGTAATAAATTCTATTGAAACTTCGTGTTGTCAGGTTGCATGTTTCTTAATGTGTTACCTTTATGTTATAGAGGAAGTACTATCCCAAACCCATACACTCTATAAGAAATCCAAAAATAATCAGGCACTAAGGGCAATCTGAGCAGTAGCTAATGAACAGCTAATGAAGATGGTAAATCCTGAATCTAAAAAAGCAGTACAGTATGTATAAAAATGCTATGGCATTTAAATATTCACATTAATTTGTATAAATGAATTGGTGGTGTCTCATTATTTACAATTTGGTAGCAATTTTTAATTCTTTCCAGAACAATTCAACAGCAATCTGGTTGAAAATGAACATTTGAAATTTGTCATGAAAAAGGTCGCACACAACTTGAAAACAGTGTCTGTTCTCACAGCACTGAGCTATTAAAAACTAATTCCTTCGTTCAGATCGTATTCCTGTATTTATTCTTCATTCATGCAAGTAACTCTACATTGTTAAACTTTATTTTAAAATTAAAAAATAGAAAATAGAGAAGAGCGCCAATCCCGTGTGCAACATGCATGGTAAATGAAAAGGGTCATTTTTCTTTAAACCAGGCTACAAGAAACAGAATCCCAGGGATTATAAAGAGGATTTCCGCAAATGGACCTTATGGCTAAAAAGAGTTAAAACAGACAAACAGTACCTCCCATAAACTTGATTTATATCATTTAAAAAGATGTGCGTTCTTGGCAAACTATAAAGGATATGAAGTCCTCATGGGGAGATACGGGCCCGTTCCTCGTAATAAACCTTTTAATGTGCAGTGGAAAGGATCCCAGTGCAAAAAAATTGGGCTCCTGTGTTATTTTTTCGCTGCATTTTTTGGCCCAGCTCTTTCTGGAAAAAAGGCTTGGCTCACCTCCTGCCCCCTCCCCCAGGAGTACATGTTCCCATCATCCAAAAAAGAAAAAAAACAAACAGAAAGAATGTATACACAATTCATGCGAAGTATCAAATATGAGCCTCGGCTTAAAATAAATGCAGTTCTGACAAAAGTGGCTCAAGTATCATACATCAAACACTTGTTACCTCTCTTGGCCTTAGTGATTGCACATGACTGCAAACAAGTCAGTGATAAAATCTAAAGAAAGATGAAACCAATCCAGGCCTTTTTAAAGATCATCAATCACCTTTTGCAAGCTCTGATATTATTAGTTCAAGTAAAGCCTCGCTCTTCCATTTTATGGACATCATAAAAAAGGAAAATAAAAAGAGAATCTAGCTCTTTAGCCACCAGAGGAATACATTTTTATGGGCAGCATCGTGGAAGGAACCAATCAAGTCTAATGAAATAACTAGCTGCTGAATTATTCAAGCCAGAGCTCCCAGCTCAGTAAACCCTCTCCCAGCTTGCTCAGTTCATGTACTGGTAGGGCAGAGGATAGCTGGACTTATCAGGATCCAGGCAAATCCCTCCTTTCCAGTGCCCCATTGTCGGACCTGCATATATAATGGATCAGAGGTGCTTCAAACAGGCTAAACGCAAGAGAATTAACATCATTAAAGTTTAATTTGAGAACACCTCTCCAACCAACAGAAATCTTCCTCTTTTTGTCTTATGTATGGCATAACCAGGAGACAAAATACTACTAAGGAGCATAAGAAATGTGACAAATAACAAGAGGCCATTCAGCTTGTTTGCTAGATAGTAGTTAATTGATCCTGAACCTCATCCAGCCATTTCTTGAAAGAAGCCAGGGTATTGGCTTCAACACCATGGCTGGGTAGCTTGCTCCACACCCCCACATCCATCTGTGTAAAGAAGAGTCCTCTCAGGCTTGCAGTAAATACATGCACTTCCATGTCTTTTCCAGTTGCGTCTTGCAGTTTGTGTGTCGTTGCTCATGCAGAAGACGTTCACTGGGTTGGCCTTGTGTTTGGACATGTGTATCAGTTTCCCTCATAACGTTCTTTGTCCAAGACTAAAGATGTTCTGTTCCTTTAGTATGTCAATGCAGAACAGTCCCTTAAGCACCGGAAAGTATCCGGTTGCTCTTCTCTGGACTGATTCCAGAGCAGTAACATCTTTTCTAGAACGTGGGGACCTTTCTCTTGTGTTGTGCTCGTCAGGCAAAGGGGAAGCCCTGTCACAGGAGTCAGACCTTGCCTGTGTGTTCTTCATGAATGTCAATTATTGCATGGACAAATTTCACCCTTTAGAATTAAAAACAATAAAAAAAATGATTATTAAAATAAGAAAATAAAATTCATTGTGAATCTGTGGGTGGAATGTATTTTATAGTTTAGTCAGATGCTCTTCACCCCCCCCCCATTTTCTTCCCAGTGGTAAATACCGCTCATGGAGGCTGAAGAATTAGTATTTCAGAAACTTAACAGGGAAAGAATGTATCGCTCTCCAGTTTGCTTCACAAGAAGAAGCTCTAAGTCATTCTCACTGTCAGCACCTTCCTGTAAGAAGGAGGGTGAGTGTCATATTTTATTTTATGACCACATGGGAGCATGCACACAGCATGTAGGTAATAGGTTTGCTCTTTTGTCTGACAACTCAACCTTTAATTACCTCTTTTCATGTCGTGTCAGGTAGCATTTTGTACACCTACAAGAAAGACTACTCTAATGCAGCCAAACGGAGAGTTTAACCTGTTCTTCCCATTTAATGACCGGTTTGCATGTACTGTAGTTTGTCAAAACCTGCCAAGTGAAAGGATCAGATTAGATTTCATTAACTGGTAGGTGCTTCAATGTAACGGAACATAGCAAGCCCTTCTCTCGTGCTCACTGCTGGCTAATGACTGACTGTGTTGCACTCAAGAGAAAGAAAGATAGGGGGCTCCTTGTTTCAGTGAGATTTTCCACCTGTAAGGTTTGTGTGCCTTCAGACATTCCCATTCTGACAACACAGAGGTGAGCAGGGGGACAAAGCTGGGTTTGTGTTTCACTTTTATGGCGGGAAATGTCTAACACACTAAAGAGAAGGACTAATGCACTAATACTCTTGTGTTGTGTTAGAGAAATTCCTCTGCTTGTAAATGTACTCTACTTCCCAATGGATTGTGAGAGCACTGCAGTGAAAATGATAAAACTATACTGTGTGTTGTATTGGCTTTTTTTAAAATAAAAGGCCATATACTTTGGTGAGTGATACTTGGGAAACAACAGTTTTGTAGCATGTTCACTATTGCTTTTATTGGCTCCCTAATTTGTTTAACGTTATTTCTGAAGCTGATTTCTTCCTTAAAGTGAGGCGGGTTTTTTGGGCAAGTTTATACAGTGCAATATTTGCTGCAAGTATGTAGTTGCAGATGATTTCCAATGCTACATTATTCAAATACAAAGGATTATACTCTAGATGACACCCTCCTAGCATCTGCAATATCAAATTAATCTTTTTTCCCGAATTTCCCATATTCCCATATTTCCCCGCACTGAAAATAAAATACTGACAAAATATTGCATTTACAAAATACGAAATGAACACCAACAATAATCCCGAAATTGTGCAGAAATCTTTATAAAGTAGATCAATCAAATTCTAATTAAGACAAAATGAACCAATGAATATTAAGAGATAGTATACTTAATATTTTGGCATTAACTTGCCTGGCTGAGGAAATGAAAATGCTGGTCGGTGGGCTGTCACAGCCCCTTCATGTATCGGGAATGAATGAAGGAGGCAGCTGCAAGGGTGAAGAT
Organism: Atractosteus spatula; assembly: GCF_055471065.1. Taxonomy (NCBI): domain Eukaryota; kingdom Metazoa; phylum Chordata; class Actinopteri; order Semionotiformes; family Lepisosteidae; genus Atractosteus; species Atractosteus spatula. The sequence goes on from NC_142708.1 coordinate 2,663,788, forward strand.
GAGGTTGAGGGAGAGGTGGTAGAAAAGATGTGTACAGCGTTGTGGGCAGCTAGCGAGTGTTTATACGGAGGAGAGGGATACGAGATAACAAGAGCTTGACCTCCTTAGGAACTTCTGTTATATAACCCTTCATGGACATAATAGAATAAGAGCATTTGTGTTGCACTTTCTTTGGCATTTCTGTTTTAATTCAGACGGTGGTGGCAGTAATAAGGTAGGAGTGCCTGAGAAATTTGCAAGTGAGAAACAACAGTTCCAGAAATTTGAACCCTTACTTTAGCACAAAGGCTTAGTTGGGGTTCTCTGTCTGGCCATCAAATACTGGGTATTAGAAACACACAGAACTAAGAAATCATTCCCAATAACGTAAAAATATTGATGATAAAAATACATTACATTATGGTTCTTACTCAATATGGTCTTTTTCTCAGGATTGCTTCCATATAGCTTAGCACTGGCCACTGCCACTATCCAGTGTTTTAGTCCTGCGTGTTGTCACCTGTAAGAGACTAACTTTTCGAATAGGTTTAGTCCAGGCTGGGGAGCAGATCACGTGGGGAGGTCACGCGAGCGCCCAGGGTCACCCGTGAGATCCGCTCGTGAGTGGAGGAGCTGGTACTCTGACTCGGCACTCATTCTCTCACTTTCATCCGCCTGCCCGCAGAGAGAGAGAGAGAGGGGACAGCGCCAAGCCCATCACTCAGAACAACCAGCGTGGTTCTTTGTGCTTCGAACTTAATTCAGGAATGAAAAAGCCCAGCCTCAGCAACCCCTCAGCTGCGCCCGCTTGGTTAAACCTCCTTAATGGGCCAGGTCGGACCCACATTTCTGTTGGAAACTGTAATCTGTTACAGCCTGCGCCAGGTGACAATTTCATCTTGGGGAAGAAATCATTTATCGCGCCCTCGGCTGTGCTGATGTTCTGGCAGCTGCTGTGTCCGACGCTGGCACTGCGGTCTGCTTGTTAGGCCTGACACCAGCGCTTTAGCTAACAAAAGGTCTCAGAGGCTTAGGCCTGATCTGGTATGTCAAAGGGTTCACATTTCACATGCAGATGTGTGACCTTCGTGGCCTTTAGCGGGAAGGTGCATTTTCGCCCAGAGAAGGAAGTGGGGGGGGGGGGTTCCTTTTAAGAAGCAAGCTTTAAGACACTTCAACATTTTTAAAAGGGTTTCCATTCAACGCCCCCTTTGAACACTTGTAGTTCCCCGTCTTTCAGTTGGGAAAAAGAAAAACGTTGTCCCTGAAAATTGTTCAGGTGTTGAACCCCTGGAAAGAGGATAACTAGATGTTTTTAGTGCTGTTTTCTCAGCAGATCTTGAAAAGTTTCCGATGAAATATTTGTTTTCCGTCAGAAAAGTTGTCATTTGGTCAGTTTTTACTACTGCAAACCTCCTGTTACATCAATTAAATTCTTAATAATCACCTAAAACAATAAATCTTAGGCTTCCTACAAACTATATTAAAGCTCTCTATAAATATTAAAAGGAAATATAATATAATGGGTATCTTTTATTTTTCCAGGTTTTGATTATGTTCAGAAATCATCCCAAAATGTCGTACTGCTGTGGGAGGAAAAACAAAACTTTGCATTTTTGCTCAGTCTGACTAAAACTTTATATCATAGTATTGATTTGTAAGGGGAATGCCATCCCTTGGTTTAAATGCCAAGACAATCAGGCATTTTTATTCCAGTGCAGTTCTCATGATTGTGAAGACGTTTCTTAATACAATGAGCTCTGAGAGTCTGCCAGTCAGAGACCACACAAAGGTGAATGATGCCGTTAACAAGTTTGACAACGTTTCTATCAAGAGCAGGTCTTTAGCATAACCGACTCTCAAGGATTTATTATACCCTTCCCTAAAAATATGTTTCACAAAGCATTATTTAAGAGAAACAGAATAAAAAGAAGTTCACGTACTATTAAAAGAGTTGCAGAAAAAAAGTAGGGATCCTTCTGGCTTCCCAGGTGCTGACGCAGAGCAAGTGACAAACTGAACAGAGCCTGCAATGTGAATGATAGTGCAAGGAGACGAGTGTCATTCTGACCCTTCTGAGTTTCAGTGGGGACATGGACAGATATTTGCATTAGTCACCTGTGGATTTCCTTCCCCTCTTGGTAAATAATTCCACTCTTCTGACTGTCAAATAAAACTGAAACACGATATATCAAAGTTGTTCAGGTTTAAATTTTTTGTTGTTTTTCCATCTTTATGGTTTGTTAATATTGTAACGCTTACGGCCGACAGGTACTGTGTAAGAGCAGGCTTACCAGAGCAGGTGACGTCACCGCCCTTCCCTGTGATAGCAGGACTACAGCTACTAGGCTGTAGAGAGATCTCTCTTTAGCTCGCCGGGCTGGGTCTCTGTTGAGTGACGCGGGAGTCCCGGGTTCGAGCCCACGGCGGAGCGGGGCCGACCTAATGCGGCAAGGGCGCCCGCCTGAGCCCCCGTTGTGTTACAATATACTTATATAAATATATTCCAGTAACATGTTACAGGTAATATAGTGATTGAATTATAAAGTCTGCAAAGCCTGTGGTGTTGTGACAGTGTAACACAGTATTTGTACAGCTAATTCACAGAACTAGTGCAATTCCAGTACACTCTGTATACAACATTAATTTTCAGAGACATTTTTCATTATACTTTTGCAATATACTGTACATTGGTTTAGTGCAGTTTTCCTGCTTCTTCAGTTTTGGTAATTGAGGCAATAACTGTCCACAAAATGTTTTTGTTATTTCATGATCCACCCCTTTCACCTGACAACTGAGGAATTGATCTATATCGGCCATTTTCAGTGCTAAAAAATACTTTAAAATATTAGAGGATTGAGACATCACAAACAAAATTCAGTAAATTTAAATGGAGGACCATTAAGTGCAACAAAAGTCTTCCAGCTGTGTTGAAGATACATGAGAAATTAATTTGCCCCGCACTGAAAAACTGTGACCTGTTCAAACAACTGCACCATGCATCATGGAGTAATAACGTCTGCGCAGAGAAAACGAAACCCAAGGCACCCTATTTCCATGGACAAGAAAGACAACAAGACCTTATTCCACAGGTCCAGTGAGACAGGCACAAGACAGGGAAGGGGCAGTAGAGCAAACTGTCTGCTTACAGTGGGATGTCATGAGGAATACACTGTGAAATGAGGGGTTCACCAACCAGGGGTAAATGAGTACAGTTTCTGATACTGTCCAACAGTGTTCTTCATTCACTGATGTCATGCGGCAACTAGTTTCCATGGGCTCCTCAAAGATGTGAGAATTGCTGATCAGGCTGGTGAATCCAGGAAACACTGTATCCTTTGCCTCATTCAGTGGCTGCTCTGTCTCTGCTCAATTGGCACATGATTGTGTTTGTTCACGTTTCCTGATGAATGCGTACTGCCTCAGTCTTTGTCCGTCCCCTGCCTTAACACACCCAGAGGTTGCTCATCTTCATGTAATAGAGCCACCAGCAGTTCTTACTGGAAAAAGTGGCATGCTCAGCAGCCCTTCCCACAGCTGACTGGATGCTACAAAATGAAAAATGATCTTTCCAAATAGGAACAACATGTTTTCATTCTTATAATTCTAGTCGATGAAATAGGAGAGAGTGTGTATTGGAACAAATTTGTGAAATGTTTCAGAGAGACCAAGGACCGCTTCCTCAGAAGATATGTGAAATGCTGAAACTTTTAAATGCAACAGACGTGCTGCACAACTAAGGGTGAACGTTGACGCTCATGTGACTGATACAGTATGTAAGAAATTCTTTTTAAATAAAGGTCTATTCTAAGAGGCCTTTCTAAGAGGGCAATCATAGACAGAAAGGTAACATTATCTAGCCCATATGTTTCTTACAGATGAAACATAATTACAAAAAAGCTCTTGTTCTCCTCTAAATAGGAGTTCATTAAAACAGAAGCTTAAGAGAAGGTCAGGTCATAATCTTGCCCATTTCTGCTCTTCTACACACTGTATACTGTGTATATCTCACCTTCTAAACTCCCTTTGTGCAAACGTTGTTACCAGTCCATACCTAAAGTATACAGTAAGTTTCCTGTTTTGCAGACATTGGTTTGCACACTTTGCATTAAACTCTTTCTTATTATATAAATTATTATTATAATAATATGCAAAGGAACAAGTAATAGGTTTATTCCATGCTGAAAAGAGAAGGAAGAAAAGACAATGTTTCGGCCGTGGAGCCTTCTTCAGGTGTTCCTTTTCAGCATGGAATAAACCTTTACTTGTTCCTTTGCAGCCCACGCATGCTGACAAAGCCGCCCACCTGAAGTATTATAATAATATGTAACAGTACTATTATAGTTCGATTATACTGTGGGAATATAAACTTCCTGTAATTCCTTTAGCTATGGGTAAAGCCATGAGAAAGTACAATGTACTGACAGCACTCATTGATTCATCAACAGTACAAGGGTCTCTAGTGACAATGAAAGACCAAAAAGTCCATAGCATCTCATGTTTACCACCAGAGACAGAGAGCTGTCTTCCTCAAAGCCATCTCCTCTCTTCTTTCGGTCTGTTTCTGCCCGCGGACATCCCTCTTTTGGAGGTATTACTTCGGGTGAATTCCTTGACAGTCCTCTGTGTGTTCTTGTTTCAGCTGTTGAAAGGATGCCCGTGGGCACATTGGAGAGGGGACCCACCTGGCCTGTCAGTTATTGGTGAATTGATCCTGGGATCACATCCAGCCATTTCTCAGAAGGATCCAGTTCTTCAGCCTGGGCACGTTACCTTTGGGTGAAGAAGTACCTCCTGTTTGGTTTTAAATACTGTACTAGTGAGGTTTTTGCGTGGACTGCGTGAGCACCGGCAGAGAGCTTCTTTTCCTTAGCCAGGGAGCGCGCGGTGTGCCGGTGTGTCGTCGTATCGTGAGGCAGGTCTTCTCCTTTATATGTACAGCGAGGAGTCTTTCCACTACAGGGAAAAGTTCAGTGGCCGTTTTGCTACCACGCTGGATCAGAGCTTGAACCCCGTCCGCGATCTCGTGGGGATCCTCAATAGCAGACCTGATGAGCCTCAGGTGCTGTAGCTGCGCATTCCCACACGCTGCGGAGTAGGGAGTGCAGTGGGAGGTGTGCTCCACTGTCACAACACTCTTTCACATGGTGTATGGAATCTAGTTATAGTTGTGTATTAAGACACCCACTGCGTTGACTTTGTCAGTGTCAGGGAGGATTGTGAAGTAGTTGGGTCAGGTCCCCTCGTAGTCTCATTCCCTCGAGCCCCCAAAAGTGTCTGGTTGCTCTTCTCTGGATGGATTCCAGAGTAGCACAGTTATGTGGTGACCAAAACTGTAAGCGATATTCTAAATGAGACATTACTGGTGCTCTATATAGTTTTAACATCCCACGATCCCTTGATTTAAATTCTGTGCTTTTAGCTTCGTATCCTAGCACGTCGTATTTTCGTGAGCAGCCTCTTCCAGCTCAGCGTTTCCTATCGTTGTATTTGTATGCAAAAAACTGAACTTGTCTGCAGCCTCTACAGGTCTACATCATCTGCCAGGTATTTGCCCTGGGTTTTATTTAAATCTATTTGAATTTAATTTACTGATTGTCCAGTGTTTGCTAGTCCTCTTTATTGGGTGTCAACTGCAAACTATTCCAGAATATAGATCAGGGGTATAAATTAAGAAGAGCGGTGATCCTTGTACAGTTCACTCAAGTATCCCGCTAATTACATCATCCCCATTTGAAGTATTCATCCCACACGATTCCTACATGAGCATTCCCAATTGCATGAGTCGCTTTCCATGATTTGTAAAACAATTTGTTTGGTCTTCCAGACTTAGAGCAACCCGCACCTTGTGAGTAAGAGCCACAAGATACTTTCCTGTTTTCCAGACAGGTTCACCTTCATTTAATTGTATCAGTGCCAGAGTCAGATTGCAGCTGCACACTTTGCTTTCTACCGTTATCGTCTCTTTCCTGAGTTTCCAATTTATTTCTGTACATTATGATAATGCATTTATCTACAATAATGCTGAAGTAATGGTTTTCAATCATGATAATTGTCTAACATTTTAACAATAATAATAAATTGGTTTCTCATGATATGTTATTGTTGCCAAAACACTCCTTCTTACATTATTTTTAATCTCCTTAATGGCATGTTAATTTGTTATTTTATTATACAGTTGAATTTCTACTTTGATGTGCTTCTTTCAGTAGAATTATTATAAATTCCCTCTCTTTGTATCTGTATGTTTAGTTAACTGCCTGAATGACTTTTGTCTGTAGTTGTATAAATTCTACTTGGAAAGAGAATACAGATATTGTAGATGATGAGTGAAAGGAAGATTGTGTGAATAAGCAACTTTATTCAACATTTCTTTTGATAGTCATGATGATCTGCAAAAATAAATCAATATTAATTTATCTGGTTATGCATGTTCAAGGAAACAGTTGCTTTAAAGTTTGTACAAGCATTGGTTCCACAGTCTTCATTCACACTGTCTTCATTCACAGTGTCCCTCACTGAATTTCAATGCTAAATAAATACTACTGGCAGAAGCTGAATCTCCCAATTCACATGGGTAACCACAGAAAATTCTGCTATCTCTGCATTTTGAGCGGTTTCGCTTCAAAACGTGATATAAAATAAAAAAAAGGTTTATTTTATCTTTAAAATGTGTCTTACAAATGATTACATCTGACGATTCTCTCTGTCTTTTTTCTTTCAGTCAGGCGTCATCTGCATCCCCTCTTTTGATTCATTTGGCTCTTTGAATTCGCCTCTTGCTATGCACTCCCCTCTTAATGGGTATTCAAATGCTTAATGTCATACAGGCCTACGGGCAGTTCACTTTCTTTGGGTTGATGAGAGAATACAAAGGGCCATCTTTTGGATTCCTCGCACAGTCTAGATCTGAAAAAGCAACACAAAACAACACAAAAATCTTACAGAACATAAGGAAGGTTACGAACCAGGGGAGCCATTCTGCCCATCTGGACTCTTTCGTAGTTCGCAGTTAATTGATGAGGGGATCTCATCCAGCATTTTGACTGTTCGGCTTGTTCAATACTCCCGCAAGTTCACGGGTAAAGAAGTAGCTCCTGCTCTTGGTTTTTAAAAGCATTTTCACGCAGTTTTCTCTTCTTCAAACAATTCTGAAGAAATCTCTTGTCAGTTGTCATTTTTGGCAAGCTGTTTTTTCGTATTAGAAACACGAAAAAAGATTACAGATAAGATTTGGCCAGTCTAGCTGATTTGGTTGTTTGTGGCTGATTGTGGACTTGGACAGCATGGCTAGGTAGCTTGTTCCATACTCCCACAACCCTTTGTGTAAAGAAAAGACTTCTGTTCTCAGTTCTGTATGCATGTCACCATAATTTTTAGTTTTGTCCAGTGGCTCATGTTTCACTGTTCCTTCTGAGGAGGTCTGCTGAATTGGCTTTGGTGGTGCCTTAGAGGATATTTTCAGAGTAGTCATATCTTTTTATTACAGTGGTAACCAACATTTGTGCACAACGTTCTCATTGAAGTTTTTAGTAGGATAGGGGTCAATTCCAGTTTTCCAATTTCATTTCCCACTTTCAATCAAATTCCTTTTTTACATAAATTTAATTTGATTTCGGGATCAGCCTGAAGAGGAAAGTTGAAGTGAAAAACTGAAATTTACTTAAACTTTGCTGAAAGCTACCAAAAGAGAGATCTGTTTTATTTTTGGCAAACAATTTTAGGCTCACATTATGCTTTATACTTTAAATCTTTATATTACTCACTGTAACTTTCCTGAACACTCTTCACTTTAAGGATGTGTACCACTGTAACACATACAGCATTGTAATAATCCAGTTAATACTCAGCAGCTCTGGGGCATAAAAGTGTAAAAAAACTACAACAGAACTTAAATGAACAGATGACCAGTTTGGTCTCAGATCAAATCATTTTTCCCACTGCTGTAGAAACTTCAATGCATTACTACTGCAGACTGATAACTCTTCATATGATATAAGCCTTGCTCTCAAATTAAATACTTCATAGTTGTCTTCTGTTTATATGTTGTTTTAATGAATTTTGACCAGTTCGTTTTTTTTATCTAGAGGTTCTGGCTGTACAGTAAACTCCTGAATCACTGCCCAAGAGGCTTATTCACTTCAACAGGATTCACACTGAAAATTGCTGTCCAGTGGTCAGGAATGAAGTCTGTTTATTAGTAACTGTAATTCAAAGGATATACGCAACTGTACATCTCAATGTTTCCAAAGTTGTGCAGTTATGGCCTTCAGAATTTTCAAAAACCTTTGTTCTGAATGCAAACAGAATCAGTAGTAGTTAATTTTTGTTAGAGAATTGGATGTGAATAGCCGTTAATTGGAATGTGACACACAGCAATAACATTTAAAAGAAGCACAATAGACGAAGCACTAAACAAAAACAAAATAAATTATTATTTTTTGTTTCCTTCTTACATTGTTTACAATGTCCTTCATAAAACTCGAATTTTAGTAAACTCTCTTTAGAGCAGGTGCCAGAAAATTAAGGGTCAGCTTTATATTCATCTACAGAATTACAGCTTCTCCAGATTTCTGTTTGCCTTATCTGATTTCGGGCCATTGGCCTTCCTCCATTGTTTTCAAATGGAGGAGGAAATTGAGTTATTGGAGCACAGCAGCATTACCGTCCTTGCAAGACCAATTACATGAAATTATCCAAAATCAGAAAGAACAAAAACACATATTGTGCTGACAAACATGACTCCCTATTTGTATATGCATGCTTGTCAAAGCATCACCCCTAAACAGTACACATATTGTAATTTAAATCAAATGACCATCCTCCTTAATGACTCAAGCAAATAATTCTTTAACTTAATAACCTAGAACTAAGTGGTTTATTTAGGACGGGCGCCATTGCGCGGCGGTTGCCAGTTCAAATCCAATCAATGCCAATAGCATTCAGTGCTGAGGTGGCCTTTTGGGTGAGTGTCCAGCTGGCTAGTCTCTGCTGATGTGGAGTAAAGACACTGGAGGTGTGTGTGGCTCACAGCGCACCAGGGTGCCCTGCTGCTGCTCAGCCTCCTGAGATCCTACACATTATCAAGCAGGACAGTGTCTGTCCTCTGCTTGACATCACATTTGTATCATGGAGCGGCAGCTCAGAATCAAACAAGTGGCTAAGCCATGTGACTTGACGGGCTTGTCCGGTCATGCTTTCAGGCACAACGGCGTGGGGCTCTATTGGCTGTGTGCTGGGAAAGGTAATGGGTCTAAATGTGTTTGAGCAGCTCAAATCTCCCCATTTCACACGAAAAGGAAACATTTCAACTATCCAAAGAAGCAACTCTATTTTTTAAGACTTTAATATAATTATGAATAAATGTAAAAACTGAAAAAGAGGAATTGTATACACAACACTGGCTGTTACAAGCGCTGGAATTGGAACTGCGTTCACGGGGCTTGCATAAGATCAGACAATTGAGTTATATCTATAAATAAGAAATCTGTATGTAGAACAGTTGACTCTAATTAGTTTGCATTTTGCATTGTAGACTAATTTGGCTTCTCAACTACAGCATCTTTTTCCAAGTCATCTATAACATGTAGTGCACATTCAATATACTGTATGCTTTTTCAAGAACCATATTCAGTGTATTTTCAGCAGGTCTTTTGCTGATGTGAAGTGTTCTTTGATTCGTCCTATTGTAATAATTCCTGTACCTGGTTATATATATTGTTATATATATATATTGTTAAACTATTATATTAAGTAATTTCTCATGCTTTGTACCACTGTATTTCAGTACTGTAATTTTTCTACATTTCTATGGTTGTTTTGAAAATAAGATGCTTTCAATGAAGTGTAAATTAAGCAATAAAAATGGTTTAACATTTCACGATTTGTACAAAGTGGAGGTGATTTCCAATAAGAAGGCCGAAAAAGTAAAACGCTCATTTTCTGCTTCCTTTTCTGCCCTTTGAGAGAAATGTGTTCCTCTCTTCAAACACTGAATTGAAACATTGAACGTTTTCTTAGCATTTGTCAATATAATAAGTAAGATAAGATCAGATCACTTTATTGGCCATATACAATTTCTTGCATTAGGAATTTGTCTTTTCGCAGACCCCAGCTTGCTCTCCATGAGACACACAGACGGGGAGAGAAGCTGGGGGTCAGAGCACAGGATCAGTCATTTATACAGCACCCCTGGAGCAGCTGGGGTTAAGGAGCTTGCTAAAGGCCCACCAGAGTAGGATTTGAACCAGCAACCCTCCAGCCACAGGCACAGATCCTTCGTCACAGTGCTACCATAGAAGTTGCAATATGACACACAGATGAGCAACAGAACTTGAGAATAAATGTTCAATCAATGGATTTTCAACCTAATCAAACGATCTCCGAGCGGGATACTCGTATGGCCTCAGGAGTACACCTGCTGTGAGACTTCTCAAGAACCATAGACTCCACCATAGACTGTTATTACTGAAAATTGCAAAACAAAATATTGAAAAAATTAACTGCAGATAATAGGTGTTTCTTTAATTGAACTCTCCCAAGTGTGCACCTTATCAAATAAGTAAAGGTTTGTAAATGACTTTTTACTCCCATAAAATAAATGTGTATTTTTCTATAACAATGCAGCAACAGACTAACACTGGCAAATGTTATATCTTCTTCTTAAGAAATACAATCTCCAGTAATTCTAAAAAGACAGAACAGCTGTATCTGCACAGTCACATTTTTAAGAAGTGTAATATCATGTCAGAAACTATCGGACCGTGCTCAGGAGAACAGAAGAGGAAACACACGATGAGTTAATCAATCGTTTCCAGCCCAGATCGCTGGTGCAGTGAGATTATAGAACAGTATAATAATAACAAGCAACAGACATGGATACTTGGCCTTTCTATACAACAGGTTACATAATGGTGACATGAAAGGGGCAAGAGAAACTAGGTAACCATGAGGATCTGTAACTATGGCAACAAACAAGGAGTATATGTCAGAACAGCATCACCAAATTACACATAAAAGCTGGAAGAGACGGAGGATAATCACTGCTGCTTTGACCAGAGGGCCCAGCTGTAAGATTGACTACAACCTGCGTGCATGGAAAAGGGGAGACAAGGAAAAAGGCAGCTTTTCAAAAGGATTTAATGCTTTTTTTTGTGTTTTTTGATAGAATTGGAGGTGATGTGCCTTATTTTTACACACCAGGTGTGTTCACACTTGTGAGGAAGAGCAGAACAATAAGAGGAAACACAATAGCAGTGGGAGCACATCAGCCAGATCCAGAGCTCAATGTACAATCCTACGTACACTAATATGTTCCTACACATATTCATACAATCATACACATATTTATCCTTCATTCATACAAAAAAACATTAATGCAATCATGCATACTTTCATACAATTATACAGGAGAGCAGTATGTTCATGTATACAACCATACAGTACATACAATCATGCACACGAAAAACCTACATCATGCATTTACACATAAGTACACACGCGTACATACATAGTCATTCTTGCACTGATACATGCATGCATATAGTATAAAAAGGCAAGCTGGCCATCTGTTCACTGCTTGTGGATTTGGTACAGTTAATGGCTGGCAAACTGAGTGGGGGCCAGAGGGGATCTTCACATAGCCTCTTCCCTTTCTATTAGTGTTTAATTTCTGAATGTCAGAGCTGGCATATCTTAATTTTGGGGAAATAAGCTCAGCTGAACCTGCAATGCAGCAGCTATACAATAAAATGAGCGCTATAGAGCGAGTGGACACCACTGTAATGAATGCACTTATTAAATTGTTTCAACTGAAAAGAAGCCTATTCTTACACCATTATAATGGGAACAATTTATCCCTACTGATCGGCCTGTCTCTTTTTTCTGCTCTCACTTTGATCTCCCAGCATAGTGCCATGATGTGTCCTATTGAATAGCGAATCTGGGGCAATTTTAATGCTTTTGTACCTCACTAGTGCTCCATTTTTTTCTGTTTAAAAATAGCTGTTAATTATAAGTGCAGTTTAAATGTCTCCAGTGACCCAGAAATGCAGGTTGGAATGAGACAGATTGTGTGCCTCGTACAAAACCGCTCTGCCCTTTTTTCTTCTTCTTCTTCTCCTCCTTTTTTGCAAGAGAGGCCACATAAATGTTCCCCAGCTCTGTCTGCTTGCGAGGCCACAGTGGGAATCTGATCGGAATCCTTACGACTGGGGAAGGAAAAAAAAATTCTTATGAGAGGAATCTTAAATTATCCCTTGTCTGCATATTATGTGAATGGGGCTGCTTTACAAATGGAAACCAACAGTGTTTTGGGAGGCGGGGTTGAGGGGGGTTGGGGGGGGGTCACGACAGATTACAGAACATTGAAAGGAAATGCAAAAGGTCTGGGAGGCTGGGCAGCTACAGTCTCCGAGATACGCGTGCTTCAGAAAATGCCACCTGGGAGTAATTTGGGAATAAAGACTTAGCATCCAAGTCATTGCGAAGAAAACTATGCGAAAACCTGCATGTCAAAATTGCATTTTAAATCAGGGGCCATCCACTTCTAGAGGGGTTTTTCTCGACTGCAGGACCTGTCCAGTGATACACAGCAGGGTCATCCCTCTCGGCCACCTGCACCGCACAAGCCAGCAGGAGGAAGAAAAGCTAAAAAAACTGCGCTATCCAGTGCAACTTTATAAACAGTTAAAAACATGGACACCGCGCTCCAGTTCACGTAATTACATTATTTACCTCTTTAGGTGATATAATGGCTGTGTTACCGCGGATATCATGTAGCAGATTCTCTGTTTTAAGAACTGACAGACAGGGGCTGTATTGCAAAGCGAAGGTAGTTTTATGAGAAGGGCTGATTCATTTCACTGACACTGACAGGTGGTTCAAATGTGTGATGCACCTAGACGCACAGCAAGGACCAACTATTGAGAATCAGAAAACAAAACTCTTATCAGACTACAAAGTATAATGCAATATGAAGCAGGAATTGTATTATCGGAAAGGTCTGTGAAAGCTCCTATTTAATGATTGCAACCTATACAATAATGGACTGGAATGTTCCACATTAGTTTATAAGTGAGCAGCATCAGGATGACCTAACATTTAAGAAGTCACCCACTAAGGTCAAGGTGTTGATCCTCTCCACACAGAAATAAAAGCAGGCAGTATTTCACGTAGAAATCTTAGAGGTTATTGAACAACATCCAGTGTTGTGATGAAATGAATTGCTCCTGTAGCGAGCGATCCGTCTTAGGGAGCACATGACAAGGACAGAAATGCAGAAAAGTGTCTGCAGTCTGTCGAGCATGGTGGCCAATCCGCTACATTGTAAAGCTTCATGCGCTGGAAAATTTGTCGATTCCACGGAAAATCAAAGACATACCGTGGAATGGAATGACCAATTGTTACAGGCGTGGTTATAGGCTCCTAGGCAAAGCTGTGCAATTCAGCAACACAGCCACCCTGAGGGCAGTGGGGGGGGGGCAGGATCAGGGCACCAGCCTGACCTATTGAAATGGTGTAGATTTTTAGGAAATAAGATGAGAAGGACTCGCAGTGAAGAATGAAAAAGAAAAAGACCACAGGAATGTCAGCTCCTCATCCAGAGCAATATGAAAAAGACACTGAAACAGAACACAATGGAGAACATAAAGGTGTAAAACCTTTGGCCTCTGGGTGATCCTGTACTTGTTTCTGCAATGCAGTTTTGTTAAATGGGGTTATTGGACGAGAAAAACAAGGCGCAAGATGCCATTGGCCTCCTCTCACCTATATCTGAAGAAGAAAGCAATCAATTGGACCCAAGTTTTTAATGAGCTTAGTAATTAGCTTATTAGGCTAGGAATAAAAATATATGCGTTTGCCTGTTAGTTTCAGATGTGATCTGTAAGTTTCTGGAACATGATATCATTCTCTGCTCTCTTGCAGGTACTGTGTTTCCAAATTCAACATCATGCACGACTGACACTACATTTTGCCCTCTCCTGCTTTCACAACCACAAATCGCGGATTTAAACGTCAAAACGTCTCGAGGTCACATGGAAACAAGTACAGTTCTTCAGAGCTCTAATTGACACTTTAGCAGATGTCTCTGAGCTTGTTCTTGGCCAGGCTGCAGCCTCGTGCCTTATGGTACTGTATTTTACAGAGGCAATGGCACAACCTGCTGTTAATGAGTGTACTGAATGCAGCCTGGGCTCAATTTATGCTAAAGCAAGTTCAGGCACAGTTAATCCAAGGCCATTATGTCCCAGCATAGTGCTTTAATACAGGGAAAGGTCCTCCCAGCTCAAGGCGTCTCGTTTTGAAATGTGTGAGGAGGGAACTCCAGTCCCAGACCAAACTGAATATGCTTCTTTACAGTTAAGGGGGAGAAACATCCCGAAACCTTAAAGTATCCTGAAGAAGGCTCCACAGCCAAAAAGTTGTGTCTCTTTTCTTCTCTTTTCAGCAGGGAATAAATCTTTACTTGTTCCTTTACAGCCTACGCATGCTGATGCAGCTACCTACATGGACGTCTCTAAAGTAAGACCACAATTCCGAAAATGAAGGACATTACCCTTTGAGATAATAACATAAAGAAATGATATTAGACTCAGATTTGATTCTTATTGTTAACTTCTCCAGACATTTTCCAGACCCTAGAGCAGGATTTGAAACCAGAATGCTGAATACCGAAAGTTGCTCTATTGCCTGAAGTTAACTGGAAGAAGGAGAGTCAATACCTCCTAAGAGGAAAAAAAAAAACATTTTCCCTAATGGACACGGTATGGCTGGTAAGATGAAAAAAAAGCACAAATCAGACACTCAATTAATGATCCTGTGTGCCGTCATTAACACCCTAATTAATGATCCGTCCTTTTCTCCTCAACCCTAAGGTGTACATTTTACATACAGTATGCCTCACACTCGAATCAAAGCTTATCCTGTCAACAGTCAAAACTGAATAGTAGGACAAATCTCTACATCTTCCTAAGGAATAAGATGCTAGCTAGAGTAACGCATCAGAAATTTACTGGTGGATTAGGGGAGTTTTAATTATTGGAATTCATTGATTGTTTCCCTTTTGAGATTGTGTGACCAGTCATTCCAAAAGAAGTAACACAGGTTTTAAATCTTTGTGTTGAGTTCATTGAAAAGTATATTTTCTTAGGAACTGGTTACCAATTACCTACTGCTTAGATTGCTGTTATTTTTTATTTGTGTCCAAGACTTTGTATTTCAAGATCTTATGTAAGAAAATAATATATTCTTTATTATGTCATAAATCAGACAAGGTGGAAACATGGAGGCTGAGATGGGGTTAATAAATTACTATTCTGTACATGAAGTGCTTTGTAAAACCTTCAATGTCACTGCCAGCAGAGTACTGTCCCAGACTTCATTTTAAGGATAGGTTTAGATTTGCGTTAAAAAGACAGTGTGTTTGAGGTGCTCACATTTTGGAAGGATGTATTGTAGATCCTCTGAAAGCTATTTTCAGAAGCCCTGTCATGCAGGGACAGTTAATGAAGGAAAACAAAATCAAAACAGGCTGAAGGAACAACAAAGAATAAACTAAGAGACATAAAAGGATGAGGAATAAATGCAAAATAATCCAGAAAAATGTGGGTGGTGTGGAGAAGTCTCTTCCAGTCACCAGGCCATAACTTCTAACCCTCATGGAAATGACCTTGTTGGTCACCTGTAGACAGATGTATCTGTGAGGCTCTCTATCACATGACTTCCTGCCATACACTCGCATCAGGTGAGAAGTGCTCTCAGTAATCATGTGGCAACACCTCACTGCCAAGAAACCCCACAGAGAAACAGCTGCCATGATGATCTGAAATGTTACCAGTGCTGTACAGCAAGGAATCGTTTTTTAAAAAGCTGCTAAAAGCTAAAAACAACTACAGAGAAGGACAGGGATGATACTATTAGATGAAACACATTTTATCTGTGACAAATGCAATGTCTGGTTTGTCCAAAAATAGATGAGCAAACTAGATGAGACATATGCTTTGAGATGCAAGCTGTGAGCATCGAAACGTCATGATCACTTCATAACTGCAAATTAATTTTAAAAGTTCTTACTGGGAAAATAAAATCAGTATTGTAACAGGTGCACTTGCATTTTATTGAACAAACATGCTACAGGTAATTCATTATGCTGATTGACATTTGTGAGCAGGTATGATCAACAGGGTCTCTACAGGTTATAGCTACAGGTTACAGGCTAGTAGTGTGTGTGGCTTCTGGTGGAAGCAATCCAATTTGCATGTTTGTGGTTCTGAATGCTGTCGTGTGGAATTTCCTCGCACTTCTCTCACGCAGCCTGCACAAGCCTGTGCCTGTTCACTGGTCTCTGAGCCCCAGATATCACACAAAACGTCCCAGGACAACCCTCACATTTTCAAGGGCTCAGGTCTGACAACTAGAGCGACCAGAGCATGCTAGTTACATTCTCCTCTGGCAGGAAAGTCAAGGCATGAGCACCACGAGGAGCTGCGCTGCTCTGCACAGCGGACCGAGCCTGCAGGAAGGGCAGCTAGTGACCCCAGCTCTTGATCGAAGCAGCGCCGTGCAGCCAGGCTGCCATCAGTCATGGGTTCTCTACTGACTACATGCACCACACTTGGACCTCCTCATTGACTGCTCTATTTTGCACAACAATTAGCATTTTGGTGTGCATGTGTGCACCACACTCGCTAACGTCCATCAGGGTGGTCTACAGTACACAGCACTTTGGTTTGTCCCTAAAGATAACTTGGATTCAATGCTGGTATTTCCCCAGTTGTTCCACTAAGGTGTTTTTTTTCTCTAATACACAGGGTGTCTGTTTTTCTTCCTTCATTTGCACCACGTTTGACATTCCACAGGTTTAAATCACCTCATCACCTGTGTCCCCTCAACTCTCTCACAAATGAGGTTATCAAATGCTTATGTAACTCAAAGTCACTCCTGTAGATCACAATCAAGAATTATATCGGTTGCCTCTGGTTTACATTGTGTACCCCTTGTTTGTCTGGATTCTGTGAATAATGGGGATAATAGGTGCTATAACACCATCTCAACAAAAAAGAGGGACTCAATCACATTGGATAGTTTTAGGTCTAGCCTGAAAATGTGCGGTATTCATTCAGATAAAGTGTATGCATTGTTTTATCATTTATATCTGTTTAGTTTTTGTTTAATTCTTTAATTTTATTCTGTGTTTGAGTGGTTTCATGTACTCTAAAGCACTTTATTGTCCAATGATCAAAATGAGGCCAAATCATCTACACAATCTCAAAAATACTTACAGTATATTTTATTTTTCAAAAACCATATACAAAATTGGAGATAGATATTTCATTTGATGCTCGGTAGATAAATATTCTGTATGCGGCAAAATATGATTTTGTAGAGCCAAGCAAAGGACGGTCTCTTTCTTTTATTGTGGAGGTAAGGCTGCAGTGATCACGCCTGCAGAGTTTTCTTTCCTCTTTCAGCACTTCTACATGGGAAACAGATTCCCTCTTTCTTTCTCCCATCTGCTTGGCAGAACAGAGCACTGGGAGGTAGTTTCACATGTACCAATTAAAGCGTTTAATAAAGAAGGACTTTGTGAAAATAACAGTAAATACTTTGGGAAATCTGAGAAACTGCCGTCGACTAACCAGTATGTTTGAAAGCTTGTTAATTTAAAAGACCTGTGTGTGAACGAGTCAATCCATCATGCTGGCTTTGGAGGAAACATTACTTGTGATTAATCAGAGAAAAAACAGGAAAAAAATGAACTAAACAAAATATGTCTGTCAGCGGACAAATGCAGCTTTTACAAAGTAATAAAGACACAGATTAAACATTCTGCCTCGGCAGAAGAGTCACCACAGAAATTCATACAAAATTAATGGAACTGGCTCAGAGTCTCAGAGGACTAGATTGGATAATGAAAGGCACACCTTCATGTGAGTTTAAAACAATCTGTTGCATATGGCATTATTTTACTCACTTTTTTAAAGGTGTAAAATACAAAAAAGTTCATTTTGGATTGTAAAACCTTCAGACATCAATTGTACAAACCTCTACAAATCAATCAGCCTGACCAAAACAAGAAAAGTCTTAACCACTTATATAATAATAATAATAATAATAATAATAATAATAATATCCTGACACTTATACTGCACTTTTCTGGACATTCCACTCAAAGTGCTTTACAGGTAATGGAGATCCCCTCCACCACCACCAGTGTGCAGCCCCACCTGGATGATGTGACGGCAGCTATAGTGCGCCAGTACCCTCCCCACACACCAGCTCTCAGGGGGGAGGAGAGCAGAGTGATGGAGCCAGTCCAGAGATGGGGATTAGTAGGAGGCCATGACTCGTAAGGGCCAGGGCCAGAAAATTTGGCCGGGACGCCGGGGTAACACCCCTACTCTTTTCGAGAAATGCCCTGGGATTTTTAATGACCACAGGGAATGAGGCGTTTATTTCTCATCCGACGTACATTTCATTAGCCACTTATTTCTCACTTCGTCTATTTTCGTCATACAAAATCTGTGACCCGAACTTGCGCTAGACCACTGCGCTAGAGACTTCAAAAGTATTAGAGTGATACGCCCTCCCCACGTAATTTATTTTGACTAATTTACTAAATGTTGTTGCTGTGTCGTTTAGAAATTCAGGTGTAATTATTGTGAAACCATATACAAATGCTTTGTAAAGTATAGGCAGGAGGGAGAATGAAGACGCATGCAGTTTCCTCGGTGCCTGGCAATGCTAATTAATCTCATGTACTTTTCTCCCACTGACGACTCCTGTTATTTTAACTGCTAGTTATAGTGAAGAGTAAACAAACAGTGCCTGACTTCATACAGCCAAATAACTTCTCTGTCTCTTGACTGCCAGGAGGTCCTGTGATTACTGTGTTCCTCTTTTATCGTGGCAGAACACAGAAATGACACTACCCTGTCGGGGCCACAGCTCTGAATCTTTCCTCCTCCATGTTTGGAAAAAACTACTGTTAAAACTGGAACTTTTTTTGTATATATTGCTGCACATTGCTACTGATTTAAGGATTCGTAAATTGACGAGCATCTGTTTTTGTTCGCGTACTGGTCACGCTTTCTAACACTGACATGACGTGAATACCTCATGAACATCATTTGAGCTGATGAAATTAATTGTGAATTCAGAATATAAATCCATTGTTTATATGCTCTATTCATGATCTAGTAAAATCCCTTTGGTTGAGCTAGCGAGCGTGTTTTGTGTAAGTAGCTTCATTTTATGTAGATACAATGACAGGTTATATTTCTTAAGTTTTATTGTCAGGTAATTCTGTGAGAACCCATTCTGAAGCACTATTGTGTATTGAGGCGCTCTGTGCTCTGTTCAGAAAGGAACATGTACACATTGCAAGACAGTGTTAACGGCCAGCTTGTTCTGTAGTTCCCATTTTAATCTTCTGACTTCTGCTTTACCAACAAAATTCAAAACACAAAACTTAAGTACAAAACCTGAAAGAAAATGACAAAGTGTGACATTTGTAATTACACGTTACAAATCAAACTAGTATAAACAATGCCTTTTAAATATTTTTTTATATTTTCATAATACCTTATTCTTGCTTGCATGTCTTGAAAAAAAACAGACAAAAAACCAGCTTTCAAGTCATCGGAGAGAAATAAAGCTTACATTCTGAAATATCAAGAAGCCGAGAGTGACGAAGAATTGAACTACATCTGACATTAACATTTTTAATGACAACTCCTTAATCCCTGAGAAATTATGTGTTTAGAGACACATAAACTGTTGAATTTCAACATACAAACTTAATTGGCTGGAACCGAGCTGTTATAAAAAAAAATAAACTTTATCTCTTGTACTTTATAAGGAAATCTAGATTGAAAGCAGCTTTACATTAAACATTAAAGGAAAATGCAAAGACACAGTGCTGTGCTGTTCTATTAGATACAAGTTCTTATCAAGAACATCTCTCCGAGCCATGGTAGGTCTGATGACAAATAACATGGACACCACTAATTTATTAATCAATGAGCCTTTTGTTACTAACCATATTTTTCTTTAAATGGGGAAAATCAAGATAGAAGTAGGCATGACAAACCCAAACATGAAGATTATCTGTGGAAGAATAGTGGTGCCACTTTTAATTGTTGAATTTCATAATAGAATTCAACTAGCATGTCAGGAGTAGGGCTGCAATTTTTTCTGATTTGCAACATTATCCAACTTGTATTTGAGAGATAAACCACGAAGCAAGAATTAACATTAAACAGATCACAGAAATGTCATTTGTTGCATTGGTTTCCAAAAGTCTGCATTCAAGAGTTCAGAGTCAATTCAGCCAAGTCTGCTTTTTAAAGGTGTTGAAAATGACTGTTCGAAACCAGACTGTTACTCATTGTTATGATCACGAGCTTGAAGGCCTGCAGCAAAACTAATGACAGCTATACTCGGCATTTAATAGAATTCTCCCAGGCATACGCATCAGGGAACCCCAGCATAGCCGTGGAATTCTTCGGATCTGTGGTGAATGATTTTCAACAGCAGAAAAAAACAGGTTTAAAAAATACAAACTCTGCCTGCGACATCGCAGTTTGCTAGGTCAGCTGAAACCTTGAAATCATTTCAATATTAAGATTTAAAGGCTCTGGATAGCAGCCTACAGTATATACAGTATGTATTCATACTTTACTATTATAATAGTACCAATACCAATAATACATTGTAATTGAGTGTAATGCCAATAAAGCTTGGGATCTGCTGAAGTATTAAAAAATTAATCAAGTAGTCTTTCCTTACTGAAGCACAACTGTTTCTCAGTCGATTTGTGCCTTAAATCTTCAGAAACTGGTTTTATCTATTAAGTGAAAAGTCTTTGAAAATTCACTTTAAGTGTGCTTAAGGATGACTTCAGATAGAGTAATGTTTTCAGTCTTTAGGTGATTTTGTCCATCAGAAAAGCTGAACACTGAATCTGGCTTTGAAAACTTGACTTGACTGAAAGCCATCCCATGTCATTAAAGGGCTGGGCTGTGTTGATAAACACTGCACTATGTGCAGGTAATTTTCATTTTGGAGCAGCATTTAAGAAACTCCCTGAAAAAAACAAAGCACAGACTAATGTGTTATACATAACTGGTGTCTAGTAAGTCTATCTCATGTTTCTTGAAAATAAGAAACATAAAATTATAATTTTACACATTTTCTTTGAAAGATGAAAGTGTACTCATTTTCATTAACTTCAGTTACTCAATGTAGCCTCTAGTAGTGGGATCTGTAGACTTCATAATACATGGCATAGGACAGTGCTTATGGAACAGGGCCGCTGGAATTACAGTTTGCACAGAAAGGCCTTTGTTTTAAGCTTAAGATTTATGCTTATTTACTGACCTGTGACCTCCGAATGTGAATCAATAGTTTCCCTAAAACTGAGCTGTCTTGACTGCAGGAAGCAGTGCTGCAGGTGGTCGGATTCGATTTTGAAAATAAATAAATAAAGAAGATACACTGGTTTGCTTTGCAGGTAACATTCTATTAACATTAACACCACTTGTAAACCTAAGGCCTGAGAGTGCTAGGCCTCATAGTAGTTCTCATAGTTGTCTAAGATGCACATATAAATGCAAATGCTCTCAGACACTGGAGAGGAGGCTGTGCGATGAACTGGATAGGGTATGCTGCTCTTCTGGTTATCAAAATACGAAGCAGGTCTCAATACTGACACAACACTACGATTACCTCCTGTGCAGCTTTTCATATCAGCGCAAACAGAAAAGAAGACTTTTGTTTCTCCACTGGTCAGAAATGCGATTTCAGAACCCAAAGATGATGGTAAGCTGTTCTGTCACATTTGCGTTGTTAGCGTATTTGACTAATGGTTCTCCTCTTTTCTTGCAAGCAGCACACTGCGTGCGAAGTTATGGATCTGTGGTCCTCATGTCATTTATATACTCCATGAGTGAGCTCCACGTGCTCTTCAAGGAACTGGGAAGACATGAGGAGTCCTATAAAGCCATTCTATGCAATTCCATGTTGTGCTATTGCAGTTATTACAGATAATACTGCAAGAAATGTTAACTACTTTAATTTTGCTAGAAACATATTATATATCTTAGGCTACAACATATATTTGTTCCTATTGATGCAGTACCCAGGCTTCACTCGCTAAAATTTCACTCACTAAATTGGCCAATGTGAGATGAATGTGGTGAGTGACCTGTTAAGAATATAAATGCAACATTGTTTTTGCCTGAGACTTTGTTTGCTCAGTGTAATCTGGGGTTTTGTAACACCCCTTATCGTATCAAGACATACAGAATTTTATACAAAACACTAAATAGGCAATGGATTGGTGTCCCATCCAGGGCGTATCCTGCCTTGTGGTTTAGAAAATATATGAATGGATCATATACAATGTGGCAATTAGGACCTCCAGTTCCTGATGTATATTCACTTTGACTAAGAAAAGATCTTTCAATTTGTCTATGAATTTATGTTGCTGTATATTTACACATACATATATTACAAGCAACTCAAGAATGCTGATGTTAAACACAGTATGTCGCAAGCGGTAGGCGGGAAAAATCCAAACACCGTGGTCAAGTGGTTCTGACTTTTTCCAGAGTACACGGATGGAAACTAAATTGAAGTGCATTTAAAAGGAAAACTGGAGCCACCTTTTTACACAACAAGCTAACCACCCATGCGGTTGAAGCCGGCACCTCGGCTTCTGTTCTATAAACAGCTCTATGTGATCCTGGGATAAATAAACCCATAACTACAGTACCAGGCAGGCCAGATGGCCAAATCATCTCTCTTTTGCAACGTTTCCTATCCTATTCTGTTGTTGAAGGATGCGAACCACTGAGTTGGCGAACAGATGCATTGCTCCGCTCCCACAGAGAGGTCTCTTAACGACAGATATCGTATGACTGCCCTGCGCACCGTCCCTCTCTTTCTCTGTGTTTCTTCGGCTTACAGAAACATAGATTGCCTCACATCTGTCTTCAAACGCTTTTGCACATATTTAAAGGCACACCCGTTTTCCTTTCAAATTGTTTCCTTGAAAATGAGAACAATTGCGGGAGGTTGCAGTGCTCATACATTCCAAACATTTCGAGGAACAGCAAGGCTGGATCCCGGATGAGGGCAGGAGCTGATGTCAATTAAACGAGTAAGTGACAGATCTTTAAAAGGGCATCATAAAAAAAACATTATGCATTCAAAGGTGCCAAGTTTGCTAACTTACATGGTCATGGGCTCTTTAAAGCAATGGGAGATCTCTCCGGGACCTAGGCTAGGGTGACAACAGCGAGGCTCTGGGATCAATGCACTGTACTCCTCTACCTCAGTGTATCCTTTGTGTGAGAAAGGTGAAGTGCATAGCTCACAGGGTCTTGCTCAGGGCCTCTCCATAGTGGCTCTCTCAGAGGGTTCAATCCTTTGTACTGGAGGACCCACTGTAAGTGTGCACAGTGGGTCTTTCGGTTGACCCTGGAGCTGGGTGCTGAGTTAACTTCAATCAGATCAGACATGCCAGACTATAGGGGTGTAAAGGGGATATAAGGATATGCAGTAATACCTTGGGCAACTCTGAGTGTAAGAGGAATTAACTAGATCTGCTTAGAATTACAAGACCGGCTTCTAGTAGCTGCAATATGCCATATGCTGTGGCATACAGTACTTACACACTGATTGTAATTGAAGTTTTTTTTTTTTTTTCATTCTACTTGCCTTTAAAGCTTTTGTTGTACTAATGAATCTGATTTGCTTGGCATTGCTGGATTAAAATCAAGCTGGAACTGCGATTTTGCCGTAGTGTCCTTTTGAATTCAAAACATTATTCTGTTTGACGTGGGGGGAGAAACAGACTGATCTTGTTGGGGTTTCTGGACCCCAGAGCCGAACAAACCCAAACTAAACTTGAGTTTTCACGCAGAAAAAATGCTCATTCTGAATAAGAACTTGCTGTTGCTCTGATCACAATCTGTACTACAGGTGACCATCCTCGAGAAGAGAACTTCAAGATTCAGGACATGAAACTCTTTGTAGTGTTTGTATTAATTTTTGTCACATGCTGTGTGATCACGTACAGCAATTAGGAAACATTTCTTACAGCATGGAAGCACGTTTGATTTAAAGTGATCTTGATTTAGTCTAATATTCATGATGTGACTGTACAAGAAGCTCATCGTTTGAGTTCAGTATTGACTAAGTGGAACTTTCAATTCTGCCTACAGCATTATGTGTCTTTTCTGACACCTCACTTATTGACAGATAGTTGTTCTGGCTGTAATGATAGTTGTAATCATGGAATGAACCGAAATATGTGGAAGGTATCGGTATAGGGAACCAAATGAAATAGAATAATTCCACCCTGAAAGAAGTAAAGAAAACTTTTAAGGTATTCCACTTTGACATGAATCAAGAGGAC
The DNA here is from genome assembly GCF_055471065.1 of Atractosteus spatula. Lineage (NCBI taxonomy): Eukaryota > Metazoa > Chordata > Actinopteri > Semionotiformes > Lepisosteidae > Atractosteus > Atractosteus spatula. The sequence goes on from NC_142708.1 coordinate 2,688,191, forward strand.
ACAGATGTAATTATTAACTGAAGAGATAACTGGGACATCATGTACTATATAAAAGTAAGGAATAAGAAAAGATATATTATTCTGTTTTTGTTGAGTTAATGACAACTAATAATACTTCAGTAGTGTCAGATGTCACCCAATAACATCATTTTCAAGATACAAAACATGTCAAAACAAGTTTTAATCAGGCTTTTGTAAACTCCAGAGCCCTTCAGCAGATTCTGGTAACATAGCTTGGGGTTATTGTTTCTGAAAAATTATGAACAAATAATGGTCACCTCTTTTATGAATCATTTGATAAGTATCTAATAAGATACAGTGCAGATGCAAATTCTGCTTCTAAATCCCCATTTTAATCTTCTTAGTGAGAGCGATAATGATCAGCTATATAAAATAAACATCAAACAATTACTGCAGTCAGAGAATAAAATTACAGACAGACATGGAAAATAAAACATAAATGTAATTTGTAAATATCAGAACTCGCAACACACTTTTAAATGTCAAATTCCTGACTACAAACCTTCTACAGCTTTGTAACTATCCATTTGTCTAGTGTTTCTTTCTGTTACTCTCTTATCCTATTCTTAGATCTTGCACGTGTGGATGCTTGACTTACTTGCTTTCCTTCATTTTGTCAATTTGACTTCACCACATCTTAGCACAGCTCTCGCTTTCTCACCTTGCTTATCATATTTTCACCTCTGTGGCTTTGTTCAGCATGATAGGTTACTCAGAACAGATTCAGCAACTTTAAAAGCCTCACCTTTGTTCAGACCCTCTCCCTCTGACTTGGTAAATCTAGATCAGAGACAGATTCGACACCCATCTCTAACCATCTGTAAACACCTTCAGTGTTGCATTTTAGTTTGCAAATGCCTTGATCTTGCTGCAGACAAGCACAGTAAATGCCAGATCCTGTAAATAAATTGTCAACTAAGTGACAGCAAAATATGTCAGAAGGTCTTTGCTACTTGCTTGGGTTTATCATTGGGCTGTTTTGGGCTGTTGAACATAGCTTATTCTTTGTCACACAGGTAACTGAATGCATAGGAATCCTCAGGTAGACTATACAATATTTCTTTGCTACAAAATTATTTGCTTTCTAACTAACAGAAGCTCCTCCCCACTGTCTCCTTTCCCCTCTTCCTGCAGTGACTCTGATTCCTCCCCTTTTCTTCAGTGACCCCCCTGGCTTCGCCCCCATGTCTTCTCCTCCCTCTTCCTTCAGTGACCCCCCTGGCTCCGCCCCCATGTCTTCTCCTCCCTCTTCCTGCAGTGACTCCCCTGGCTCCGCCCCCATGTCTCCTTCTCCCTCTTCCTGCAGTGACTCCCCTGGCTCTGCCCCCATGTCTTCTCCCTCTTCCTTCAGTGACTCCCCTGGCTCCGTCCCCAAGTCTTCTCCTCCCTCTTCCTGCAGTGACTCCCCTGGCTCTGCCCCCATGTCTTCTCCTCCCTCTTCCTGCAGTGACTCCCCTGGCTCCGCCCCCATGTCTTCTCCTCCCTCTTCCTGCAGTGACTCCCCTGGCTCCGCCCCCATGTCTCCTTCTCCCTCTTCCTGCAGTGACTCCCCTGGCTCTGCCCCCATGTCTTCTCCTCCCTCTTCCTGCAGTGACTCCCCTGGCTCCGCCCCCATGTCTTCTCCTCCCTCTTCCTTCAGTGACTCCCCTGGCTCCGCCCCTCCGTCTCCTATTTCCTCCATCCTTCCCTCTTTATTTGCGCATTGCAATTGTTCTTGATTATATTTTATTAATGCTACTTAGTTCTAAATATCTAACGTTTTATATATAAGACATACAGTGTATAATTATTATTGACAAACAGCAATAAGTACTTATTAATCCACTAAACGTTTCCTACTGAAGAAGTATTAAGTGCCAGAATATTGATCATGATAAATGAATACATGACTTCTAATGTGCTCCTGAAATAAAAGGATGCCTGTTTTGGGTTACCATAAAAAGAAAACAGAATATTCTTTTTCCTTTTAATGGTAAGGTTCTAATTGTGAAGACTCTACTACTATATCACAGAGTACTGTTTATAATCACAGTTAAAACATTTAATTTACATAACAACTGTGAATATACAATATAGTGTCTTTTTCTGATTCTACATTGCACTTTATATTAAACTCACCAATAATTTGTAGAATGCTTGTAGTACCCACTACATCTACGAGCATCTGTATGAAGAACAATACTGTATATACCATTTCCACTCTGTCCTTTGCAAATTACAGTAAAAGGTAGATGAATTACATAAAAGAACAACAATAATATGAGAAAGTATCTGAAAGTTATCACAGCAGTTTTAAGCATGGCAAACTGTGACAGAGGGGGGATAAAGCATAGGACAGCATACATAATAAAACAGGAAACTGTGAGCAAGAGCTATCAGACACTGTCATTTACATGCACAAATATATCAGTTCCCAGCAGAGTCCTTTACTATTATTAACTCAAAGAATTCAAATCATTCTGTGTGGTTAAAAGCCAACTGCTGGCTACCAGTAAACACCGGCTCTAAAATAACACAGCTGGTGATCAAACATTTCATGAAGTGCCTCTGTCTCCACAGAGGACATAAATTCAGTGGCCATTCACACAGTAAGGAATGATGACCATTTATTTTTCCTTGGGTTTAATTGTTATCCTTTTCAGATTGTTTGCAGGAATCCAGCTTTTAAAAAATCGCATGTTGTAAGACAGGTTCATCCAGCCTATTCCATGTGGCCAAGAAATGCTGTAAGAATCAACCCAGATGACAAGGGAATTTGTGCTCATTCCTATCACTCTGTGTGGGTATGTGAAACAGTGTCAGAGGCTCGTCACAGACCTACACCTCCTGATGTTCTGTGCACAACCTCAGGAGGATCTCCATCCCTCTGAAAGAGCCAGCTACCTGCAAGAGAGAGTGGAAAGGGTATAGGAGGCTGAAAAGGGGACAGTGACTTTGTTTACAGAGGGAGCTACAGAGGGTGGCCAAAATAATGGAAACACCAAGCAATATATGAATATCCATCAACTAATATGGAGCGGGGCCACCCTTTGCCTTCAGAAAAGCTTCAGTCCTGCTTGGAATACTGTTATACACGTTTTGAATTGTTTCTAGTGGGATATTGGGCCATTCTTCAAGAAGGAAAGCCATGAATTCTTTGAGAGATGAAGTAGGTGGAAATCTACTCTGTACTCTCCGTTCCAGAGCTTCCCATACAGGATCAATCATGTTTAGATCTGGTGAGTGGAGAGGCCGTGGAAGAAGGTGTTAGACTCCACCCTGGTGTTCCTGAATCTGTTTAGTGTGCATGAAGGCGCTATCATCCTGGAATATGGGAACAACTTGAGGAAACAATGGTTGCACCGTAGGGAGGTCACCTGCAATGGCTTTGTGTTCCTTGGCTGTAATTCTAGAATGCAGAGTAATCATCGGACTCAACGACTCCCATGAGATGGCTGCCCACATCATAAGAGATCCACCACCATGTTTAACAGGTGGGAACAGGCAGCACGGGTTGAAGGCTTCTTTTGGTTTTCTCTGAACATAAAGCCTTCAAGATGTAGGAAAAAGATTAGGGGACAACTCAGCAGAACATAGTACTTTCTTCCCCCGCTCACGAGTCCAGCTTTTGTGTTCATTACACCAGGTTATGCATTGCTGCGCATTGGCCTTGGTCACGAGTGTTAACACTTGCTGGGCTGCAGGCTCCCAATTTAATTAAAACTCTCTGATCACCTGCACACCAATAAACACATCTGAAGAACAAAAGTTATATATTGCTCTGTGAGCACATACCTGGATCCTTCTGATTGCTTCCGATCCATGAATTCTGAACAGATAGCTCCCTACTGTTATAGTCTTAAAGGGAACAATGGCTGGTTGAATAAAACTTGGGAAAAATTGGATCTACTCCAATCAATGAAGTATTAAACCCAGTTACCATTTCCCTAATCTTGATGATGGCATTAAATTACAGATGTACTCGTTGATGTTTTGCAAAGAACTGAAAGTGTAAGGGCAATGCTAGTGTAAAACAAAGACGTGGTTATCTTACGCTAGTTTGCTTTCCTTCAGCGCTTCTTCTCCTAATAATCTCAGTAGTTGCAATGCAATCCCTAGCTGATTTGTGACTGTTGCCTGCACATGTCAGTCAGAAACAGAAATCTACTTCAGTCATTAACTCTCCTCTGGGTAAAGCAGTATTTGCTTCTATCAGCTGTAATCCTACCATTCCATTTATCCACTGAGATACCGCTGAATGAACTAAACTGAATATAAAGTATAATTTTAGATTTATTCTAGTGCTGCAAAATTTTACATTTACTGTACAGTATATGCATGAAAACATCAATCTTGCTAGTATCAAAAATAAAAAAGGTAAAATATATAATATACAAGTGTAACATTAGATGGAAAACCAATTCAAAAGTTAAATTCGTAATACACCTTGACTCAATTGAACTATTTTGCTGGGATTGGTTGTCACAGAGCTTTTTCAGATATTTGACTTCTTCGAAGATTCAAAGATTAACTCGCTCATCCATAACAAGTCAATGCTTAATCTGGGCTCCCCGAGGAAAAACAGCCCTGTTTATTTCTGCCCCTGTACCTTTCCAATGGTCATTTAGATACCTTCTCAATTATTCAACTATTCACATGCTGTTATCGCTAAAGACACTTGTAATATTTATAGTGGAGGAGCAAATAGTCTTTGAGGGAACAGCAAATGGGGAGCTACAGTTAATAACCTTTTCAGTCACACACACGGTTGCTCTTTCTGTTTTGCTTTTCAACCCGTTGTTTAAAGATGCCTATTTGTGTTGTTATCGCCGCCTTCGAAAGCATTAGGAATGGTAGATGGACAAAACAAAACGCAATCAAGATGGGTTACTAGTTTCTATGAGGACGCTAGCGACAGTCTAGCGTTTAGCTCCTGCTACTGAGAGATACTGTAATTAAGCAAATAAATTGCAACACTAGGTGGCCTGTAACTACATTACAGAGCAGGAGGTAATCAGGGAGACAGGGAGCACGAGGGTGTCTGTGTGCGCAGTTGTCTGCTGTGCTGGCAGGGTAAGATACTGACTCAGCAAGCTGTTACGACTGACTAGACCCTAATGATAAGAAAACACAGAGCTAGGACGCCTCCCAGATTCTCTGTTTCATGCACCTCACTGAGCACGCGAGAGTGGAAAATTTGCAGATCCCCGTATTTGCCGGACACAGGGATTGTCCCGCCTCTGTGCTCCGACTCCTGCCAGGCCAATGGTGGGGTGGGAGTGCAACATGACATGGACCTCCGTGGTGTGTGGGGCTGCGTGAGGGGGGGAATTGGAATTTCGCCCAGAGTGAACACGGAACAGGGAATGGGCATGGTCCCATGCCAGAGAGCTTCCGGGAATGGGTCCAAAGAACATATTTGGAGAAGGAGTAATGAGAGGAAATGGGCTGTTGTTAGGGGAGGTGGGAGAGAAGCGAGCTGTGAAGGTGAGGATGTACAGTAGGTGACCGGGGGGGTTTGGAAGCTCACTCTTCCATTCTCTTCTTTCTCTCAGGTCACCCGGTGCCATACTGACTGCTTGTGAATGAAATGAGGGGACACCTGGCGACGGAAAAGATATAGAGACAGGGGTTATAGATATGAAAGAGACGATTCGATGCGATATCACTACAAAAGTTCGGGACCTTTTTTTTCCCCGCTTTGCCGAGGGGGTGAGGCAGGTGGCCTGCCTTGCAGTATCACACGTGCTAGTGAATCACCCTGAAGGCGTATTCGTGCTCATGAGGATGTTGCTCAAGGAGAGCCCTGCTGGACGTGGTCGAGCACAGAAACAAGCAAGGCCCTCCGGGGAACTGCACAGCAATGTGGGTTTTCTTCCCTGGCGTTTCAGAGTTCAGATACTAGCCTTGAAGGAAGTACTGAGCATGCGAACAACTGACTTACTAATCTGTAGTAGCTATGGCAAAAAAGTGGGCCAGATTGTTAAGTAGAAACTTTCTAACTGAACCTCTTCATGAGCTGAGGCACTGCTGGCTGACAATACTCTGATCCAAAAGTTTTTTCTGCTACAGAAGTGGATTATCTCTTTTATTACACACCACGTATCTTTAAGACTCTATTCGCCTTCCTCTTTAAAAAGTGGAGTGAAGTAACTTTCGGTGAAGTCAAAAGGGCAACCGCTGAAACGGGTTATTATCTGCATTCTATGTATTTTAATTTGAAGAACCTTACAGTGCCTACTGCGGAAAACAAGTAATGAAGCTTTTCCAGATTGAGAGATACCCTTTGTATTTTGCTGAGCATGCTATAAATGTGTTGCATCTTGTTTCTCTGTGAAAAATTGTTACATTTTATGCTACAGCACCCATGGTTTCTGTAAGTAAGTGAAATGTCCCCAAGCTCTGTGGAAAGTGAATGACCTTTGTATTAAGGTTGATGTGGTGGTTAGTGCTGAGGCCTGGGTTAGGTTCTGGTCTGGGTGACTTCTGGGGTACGTATACAACTTACGACATGAAAAGGTCTGTCAACCATTTATGAGATAAAAATATTTGTTTATAAACTAAGTGCTTCCATCTTCAGTGAAATTCAATTCGTTCTATTTTTCTATAGCACCTTTCACTACAAAGTTGCCCGAAAGCGCTTAACAAAGCAAGTGACCATACATGTTGTGAATACAGAACAGAAAAGACCAGAAGACAACGGAGGAGAGGAACCAAAAACTCCTTAGTAAAGAGAAAAAAAACCTCTAGGGGTCCAAGGTCAACTGGCTGCCCAACCCCTTTGGGCATGCTAACATTATTAAAAAAAGGACTCTGTCTCCCGTGTGTGCAGTCTGGTCTTCAGCACAGTAAGAAGACTCTGTCTCCTGTGTGTGGAGTCTGGTCTTCAGCAGAGTAAGAAGACTCTGTCTCCTGTGTGTGGAGTCTGGTCTTCAGCAGGGTGAGAAGGCTCTGTCTCCTGTGTGTGGAGTCTGGTTTTCAGCAGGGTGAGAAGGCTCTGTCTCCTGTGTGTGGAGTCTGGTCTTCAGCAGGGTGAGAAGGCTCTGTCTCCTGTGTGTGGAGTCTGGTCTTCAGCAGGGTGAGAAGGCTCTGTCTCCTGTGTGTGGAGTCTGGTCTTCAGCAGGGTGAGAAGGCTCTGTCTCCTGTGTGTGGAGTCTGGTCTTCAGCAGGGTGAGAAGGCTCTGTCTCCTGTGTGTGGAGTCTGGTCTTCAGCAGGGTGAGAAGGCTCTGTCTCCTGTGTGTGGAGTCTGGTCTTCAGCAGGGTGAGAAGACTATGCTGCTAAAATCTAAAGGAGTGCTCAGTAATCTTTTGTATTTGTCATTTTTGTCTAAGTTTAGGTACATCTCTACAATCCAAATCTAATCTTCACTGCAGCAGTAGTCCTAATTCTATATCTTAAAAAGTAGCTGCTTTGTACATCATGTTTGAGCTAGGAATGTTTGGGTTCTCCCTTTAATTCATATAGCTGTAATGATGTACACTGATTACCTAGCATTACGAATTTGATGACTTCTGTTAAGCATTTCAATGTATTGACAATTATTTCTTTAAAAGCACCTGCAAGATTACAAGCACAAAGATGAATCACAGTTATTGCACTCTGCCTTACAACATGAAAAACATGGATATATTGCACCAAGAGAGGCGTGTAGATTTAAATTATTTCTGTTATGCTGTATAGATGTTAAATCTCTTTGAGAATAAGCTTTGGACCAAGACCTTCCATGCTGCAGCATAATGAAACGTTTAGTTTAATGCAGAGAACTAAAAGCCAGTAGTCCTTTCATGTACTCCCGAACTACAGTAAAATGTGTTATTTTTCCAGTCTGTTTAGTTTGGCTCAGGCTTTGGGAAATTCCGTCTGGCTTTTGTTTTCTAGCTATTATTGTTAATATACAGTATGCTTGCTGAAGCCCTTATCTAGGGTGACTAGCAATATAGAAAAATTACATTAAGAGTAAGTTCAAGGAACAAGAAGGTAAAACGAATAATAAAATGTCAGTGTAAGGCTAGCTCACACTGGGCAAGCAACACAAAAGCAGACAGAGAGTGTGTATATAAACCTGGCAGTCATGAATATGCCCTGTGAGTACAGTGAGGAAGTACAATTATCATGTTACATTATGTTATATTAAAAGCATTACAATGCGATACAGTGTATGACGTATTGAAGGATGTAGTAAAGAGAGCAGAGATCACTGGTCCTGCCTCAACACATGGCTTTTGAGCAGGAGGTGAAAGCAGGTCAGGGATGGAGTTCTGATCTCTGTGGGCAGCTATAGCTCATTTTGCCACTGAGGAGCGAAGGCAGAAGATGACCAGGACTTGTATGCGCAAAGACAAGACAAGCTGCTGAGGTCTTTATTGAATGAGATGCAGTGGATGGCCGGTGGCGAGGTGGCTGAAGAAGCGAGAGTTATCGTAGTCTTGGACAGAGAGTACCATGGCAAAGGGTATGTCAGAGAAGAGAGAAAGCTGTGGGACAAAGCTCTTCAGAGAGGAGGAGGGGGAGAGCGTGATGGTGGAGTCAAGGAGAAAAGAGACAAGTTCACAGCTGGAGAAGGAGAGGCAGGGAAAAATGGAGGTAAGAGTTTGAGAGGGTTTCAAGTAGGGAGCTGCGTCAGCATGCGCAGGCTGCAAAGGAAGAAAGAAACTCAGAGCCTGAGATTCTGAGTTCAAGCTGATTACGCTGCATTCAAGAAAAAGATGGCTGGAAGACAGTCGACAATACAGGAGGAGACATCAAGTAGTCCAGAAGGATTCTCAATATTCTCAATATCAATAGATCTCATTCTTTATCACTACCGTGAAAGGACTTTGCTCTTAACACCAGTGAAACGGGAGGAAGTTTTTGCTTGAGTCTGACACTTGTAGGCTTTCGCTTCTCTTTTCCATTGCTGCCCTTTAAGTTCATCTCGCCTTTCAGACCGTTTCGTGTTTTCTGCTGGAGAGCTGTAAGGTAATCCTTTAATTGTGGACCTCGTGTTTCCCGGAGAGTAAACAGGAGGTGGTTAAGGCCTATTGTTTGAGTGTAATGTAACGCCAGGACTGCCCAGGGCGAGCTGTCCCGAGTGGCTGTCGTCCCATTAGTGCGGCAGGAGGGAAACAGACACTGCCCTGGGCCAGGCATGGGTCACAGATAAATATTACTGCAGGAGAGGAATTGAATTAGGACTGACGATTTTGGAAGGCAAAAACATCCAGGTCAGGAATGTGAACGACCCCTACGGATGAAAGGCGCTCATGCAGGGCCGCAGCCCAGCCAGAGTGTGGCTCGCAGAGAAGAGGGTGCTCTCCTGTCATGTCGCTCGATCTCCGCCGTGGAAGCTGTAAGTTAATATGACGTCTGGCGCGTTTTAAGGGGGGCACCTTTCCTTCCTTTCTTCGACGCGGAGCCAGAAAGGAGCGGCTTCCTCCTGAGTGTGCCCCTCTGCCTGTTAAGGCGTCCGCGACTTGGCCGCTGCCTTGCGTGCAAGCTGACGCGCTCGACGCGCTCGACGCCGGCCTCTGGCTTCTCACCCCGACGCGGCCGCCCGCCGAGCGCTGCGAGCGGGGCCTGGCGGTGCCGCTCTCTTCCTTCTGGGCTGTCGGGACGGAGTGGCAGCGGCATCTATACATCTTAAACATGTGCAGGAAAAAAATCAGCAGGCTTTTCGTTTATCGTCTCAATCGATACGTTCTGTTCAGAACAGCACTGATAGCTGCGCTGAAATCCATAACGTTTGCTGAGACTTGAAAAATGGACACTGTATCTGTGTGTGTAATCTGCTGTCAGCCTGCCATTTTTTACCAAGCAAATGTGTGAATCATCCTTTTTAGTTCTTTCGTTCTCTTACTTATCAACAGCATTTGAGGTCATTGTATAGCAAGTGACAAGTGGAAAGAAAAACCTTCAGATCAGTCACCATCTCGTTTTTTTGACAGCTGCACAAAGGCCTTTTGTTTTGCTACAGCGTGCAGCTATTAGCTGATGCTTTTTCATGAGCTATACAGCAGCAGCACAGAAAGCAGCAGTGTGCAATAGCAGCTAGGCCTTGTCCTCAAAAGAATGTACTGTACAGTAGGTTCCAGTCCCAGGTGGCGCACTGCTGTTGTACTGTGTGACTGCGGCTGCTCCATCATGCAGGGTTAAACACCTGGCACTAAGAGTGAGTACAAATCCATTGCTTTGCACAGAAGTGTTTGCCGGGTGCATGGTTTAATAAAAAGGAGACTTAATTCCTGTCTTTTTTTAAAAGGAAAAAAAGCCTACAGAACTATATTACTCAATGTTTCTTTAAAACCCTATACATTTCTGTTGTTGTTGAACATGTACAGTATATGAAGTTGTACATTCTAATTTAATTTTTTACAGCGTTAATGTCATGTCATGTTTGTGTTCTGAAATGCACTTCTATATTTAAAAAATAAAAAAGTAGATCATAAATAAGATTAGCATATAATAATAAATTAAATATTAACACCAACTATGATAATAATAACACAAATAATAATTGTAAAGTTTATTAACCCCTAATTCATTAAGATCTGCTGTGGGAGAAAAATAATATGTAATAAATATGTAATAAACTGAAGTTGTTTTTCTTGATATATTTACACATTCTTTTTTTCCACATTTTTAAGCTCAGTTTTAAACTGTCGGCGTGTCTGTCTCCATATTTTGTCCCAGTGAAGGGCTTGTCTTTCTCCCACAGCTAGAAAATTGAGCAAGGATCCCAGCCACATTTCAACAGACACTAGTGCCATTATATATTTACCAGATCTTGGCTGCTGTTTTAAACTGTCCCAGTGGATCTCGTGTCTCTAACATCACATATCCTCTGTAGGCTCAAAGAAAAATGTATTAGTGTTCAATTGGTTGCCTCCTCTTCTTGTTACTTTTTCATATACAAGATGAGTGTCAAAAGAATATGCACACTGTAGGACCATCACCTTGTGAGAATCGGCTACAGCAGGGGTTTATAGTCCTGATGCAGGTGGCCCAACTCCTGCCAGGTTTTGTGTCAGCCCAGCTCTCAGCTACACCCTGGAACCCTTAATTAACTGAATAACAGGATTAGTTGGAAGTGTCTGACTGTTCTCAGCCCTCAAACATGTTGCAGGTTTGCCTTTCACTATTGCATCTCACAAGTAACGTAAACTCTACTCACACTTTTGCATAGAGAAAAAAAAAATCTTGCAAATGTTATGTTTCAATGGGGCAGCTTGTTAATTAAATTAAGGGTAATGTTAAGTACCTAAATAAGGTTTGAATGAACACCAGTGTGATCCTCCAAAACCACAACTGAGAATCCTTGAGCCAAGGAGCAGGACCTGGCTGTGCACTGTATGATTCACACCTCTTTTTTAGAATATTTTTCCTCAATGTTTAATTCCTTATTCTACCACATAACCACTTAGTGCATTAACGATCAAGAGTAAGGGATCCAAACTGTCGACTGCTAATTTGGATCTTGGACTTGAAGCACTTGCTAGAATGTCTTAGTGGGTTAAGACATAGAGTTTGTTGCATGTCTCCTACACTCCTCTGACAAATCCAGCTCTAGCCTCAGTGAAACTGAGGCTTTGTTCTGAAGGTGTAAACAGCCTACAACACTGCACAGCACGTGCTGCTGAAGGCAAGAAAAAGGAAATACCCTTTACAAACCATACAGTATTTATTCAAAGGCAGCATCGACGCCATCATCTAGACCTCATTCACAAAATCTAACCCTTTTCTGTGAATCAAAAATATAAATGTTGACAAAAATGGAAAGAGCTGCATGACAAGATATACACTGAACACCCCACAAGGCAGAGTTCTAGTCTGTCAGCATGCTGTTGGTGAGTTGACATAACCACATGCCTGTGAACCATACAGACAGCCAGCTCACCTGCGGACTCGATGAGCCTGGTGTGGTTCAAACTCACTCCCTCTAATGCAACATTAAGGCCACTGAGTGCTCTACCGGTGGAGGGTCCATAATGTCACATCCTTAAAGGACTTTTAGCAAACTAAGTTTTATTGAGCACATTACACCTTTAAACAGTTTGGTACTTTATCACACACTGTCTTTTCTTCTTCTTTATTCTAGCTGGGCTGATCTTCACATGTTGATCAGACAAAATGTACTCATCCAAATAGCTCAGCTTCGTTCGTGCTTTAAAGAAAGAAAGCACATCCAAGGGCATTTTCTTCCTCGGGATTGCACATTTCGACCTGTGATTAAGCCCATCTAAGCCTTGCAGGTGAGGCGTCAAAGCTGAATCCGAGAAGGTGAGATGACAGGACGCAAATAAGAAAAAAAGTTCTCCACATCAGACCCGCTATTGAAGTGTGACAACTTCAATAAGACCATCACCTCCAATTCCAGGGGCGCGAGAAAAGATGAAAACATAAGAAAGGAAACCCTGCCTACAAAGGATGCTGGGACCGCCTACCCCCTTTAAATTCTCTCCACAGTCCAGCGCACAGCACTAATTACTGAACTGCATCCCCAAGACAACTTTACACACAACTTTCAGAAACTTACCACTTTAATATGTTTAAAACTCGGAGGATCAAAGGTTAATTATAGTCTTAAACTGGACCCATTTTTTTTAAATTGTTGTTTAGAATGGCAGTAATCCTCCCCTCTCTTTCTTTTTCTCTCTCTTGTTCTTCTGCGCATTTAAACATGCTTCTTTGAAGGAACAGTCGAGGCCCCACTCAATGCACTAGCAGGGTGAGAGACAAAAAAAAAAGCAACTCAACTCATTTCATCCGACCTAAATACGATTGCTGTGGTTAAGCGAGTCCAGACTGACATAACTGTGGAGGAACACAATACTCACACACACAAAAGAGGTTTTAAAGCTTCTGAAGGCCCCTCAAGGCTGTTGATGGTGTTTAAGCAATGCACAGAGGTATTTAACAGAGGTGCTTTCCAAACATTCAAGCTGCGATTTAATCTGTGGGGGTTAGACTGGTTTTTGAGGGCTGGGGGTTGGGCAGATCTCCTCCTACTTAAAACCCACAAGAGTCAACAAAATAAGGAGGTGGATTATACTGGCTGAGGTGTAGCTTCCTAATTAAAGGGGTCATAACACTTGGGATGTGTTTCTGTAACAAAGAGGCAGGTGATATTTCAGGACTTCTGTAGCAGACAAGTTAAGAAGGTGTGAAGTTTCTTTTTTTCTGGCCAACAGACATTAATCATTGTCAACACTGCCACTATAACTACAGCTACTGCTGTTACTAATAAATAAATGCAACCGGATTGCTTGTAAAGCCCAAATCTGATAGAAGGAAGAGCTTGGTAGAGCTTCCCCAGGTGGGACCACATGGTTCTCAGCTGAAAGCATGTGGAGTGAGAGAGAGGAAACAAAAATGACCAAGCCGCAGCGCAGGTCAAGGACATGAAAGGACGGACAAAATGTGCTCTGAAAGTAAGAGAAAAGCATTTAACGGCAGAGAGCCCATCCTTGTGTAGTTATACATTAAAGACTGATCTTCGAGTACTGTGTAACGTTCATAATAATGTGACCTACATCTGAAGGTTTCGTGGCTACCCTATAATTGTTTCTGCGCTCTGCTGTTTCTTCTTCATGTGAGTCATTTAGAAATGTTCTCAGTCTGCAGTGACACAGAGACTGCAGGACTGGCTGCTCAGAAAGCTGGCTGACAGCAGCGTAGAGGAATTGTCAGGACTCTGGACTTGTCATTTAAAAAACAGAAGGGCTGAGTGGGGCAGTACTGCTGTATGCCTGAGGGTAGGGAGTATCGTAGTGCAGTTCCTAGGGGACATAAGAACGTTATGACAGGAGGTCATTCAACCCATTTAGCCCGTTTGAAGCAAATTTTGGTACAAATATAAATTGGTTTAGGAAACAGCATCAGACAGATAAACTAATAATCCTTTCTAAGGATTACGTTTTGGATGGATAGGCCTTGCTTTTTGCAGTTTCAAAAGCCGTTTTCACAAAACAACAACAACACCAACCAAAAAAGATATTTTGTGAGTTGTTTGGGGAAGATGTTTAACTACTTCCAACGAATGTGGGATTGAGTGGAGGACGTGAACCCAAATTTCAACAGGGTGTTGTGATATGAACGTGTACCTGACTGAACAGGATTTGTGGATAGGGTAAACCTACTCTGAACTGTCACCATTATTTAATTGTAGAGAGGAACCACTATTAGAGAAATGAGAGTGATAATTAGACAATGGATGATATGGTCACTTATATTTTTGAATAGCACTTTTAGTTATTCCAGTGTTTCCCACTGTTTTGCTGTTCAGCTGGTGTTATTGTGTTTACGCTAGATCAGGCAATCGCACCCCGGTGAGACTACCTGTGCTGACCAGCCATGCCACCTCATTAAGGTTCAGAGGAAAAAGGAACAGCTGGACCTGGCCAAGATTAGAGCAACCCCAACTGCTTAATCAGGACAGTGTCCAAAATCACGTAGTCGCAGGTTTTTGATATCTGAGTGGTTAAACTCACAATTTTAAAAAGCAGATCCTCTTTGGATTGTCTGGAATCATAAAGGCAGGTGACAGCTCTTGCTAGCCATTTCTGTGAGTCGATTCCTCTTTAATTAGCGATAAGGGTTCTTTATTTTTTTATGATTTTTGCAGTCATTACCATGAAATTGTCATGATCAGTTCCTTTCATTGATGTTTTAAAGGAAATGTGAGTTCAAATTGCTTGCCCTGCAAAAAAAGACAGCGTGCTAATAATTATTAATTAATGAGTACTTCCTCCAGTGACTTTTATAACTGTCAAAATAAGCTGTTGTTCATGGCAACGATCTCTAATATCGGCCTATTATTCTTTGAGACGTGTAATTTAATGTTCATGCAATCTGATCTGATTGAAAATGTAAGCTAGAAAAGTGTATTTGTAAAGGCTGTAATAAAACCAATGCACGACCCTCTAATGCTTCCTAGTCAAGTAAGGTAAGAACAGTAATTGCTGTAATCTGGAAGATTTTCCACACCAAACAGCATGTGAAAAGAGGTCAAAGATCAGAGATCAGCACTTCATGTCATACAAAAGATGAGCTCCCTGCAGTAATGAACCGGTTCACATAAGAACAGAAGAGTCAGTTCTCGTGATCTTAACACAATCACATATCAAGCGTCTTTTAAACTTTCCTAACCTCTCTCTTTGAACTTAACGAGCTTTCATTGAACTTATATATACAGTGAAAGAGTTTTAAAAATATTATAGGTGTATGAAGGTGGTATTGTAAACAGTATAATGTGGCACCTAAGGCACAGTGCAACTGGAGGTCAGCAATCCAGAGCCTATAGTAGCCTCTGTTCAAAAGGAGGATGTGCAGCATGTGAAAAGAAAAGTAACATAAAAAGAGGTGATCATTAAGTTCAGCTTGCCTGTCCTAGTGCAAATTGTTTATAGAGTCAGGAATGTCATCAATATGTTGTCCAGAAGGCTGTCATTTGCCATTTTATTCTAAAACAATTGAAAAAAATATTCTCAGTCCTCGGTGTGTTTACGACGCACTGGCCACAACTCCCACAAAAAATGTGTTGGGCCTTTGGTAATGGCAAGAGCAGAATAGCAGAATAGCAGGTGGTTTTGAAGCATGTGCTGCCCAGTCCCTCTCCATTCTTCCGATTGTCTGCAGGGTCCCCTTCGGCGGAGGCCAGCGTGAGGGTAATGGTGTGTGCAGCTCGACTAAATGTTTCACTGACTCTCAATAGGATGGCAATTGTTCGGGCTAGGGGAGGTGATGGACATCTTGTCACACCAAGCGTGCACTGCCTACCCCTGAGAGGGCACATTCATTTGACCGGGGCTCTTCGAAGTTTGACCAGTGAGTATGACTTCTCTCTTCTGAGTGTATAGTCTATTACGGACATCAAGAACTGAGCATTTCAGGGGAGGGAACCCAGGGGAAATTTGAAGACATCTGATTATTTTTTACCTGTTGGTTACCCTTCACTAGTTTCATGGAGAAATGGGAACCATGCAAAAAATGAAGAATATAAACTTTATTACTTTATTTCTACAGTATACACATATAGGCATTGATAAAGGGCAGCGATCAGAGATTTGGGTCATATGTACTGGCGATACTTCAGAGCTGAAATTAGCATCGCAGTTCACATTTTAAAATGGCAGGAATAGCGCAAGGCTGTATCTCCCCAGGTTTGCTTTATTTTTCAACAATAGTGGAGACTGAAACTAGGATTCTGAGAACACAGCAGCACCAACAACAGCTGTGTCAGATTTACCCCTCAAAAGGCAAGTGCTCGTGTTCTTGTCAGGTACGAGAGTGCAGATGACCTACTGATGAAGTCCCACCTATTGTCAGGTAAGCTACTCACTTCGGTGACAAAGTAATTTCTAGGCTAATCACAAACAAATGATTGTCATGCTTTTCAATCAATGGCCATGGAATTCACTGTGACATCTTCATGTTGAACTTCTGCTCACAGCCAAACACTACCACTTAAAAATCACCAGGGTATCCTGTGTCCGGCACATGGCGTAATGGAGAGAAAAACAGAAACTGAAAATAAAAAAATGGTTTTGAAAAAGGAGATAGAGCAGTGGTTCACAACACAATCCAGGAGGAACCCTGCCGGATGTTCCTCATTTCATCTGAGCTCTGTGTCTCCTGTGCTAATGAATGAGAGAACTTTTATTGAGCTTGTTTCTTCAGTCAGTCCTGAGTGTCAGAAATACCCCACATCAAGAGTTATGTTTCCTACAGTTTCAGCGTACAGAACATTACATAGCCACTTTTCAACTTGCAGACCATTTTTTTTGACTAAACAGCTCTTACTAGTGGATCAGTTGATGATGAACAGACACAGGTGGGAGTGATACTACATCAGACATGCCCACAGTCGGAGTGCCACTGTACCAGCCGTGTCAACATTGGGGTTAATTCTGTTTTAGAAATGCCCGCAGTGGGGGGCTAATGCTGTATGAGACAGGCCCACTGTAGGGCTGACACAATCAGACATGCCTGTGGTGGGTGAATGTGATATTGGACACGCCCACTGTGGGGTGTGACACTGTATCTGACACGCCTATAGTGGGTGGATGTGCGATTGGACACGCCCGTTGTGGGAGTGACACTGGATCCAGTCTGCCCACATGGGATGATAATACCATTTACAAATCACATCCCATCTTTGGATGCTGGAGGCATTTTACAGATCAAAAAAATGAAATTAGTCAGCCTTTGATTAAGAAGTCAGCTAAAGCAAAATTCAGAAGACACTGTGTTCCTTCTGTACCAGTGTTGGGAACCATTAAGATTGACTGTGAATTTGTTTTTCATTGCTGTCAAATTAGTTTAATCAAAATAAATAAGAATGATAATGTAAGATGTGTTAATGTTTTTGGTGTACAGTTTCGGCTGTTATACTGTTGTTGCAAAGTTTGTGTGTTGCCAGTCTCTTCACGGTAGTGTATGGTATGATCTCTTTTAGTTGCTCCAGTAGGTGTCAAAGCTCCTGCCAAATTTCTTAAGCACATGAACAGCAAAGTTCTGCCATGTAAGATTTTTGCTAGTTCTTGAAATGTTGGGATTAGAATCTGCATCTAGAATCTAGAATCAGTGAACTACTGTCGACCAAATGAAAAAAAAAGTTTGCTTATTTGTATCTTTTTACGCCTGACATGATGCAGCAAAAGTGAGTTTTATAGGACAAAAAAAACAGCAGGGTTATTCAGACAGCCACCTTCACAAAGCTCAGTCAGCAGAATTTTGTTTTCTTATTGGTATTTGTGATAACAGGGCATCGTACTAATACTCAATTTGAAGTCACCGTTAGCTACCATTTTTATTACACTTTAGAGCATGAATTAATGCCTAATTCCTCCCAGCCTGCTCTGACCCTCATGTTAACGTTGGAGAGTTGTGAGTTGTGTTCTGCTAAGAATAGCTATACTCGCTTATGTTTCTGAAAAGCACTGGAATCAATTAGATGAGTTTGCTACTTTCAGGGAACTCGCTGTGTGTCAGCAGGGGGTCTTTTTTTTTCCTAAATGATGAAGTAAAATCCAATGAATTTGATCTTCCAGGCTGAGGGCTACGGGCTGCTCAAAGATAGCAAAACAACTGGTACAGTATGTAACATCAATGGCTTCTGGTCTCGCCACTACCGTTGTCACGCTGTGATGAGCTAATCTCAGGCCGAATACTACACCTGCCTCATTCTACTAATAAATAAGCCCCAGCCATCCACATTGTGCCCGACCTGACTTATTACACCTTCCCCATCAGAGAAGGGAGGAAAAAAAGACTCATATCATTGCTGGGGCAAAGGTGAATTGCCTTGGGAGAATGTGGGAATGAAATCTGCACAGTGCCATTTTACCAGCCATCCAAACCACATCACCCTGAAGAACGGCAACTTATAAAGCTTTTGCACTTTAACACATTTATATGTGTTTAGAAAAGTGAGACTGAATGCAGCTCCTTCCAAAGCACAGCCGCTCTGCTGAATGCTCTGTAATAGATTCTCAATTTAAGTCTTATTTTTTCTCTTCCCTGACTGTGCATGCCTGTCAGGACATTTTTTTTTCCTTTAAACTTGAAGCAACGTGCATCCTGTATATAAAGTCCATATAAAGTCTAGAAAAATAATGACATTAAGCATATCATACGTAAGGCATTAGAAGCTCCTCTGTACTCTTTTGGTTAGGAAACAAAAAAATGAGAAACTGCAAGTGTGTGTATAGAAGTATACTCTGTCTTGTGTGTATGATGACACATCAAGGGCCGCTGAACTAATTGTCCTGTTAGGCTTGATAAATGTCTTTGGAACTATGGCCATTTATACTTTGTGAGAGGCTGGCCAAGCTACAGGCCGGTGTGCAGAAGAAATGTGCAATCACAATTGGCAGGTATAGAGCCCTGGCAGAGAGTCAGAGTGAGAAGCACAGCTGAGACAAATGCAATAAAAATTCAGGTGCTCTGACCAATCTAAAGTGCAATTCACCCATCAAGCTAGTAGCCAGTAAACGATTCTCTGTTTTTTTTCCAGTAAAAGTCATGGAAGCCTAAAAAGAGCACGGTATATTGCTTGCATAGATGCAAGATGCAGTGTAATTCAATATGCAATTTGAACATGGAATAGTCGCCAGCTCATGTACTGTACCTATATAGGGCCCCTATATTGCTTTTTTATTATCGGTTGGTCTTCATTTATTTTTTATTGGCAGCACTTCAGATGTAGAGGGTGGAAAGGAGGCGTGGAGGTTAGTGCTAATGCCTTATATATGGTTTGATTACAGCCTTCAGTGTGGAGTCTGCACGTTGTCTGTAGTGGTTTTCTTTGACAGCATGGCATCCGAGCATTGCCGTCTGCCCTGTGCCCCTGCCACGATAGGCTCCAGATCACTGCCAGGATGCCAGGTTAAAGCTACTGAAAATGGGTGGATGCTGTACTGTATATATAAAGTTCCAATATTCGATTAAAAGTGATTAAATTATAATTTTGTTTGAACGATATGAGATGACCTATAAAGTTTGTTGTGATCAAGGACTTGGCACCAGAACCACAGCAGAAGGAGTCTGATGGGAGATAACATCATGTGTATTTAATTTCCTTCTCATCTCATTGTCTAGTGATGTGCCTAAGAACCCACAGAAAATCAGTGTGAAGAATTGTGTGAATGACTGAGATTCCTAATTGGAATTGTAATATTTTAAAACATATTTTGGGGCTACTCTATAGTCCTCCACTCTTCTAAAATGTAGGTGGAGACAAAGCCACCTTGCACAAGCTGGTCAGCAAGAGAAGATTTCTAGGGAAATGTAATTTTAAATATCCAATATACAGGCACAATGTAAAATAAATATGAAATGAAGACTTGATACTTTGTCATTGTGCCATGCCTGTAAGTCAACTCACCAGTTAGCAACATCCCTGCAATCTATTGCCACAATCAAGAGGTGCCAATGGAAAATCGCCTTTCTCCAAATACCTATGTGAGTGACTTGTCAAACTGTCATCCTTGCGACATTAGAAGTTGGAAATGAACAGCACTATTTATAACACAGACCTCAAAAGCACTTAAGTCGTCAGTCTGATCCTGATAAAGCTGGATTGTGGTTTGTCAAACAGGGATATAATACTTCTTGAAATTCATCATTAATTTAATAGATATAGGCTAAATCTGGCAGTAATTAAAACTTCCTACAGCACATGTGTATGTAGTTCATTGGCTACGTTTCAGGCAGATTTGTACTTCAGGTCATTAAACATTAAAGTTCACCAAAACACTTTGTATTTTGATGTCAGTCAAATGCAACAGTTAAAACGACTAACAAGAGAACAGCTGAAACAGTGTTATTTTTAGGGCAAATGCAATCATTTATTAGTAACCGTCCAGTACTTTCCTGTAACAAATCGAGCAGACACAGAACAAAGAAAATGAAAAATACTATAATAATTACGAACAACGTATGCAAGAGGCAAAATGTGTGTCTCAGCTGCAGCAAAACCCTTTGCAGCTGTTCTCTTCTTCTTCTGATGTTTCTGAAGAGGGAAAGCAAACACAGTTTCAAAATCATTTTTTCTTCACAGTGTAAGGACAAGACTGACGAAATCAGTACCGTTCAGTTCAGCTGCTGTTAATGCTTGTAATACATGAAATTTCCAGGATGGATGTTAAAATGTCAAATGGTTTGGTGGATGTCACACAGCTGAGGTTAATGTCAGCCCGGCAGAGTATTCACAAATCCTTTTGTGACGTGCAGGTGCTGTTGTGACCCACAGACAGCACATTCCTTAACTTTGTCTTCCTTTCTCCCAGAGAAAAGGGCCAGCATACAAAATGTGGCACCTTAAGAAATCCTCTGATCTTCGGCTGCTAAGGTTTATTACAGTGCATTATTACCTATGATCTCTTACTAGATTAAGGTCGCATCTTATACACTCACATCAGCTACTGTAAATTGGACATGAGTCATGTTCAGCAAAATATATCTTATATGCCAGGCTTGAAGTAAATTATTTTCATCCAGTATAACAGTGCAACTGTCAGAAGGCATTACGGTTCAAATTTAGTGATGTTAGGGTGTCAATTGTAATTTGGTGACAAGCATTTTATTGGCTCTGCATATCCCCCTGGCTTGTCCATACGGAGGCAGTGCTATCATTAAAAACCAGTGATCCTTCACTGATGACATAATTTGAGTGGCAGAGAGAGGAGTAGAGAAGGGCTTGCTTCTACCTGCACAAAATCTGCTGTGTGTCAGGGACTTGATTCAGCTTCAAATTAGCTGCGTGGCAGAGTGGACTGTCAGCTGCAATTATCCGGCTTCCACTTACAGGTGATTCCCTGAATTTTTTTCTCTCTCCCTCAACGAGTATCTCCGCCAAACAGACTACCGCCTCCTTGCTGTCAGCTCAGCCATCTTAATAGTCACAATCTTGGCTTGCACATTTGTGGGTATTTCAGCACGTCAGAAACAGAAAAAAAAACTTTTTTTTGGCGACATGGGCCTTCTTCACGTAGTATAGGATATACTGTAATGGCACAGGAGGAAATGTGTGGCTAATAGATATTACTGAATGTTATTAAGCCTTTGAGGTAAAAATGCAGGGATGTCTGGCCAGCATTCATTTATTTACAGCACTGAATATATCGATTACAGGAAAAATAAATCAAGTGACTGAAGTGATCTTAGATAAAATTAATAAATAACTCAGTATTCTTCATACTTCAGTTTGGAAGTAAGAAAGGGCATCCATCTATCACTGGCGTAAAGACAGATGAGTGTAAGTGATAATCACATTGTTGTTCCTTTATTACATGTATGGGAAGACACTGCTCCATATTGCAGTCATTCGTGAAATATGTCCTCAAAAGCTGACGTAGAGAATCATAAATGTGTCCTATTATCCATTACAGCCCTCAGTAGTTTCAAGGTGATGAGGAATATTTCAAACTGATTATCCAGCGAGGGGACAGCAATTTTATGATGAGTTTAACCCTTCAGGTGACAGATTGTTAAAACTCAAAGGCTGCAGCTTAACCAAATGTGTCATCAGCAGGGGAGTAGCAGTATCTGCATTGTTTGTAATTTGCCATGATTTTTTGTGACTGTTTTCCACAAGCTGCCAGCCATGATTATAAACAAACTATTTTGTTTTAAGGCCCCAGTAAAGTAGATGAGAACCTGGTATGCAGTCAAAAAGCACTACAGCGTGTCCTGTTTTTGGTCAACGTTGCCAGAATGCTAATAGATATTTATAAATTATAAATGTATAAGATGCAAATAAGTAATACAAAGTAGAAGTAAATTCCGTGGTGAAAAATAAAACTAAAAATCCTGTTTCAGGTGTTGAGCTTTCTTTAGGCCTGACACCTGATGAAGCCTCGATAGACAAAACATTGTTTTTGTTTTTTACTTTTCAAGTGTGGAATCAACCTCTGCTTGTTACTTTGAAGCCATGTGATTCAAAACGATAATATGCACGATGGTTGATGGTAAAAGGACATGACAATTCCAAACCTTGATAAAGCTGACATGTGATTGTGCTGAGAATGAGATTAATTTAACAAAAATTCATAAGAAAAAAAAACGTATATCGCCACATTTGACAGGTGCCCAAGAATATTGCCTCTATCTGCACATGGACCCAAATTCCATTACTAACAGAGCAGTCTGTCCGACACCCTGCTGAGTGGAGGGAGGGCCAAGAAAAGGCCACTTCATCAGTATAAGAAACCACAGGAAGTGGCTTAAATCCGCATGTTAACAAACCATCTAAATTCTACAGAAGAGTGCAGGGGTCAAATGGGTCAAATGCGTTTTGCTCAAACGGGCTGAGCTGAGGGTGAGGCTTGTACAGTCTGAGGAACACTGACATGATTTGCTACAGGATGATGTGAAAAAAAACTGAGCTGGGAAGTATTTCTCCAAGGCAGTATTCTCACACAAGGGCGCTGGGCAGCTGCACTTTGTCAAACGAGCGATGGATTCAGAACCACACACAGACATTCTGGAAGCACAAACATTCCACACAGCGGAAGAACGTTTTTGAAAGAAATGATTTCTGAATCAGTACCTTTTAAGACCAGGTATGGATTCGGATGAGCCTCTTTGGGAAGACAGGGACAGCCCTGCAACTGAGATTTGTTGTGCAATCAGTCAGAAAATCTTAGTACGTACAGAGTATAACTTTCAGAAGAAAACAGTTCTGTGTGTCAGAGGAGAACCAATGCTTTTTCTACTGGCATGCTCTCATACAATGAGATGGTTCTTGTTTTACTTGTGTTCAATCTATGTCTTTTATCAGACTGCTTATTAATTTTTACATCAATACTTTGAGGCCTTAGACATACGACAAAACGTAACTAACACTAGATTCTAATTTCTTGTAAATAATGAAAAATGGATTCTTTGCTATTTAGGACTGACTAATGACATTCATTATGCTATTATGCTATGATGCTATTATTTTAATAATGCATTAAAATAAAATAATACTGCATTATTTTAAATTCTTTGGTCAAAGGCATACTTAAGAGTAGCATATGGTGCCTAATTATTACATTCTGGACATAATTGAAATGGAATAGGAATGATGAATTAAATGACTTGAAGAAGTTTATTCATTGGGATCACTGAAGAAGCAGTTTGATAATATGCTTGGATCAAGACGAAACAAAATGATTCCTTTTCGAGATTATCACAGCTTAATTTAGAAGTGTGATTTGAAATGACTGCTTTTTTTGTTTTGTTTCTGTCAGCTGTCTGTATAGATCCAATCCTTTGGTGAACAAGTCACTGAATTCAGCTGAAGGAAATCCTATTCCTCTGTATGAAAATATAAGCCACCTAACGCACATTGTCAAATCCTATTTTTTGATTTTCATTTTCCACAAAAAAATATTCACTGCTTTTACAATGATATCCATTTTTTGAATGATAAATTCTATACTTTAAACACATTCAAAAAAAGTGAACTACAAAAGCTTGAATGCTCAAATTAAACACTTTCATTGGTAAAAGTTAAATGCTTAAATGTCATCAAAAACTGAGACGAAAAATAAAAAAAACGAAAATAAATCTACGGCATAAGTATTCACTCCTTTCCGATGGCAACCCTATTGTATATAGATTTACTTTGACACCATCTTTCTCTGTAAGGTCTCATGGTCAGGTAGTGAATTTCAAGTAAAGATCCAGCTCTGAAGATCAAGGAGCTTTAGAAAAAACTCTGTGGCAAAGTTGCAGAAAGACACGTGTCAGACGGAGGTCAGCAATAATTTTGAAAACCTTAAATATCCCTTTGAGCAGGAACATGTTGATTATGAGGATTTATATTTCCATACAGACATGGTCTAGATTGGGTCTCCCATCCAAACGGATTAGCTAGACAGAGGAAACTGGTTAGGGATGCAACTGTGAGGCCATTGCAGACTTTGAGAAAGCTGCTCAGTTTAATGGTCAAGATGGGAGCAGCTAATTTGACAATATCCTGGTCAGCCGAATGGGTGGAGTATGTACAGACCACCCCTGTGTACAAACATGGTAGAGTCTTAACTTAGAAGGCTCCCAGCTGTAATTGCTGCCAGAAGTGCTTCCACAGGTATTGACACATGGGAGTGAATACTTATGCAGTAAACATTTTATAGATTTTTATCATCTATATGTATAGTTTGTATTATAGGTTTTGGATTTTCCTTGCAGTTTTTGGTGACATTTACTGTGAGTTTTTTCAACTATAAAAGTGTTTAGTCTGGGTTTTAAAGGTTTTGATTCAAAATATTCACTTTTAAAAAATGAGTAATCCAACAAAAAGGGAGATCATTCTGGTAGGGAGTAAACACTTTTTCAAGGATTTGTAGGACACAAGTTTACATAGTACAGTTTTATTACTGCACAAAGAGATTTTAAATGATACTGCCAAATGTCCTGATTTCCCCACAACTCATGGCTCACTGTCTTATAAGACATTCATTAGAAAGTACAGTATTAAAATTCAATAAACCATCTTGTGCAGATAAAGCAGAAGAAAGACCAGTCTGAAAATACATTTGTTCAAAGGTAGTGCTACAGTATGTCCAAGGTCATAAGGACACAAAGTCTTCTGCCCCTGTCATCCAATGTGCCTACAAAGAATATCTGGGATACAGTACTCCTAAAATAAATACATAAGAACTCTGGTTCTTATTTGATAGTGGTTCCTGTGAAAGTAATAAGAGCAGTTACCAATTCTTATTGTGTCAGTCATCACAGCCATATTTTGCAAGTATATTGTTTGATTTAGGAGAATACAAGGGCATTTGTGCAACAGAAGTGATAAGAGCAAAAAGATCTTATACAGAAGTTGTGTGCTTGTGTTCTTTATACAGTAATTCATGGTGCATGATAAACCTCTTTTGCAGTTTCAAAATGTTAGGCCTACAGTTTTTAGCTCTGGTATCACTGACCAGAGAAGTCCTGAAAATAATAGAAATCACTGACCTGTATACATAGAACTAAATCATTATTAGTTCATACATATTGCATTATAGATTGGTCAGCATTGAAAATTATTTGTATTAAGAGGTGCATAATCAGAACAATCACAGTATTTAGGGGTACACAGTCAAAATAGCTGTAATTTTGGGGTGCACTGTCAGAACACCTTCAGTATTAAGGGGCACAGTCAGGATGGCTGCAGTATTGAGAGGTAAGTAGCGCACTACAATGAGAAGTTGAAAACAATTGGATTTCTTTGGTCTCAAACAATTTCGGTGAAGTAAAATCCTGTAAAGGCATAACAGCCGGTCCCAAGAAACTGCTAACTCAACACGGAAACAAACACCACAGGAAATCTTTGGAAAACCACATAACAAACGTCTAAGCACTTCCACATGTCCCGATCAGAGCAGTGCCACAGCACAGTGCTTTCGCCAGCGGAGCAACACAAGCTGGTCTCTGTCTCATCAGATAATAACATTGTATGCAAGTAAACTGTAGGGCGATTGTGCTGTTTGACATACCAAACCATTTTTTAAACAAAGGGATACATGTTTTTTAATGTTTTCCAGTCACCCACGAAACCCATCCTTGCTCAGCTGACTTCCAACAACCCTCCTCCCTCTGCCCTGCTGCGACAGACCTGCACACCTCCAAGGAGCCTTGTCTGGTATTGAATCCAAGGTTTGTCATTTCTGGCCGCCTTGAAAACCAGTTACAGATCTTCTCCAAGGCCAGCGGACATTTTTTTATGTCTCTGTATTGTTGCATAAGAAAAGAAAATTGCTTAAGCAAGTCTAATACAAACTGGACATTTTTTTCCATCAAAATTAGAAGGGAATTATTTACCAAGAGCATTACAATATTAAAATTGCACCATCTAGATAAAATCAAATCTTAAGAATTTAAGAATTTCCATTAGATTTCCATTGCAGGGTCCATCTTTTAATTGATCTCAGGATCACATTTAGAAATTAACCAATTTTGGAAAGGATTCCAGAATATCAACTTCAATTACATGCCTGGGAATCTTTGCTAGACTCCCAAAACCCTTTGTGCAAAAAAGTGACTCCTGTAGTATTAAAATTACTGCCATAACTTTGTATACAAACAATAACTAAAACAAATCTGTATTCAAGACTAAAGAGATTCAGACTTTTTAATTGGGCAGCATAGAGCCACCTGTCTCCATTCAGGGTTAGGAATGAAAATGGTTTCCCTGTTGTGCACAATATTACAATTAAGGTCATACTATGTAATTTCATCCATTTTCTAACACCTATATCCGATACAGTGTCCTAGGGGAGCCGGAGCCTATCCCAGCAAGCAAAGCACAAGGCAGGATACACCCTGGGCAGGACACCAGTCCATTGCAGGACACACACACACCAGGGTCATTTTTCCCAGAAGCGAATGAACCTACCTAGTAAGTCTTTCGACATACCGCTGTGGTAACCCAATTAATAATGTCACCCCAGCTGAAGCTTTCAAATCTTATCTGCGTTCTTTTATTCCTAACCATTGCTCAGTCTAAAATCCATGTGTGAAGCTCAAGATGTACAGCTATAAGGTAAAGAGTGATCCAGTTTTCAAAATCTAACTCTACCAAATAACGAATTGTATAATGTGCTCTACTGACTGGTTTGATATGTAAGGTCAGGGATGCGATTTTTTAAGTGGCACACAAGTTGTTATGTACTTGTGTTGGTTTTGAAGTTGTTGGTACAGGGGGAGAGGAGAAAACTCAAGGAAGGATGGCACAGGGGTCCATCAGTTCCACAAAGCAGTATATTTGGGAAGGAAGGGGTACGGTAATGTGGTCCCCCGTTTCCCTCAAATATTTTGTGAAACGACAGCAGCCGCACACTTCTGCCGTTGCTTATTCAGGTAGTTTCAGAAGTTAACCAAGATCTCACCTTGCTAACGTTATTTGCGATTCAGCGTTAAAAGTGAGTGTTAAAAGTCATAATTATTCTTCAAACAGAAAAAGATTTTACCTAAAGTAGCAAGAACTTCTAGTCCATCAGATTTTATTTCGGACTGAGCTGTCAGTCTACAAGGATCTGTGCTCGTACAATTATCTCACTGGTAGGGCCTGTCCTCATAAGGTTACAATAATGAGCCCCTCGTGTTCCGTGTTTTCCAAGGGCAGCTCAAAATTGCAGGGCACTTAGCCGCGCCTAAATTAATGGACGTGTCGAGAAATTTACAAAAGCAGATTAGGGCACTTACTACCACTCCAGTTTGCCCCTTGGGCGGGAAACGAGTGAGGCAGTGCAGAGATTTTGGCCATCTCACTCACATTCCATTTCTGGCTTTCTTCTGGACCATCGTGGAAAAAAAAATCTCAGCTCACGCACAATTCTGAGTATTAGTAAAGCCATGTTCTTGTCTCCGTTCCATTGTGTCACATCATCTCACAGCGATTGAACCCCAGAATGCAGGCTCTCCTTTGGGTCTCATTACAATGTTCTATTTAAATGTAAAAGTTATGCTGTCATTGCAGATGTTCTTTTGACCAAGTGACAGCACTCAAACTAGACTTTTCGGCAGCGTTATGTATGGAGATTAAGACAGAAATATGTTTTGTATCTTTCATTATTATTAATTACAGTACCACTCCTGCATGCAGTTCTTTGCAAAAAGGAACCTTCAATTAAGTCTCCTGACTCAACTACAGTTTACCTTCTACCTAAACATTTTTTTCACTCTATTGGCCATAAAGAACAAATTTAAGGTTTAGTTGTATCATCAGTCGCAGAATGGTTACATAACCATCTCTAGCTGTCTTACCTATTTTCAGAAATGCAAATCGACTCATTTCAGTGAAAAGAGAGATTATGCGCTCGTTCGGTGCTTGTCTAATGAAAATATCATCCATAACAGGCCTTTCTGTTCACCACACAGGGGCTTTTCCACACAGCTGAATAAGTAAAAGTGATTCAATATTGCAAAGAGGGAAGTATATATTGCTAGTTCAACTCTATTTCGAGGTCACTGTCAAATGCATTTCACATACTAATATGTGAAAACTGCTTACTTCTTCGAAATATGAAAACAAGGGAAAAATAACACAGAGGTGTAATGCTGACTGCAAAAAAGCGTATTTAAAACCCTTCAGTGAAAATAGGAGTCACCCTGCTGCTTAAGTGAAGTCACCTGACAAGGACTGTTTTAATCACTGTTGATTAATTAAATTATCACTGTGTGTCTGGCTGAAAAGCAGTCAAGCTTATAATTTTTACTCAGTGAAGAAATTAAAAAAAGTGTTTCAAATGCTAAAAAAAAAGAACTGATGCACTGTTGCAAGAGAGAATCCCTGAACAAACAGATCTACAGAATATTGGGAGTGCAATATAAGAACTGAGAAACGGTGACCAGAACAGCTTGAATCAAGAAACAGCGCCTGCTGCACTGCTTGACATGTGGCCATTCCATTAGCAGGACTTCAACACAATGAGCTTTGTAGCTGTGTAATTAAACCGCATCACCAACTTTAAATACTGTATGTGCTCTATAAAGCCATGCAATGGAACGGATTAGGAAGGATGCACAATAATCAGAAGGCAGTGTTTATTCATAGAGATGTTATCTCTCACAGGTGGGATGCACGTTGCACACACCGCTGTGGGTCAAGCGGGCCTGACAGGCTCCACCCCCTAGCCCAGGACTGCGGCCTGGAGGACTCCGTTTGGCGAAGGCAAAGAATTCCAGCGCAGTTGGCGTCTGCTCAAGCCCACTGGAGCACCTCTTCCCTGGCAGCTGTCAGAGTCTGGGCTGCACTCCACCCCCAGCCCCCTGTCTTACAGAAGAAAAAGCCTGTCAGGGTGTAGCGCCGCATCTCCAGATGATTTAAAGATCTATCTTTTATTTGATATTTTAAGAATCCAGTCCTTGCGAAAAGAATAAAGAAGCTATTTAGAGAAATCCGGAATCCAACAGGGACATCCTTTTTCCCCACAGGCCATTAGCTGCTGCTTATTAAACACTAATGTTGGTGCTTTTGCTGGTTTCTGCACTCACAGACACAGTACCTGCCGCATGAAAACAGAACATTAAGCCCAGCTCAGCATGTGAACCCACAGTACCTTTTATAGGCATAAATAATATGTTCAGAATCTGCTACCTTCTATACCATCTCGTGAGCTCTTTATGGTAATGCAAAATCAGCATACTGAATTTTACATTAGCAGATATTTATATTTTAACAATATAAATGTTTCCAGTGTTAGGAGATAAAAAACATTTTAAATGATATTTCAAACCAGTGATATCTGTGATATCTAAAACTGCTGTCACTTACATGCAAAGACTTGTGTGTTTCTAACCTTGAGTATGTATATTCTGCTAGTACAAATGCTGTCTGTTGTCTGTCTGTGTGTTATCTTGCTGATGTAACTGCTGACTTTTAGTTTACAGCCTGAAGTTTGCCACCTTTGATTTTAGAGGTTTACACAGGAAAGATTTTCTTTTACAGGAGCGAAACAATAACCCCTTTCGTGTCGGTTCCAGTTGGAATATGCTTTAATGACTTAAGGTTGATTTTAAAATAAAAAAAATAACAAAAACTATACATGTAGCTTTTTAGCTATTTACTCCTGCAGGCATTTTGCTATCAACATCTACAGTACCTAGCCCAGAGAAACAGTTTGATCTCTTTTTTAAAAATAAGAAAACAATGCCACATAAGGACATTTTGCATATGCAGAAGCAAAATCAATCGATATATTCCCGTTCCTTCGCTGTCATGCTTCCTGGCTCTAACTGTGCACACGATTCCACGACCTGTCTGAGGTGCCAGACAGGGTTTGGTTGAGTGAGAGTTCAGCTGGTGGCGACAATGGACACCCTCCCCCACAGAGTGACTGCCAATGTGGCCGAGACCTGGGAGCAGCTGGCTTTGTAAACAAAGCTGTAATCACCCTGAAAGAGCCCTGGCTGTCTGGCAGCCACTGCCGTGTAGTTAGCATATTGTGCAAGCACAATAACAAAGCCATCAGTTTAAGTTTAGCCCTGGACTCAAATTAATCAAGAAACCCCATCCAGAAAATGAGAGTTAAAACCGGACATGTTCCAGATGTCTCTCTTCATCTGCAAAAACTAGAGCTTTCTTTAAAAAGCAAAATGAAAGCTCTGCTCATGTTTAAGCAGGGCAGCATGACTCCTCTTCTGCAGGGTACAAGATTTTTTTTTTTTGCCAGTTAAAATGGATATGACTTTGTTTTTAAGGTCGTGTTTCTGCATTAAGAAAAAAAAAGTTGCTGCCTGCAAGAACAGAAAATCTTAATGGCATGAATAGACAGAAAAACTTGGTTTTCTATCTGAAACTTTTATTAACCTGAACTTCATTTGAAAACATTGATCTAGATTTACACATGGAAAAATCTATAACACTTTGAACTGAATTACATTTTATGTAGCTTTTAAATATACTTGGGAACAACTTATTTTCCATGTACTACTCTTATAAACTGCTTTGTAAACAGTTGAAAAACTGATTCCAGTGTGAGGATTAATCTAATTCCAATTAATTGAAAGCATATCTATCAAACTTCATTACCTTAGTTTAATATAATTTTAACACAGTAACAAGAACAATAATAATTTCATTATATTAAATGTTATTAGTTAACAATTGCTTATTTTATATAGATTGTGATGTTTTTCATCTGGGTCACTACCTACATTTGCTGCTGTCTCTCTACAACTATATTATACACCTGAAACATTAAAGAACACTGGGCTATATGATCCTACCCTTTCATACAAATCAGAGTTAACTTAGGTTTTTATGAAAGATAAAAACCTCTATATATGCAATTAAATAAATAAACAATGACTTGATCATAAATATCACCTACAAATTACTAGGAAGCCCGGGCTTGTGAGTGCAGTGGGTGGCCATTGGCTGATGATCTGGTCTTATTGTATCCCTTTTTGAGACAGCTTCAGTATTATCAAATCTGTATCCACTGCTTTGAGTGTAGTGTAACGATGTGAAGTGTAGTACAGAGTGGAGGCCCACTGCGTACTGTCTCTCTCTTATTCCTTTTGCATTCTAGAGACGTGACATAAGGCGAAGTAAGACACGATGGCACAAGTGGAAGCTAATTGGAGGTGCATTTCAAACTGTGAACAGGAGGCACATCTTTACATAAAGGGTTGTGGGAGCATGGAACAAGCCACACTGGAACGGGCTGGATGAAATCTTAGATACGTGAACTACTAACTGTCCAAATGGTTTAGGTTTGTAACCTTTCTTGGGTTACTATGTGAGATACTATATTCCTTCATCCTCAAAGGGACATTATTGGACGTTACCAACTCAAGCCAGCTCTTACAAAAAGAATATGAAAAAGAGCCTCAGAACTCTCAAGGAGGCAAGAACAAAGTGCCCACCATTCAGGAAGTGGACCTGGTGTGGACTCTCAAATCAATAGGCTGCTAGCAAATCAATCAGCAAGAAACTCCTGTTACATTCCTCATGCTCCTTGTACGCTCATTGATGCAGATAAAAAAAAAACAGTTGAATGTGTTTTGATTAAATATTAGCCATTTCCACCATTCTGTTGCATAACAAAAGAGTTGTTGCAGTGCTGTCTAAACCAAACAAATAATGCTGTTTGACTCCCATCCCATTACAGTTTGCCTTGTCTGCCAGCATTTTCTACAGCAAAAAAGAAACATATCCCAAAAATAATCCAAGAATTCTTGCAAACAGAAAGAAGTAGGTGAAGACATTGGGACTTGTCTTCTTCTAGCTTCAGGGCAGTGCTTGGTTACTTTCTGAAGGGCCCAGGGCTTTAGCTGTTCCATAATCAGCTGATACAATATTCCTCGTGTTTTGTCATTTTCTCAGTAATGAAATGCTTCATGCACCTTTTTCTCAGCTTTCTTCTAGTCCTAATATCTGTTGTGAAACTGAAATGATAACCTACCGTAACATTGTAATATTTCGTGACTTCAAATACTTGCCTTGGCTGTTAGCCAGTCTGTTTGCAAAAGACTTGTCTTGCAATAAAAAGCCTTGCAAGGAAGTGTCACTAGGACATAAAGGATTGATTGGTTTGGAATCTTATGAGCCCCTTTGGTGAAAGACTGCAGCCAGAACTCAAATATTATGCATCACCTTTTCATCTTCTGATACACAGCCATGAGTGATGCTCTCAAGGCATGTTTGTGTCAATGGTTAGAAAAAAAAAGTGGTAAGAATTTGATGCAGCTCTAAAGGATATTAAACAAACAAAGAAAAAATACACAATGCAAGAAAACGCAGCTTGCTCATACCCTCTCATTGCAAAAGATAAACGCCAATGTCTTCCTCTGTGTATGTCCACAACACTGACTTAGTTGACAATAGCTATAGACTCAGAGAGAAGATACTGCTTCAGAGCTGCCATGCTATAAAGAGATCCTAATCTACAACTACAAGACAACTATTTTCTAGACATTTTAGATTTCTAATGCTCGAATGAAACCTACTTCAATGCAATGTCAGTGTTTATTCAAACACGTATCTGAGTTTGCAGCATCCGCTAAAATCAGAGAGAAGGATTATCAAGTGGCCTCAATTTGTGATGCAGAAAGGGCCACTCTTGCTACATTGCTCATTGTTCCAGAGAGTCTTGTATTTGAAATGGGAGGGAGGAATTAAATCAGGTGTCTGAAACAAAAGACCAGACAGGTCTTTGAGGCAGAACTCTGGGACAGCCCATAGCACATACAGTAACTGGAATGGGAAGAATGCAGTTTATTGTTCAATAGTTTGAAAGCCGCCACTAATGCAGAATGGCCTCATTCTGCATTCAATACATCAAAGAAACCAATGTTTTTGTTCATACACCTAAAGTCTGTTTCTTACTCCAAACTTACGAAAACATAATGAAGTCTTGTAAAATGACTGAGTTGGCTATGCTGGAGGCCATAAAGCTACATTCCCTTTACTTCATTGAGTTTTTGACAATCCCAGGAAAGAGGTTCCTCAGTTTATGAGACCTTAGGATCATCATCTTAATGTTAAGATGCTCCCACAGATGTTGAAGAAGATCCCTCGACTGATGGCACACAACTTTATTTCTCTGGCGCACGAAATGTCTCTCTTTCCAATCAAAGTACAGCCTGGCTACTTTTTACAAGTGCAAAATTCTCTAGGGTATGTTGAGGGGTTTTCTCTTATCTTCAAATGTTGTTTAACTGGACCCCTTTTTTTCCATCTGTAATGGATCATTTCTGAACTTTTGTGTGTTTTGTTTGAGTAAAAAATAGTCAAAAGGCTGCTTAGCGTCCCATCAGTAAGTTGAGTAAACGTTTGTTGAACAGAGTCAATTTGACATGTTTTTCCTGTCTTCAAATCTACCTGTACTTACTTTGCTGTCTTTACTGGGCATCGCGCAACGGATCTGTTGGTCTAGCCTGTACTCTACAGTTTAAATGATTCTTTAAATCTTCTGCTGTTACAGTAGCGTATCAGTGGAGTTTACAAGGAGCAATATTGCACTAAGCGTTTTTTACAGAAGCTGTCGAGATGCGAGAAGTCACAGCTCGTTTCGGTGAAGGTTTGAGATGAGTTTTAATCTATAATGAAAAAGGCTGTTTCCGGAGAACACTGAAGGAAGATACACAGGGCGTAACCCCTCTGGTGATCTGAGCTCCAGCTGTGTTACAGAGAGCTTTACAGTGCGAGTACAGCGCTGGTCACCCTATCTTACTACCATGAAGCGGTGTTTATGAGTGACCCCAGGATACTAGTAGATCTAGAGAAAATACATCCCCTTACGGCACAGTGGCTCTTTCTGATAATGTTAACCCCAAATTTCAGTTAGTTCTGAAACGTCATATGCAACAGGTGTCTGTTTAAAAAGCATTCAAGCCTGGTCAGAGGAACAAGGCCATATTTCTACAATAACTAATCCAAAGAATATGATTGTTTTACTTGATATTTAACCTAAACTATCTAAAATATTGTGTTTATTAAGTCTTGAAGGTTAATTCCAGTGTGGGGCTTTTTAAATGCCATTAGGAACTTTAAGGAACATTATGGATGGGATAATCATTTATGTCTATATTAATTAATTCAAAAGGGTAAGGCATTGTAATGAACTGAATTCTGAACAAATAAATTAGATTAAAATTAAATAAAAAAAACAGTGAGGCCTACCTACAAGTATGTTTGTATTGGGGCCATGAAGTGTTTCTGATTTTCAAAACATACCGTAGTGTGAGAAATGTTATGTCATGTCCATGAACTCATAGCTGGGTCCAATTTAACAATAATACTGTTACAGCAGCTTCAAGAAGGTGATTTATTCAAGTACTAGACATTGTAAAAAAAGGCTGTGCGAGACAAAAAAAGACAAGAAAAAGAAGTAACCACAAATGTATTCATTCATCAAAAGTTACGAACACCCACAGTTTTTCCTTTAGGCTAAACGTTCGATCAAACTTCATAAACTGAGAAGGAAAATAACCATCTGAACAAAATCTCCTGGTGACTCCATCATCTACTTAAGCTGTTTCACTCCATTGCTTTTGCAAAAGATGCTATCAATTAATAAATCACTACGAGGATGCTCATAATGTATCTTTTGTATGAATTTTAAAAATAACACCATCAGGAGGGAAAGGCCCACCCCTGCCAAAGCATCCTTAAGAAAGGTCAAGCAAAAACTTTTACTAATGTTGAACTATAACAAATTGTTGTAAAAGAAGTTATTGTTTAATGCTCTGAACACATTTCTGTAATAAATGCCATGACCAGCAGACACCTGTGCTTCTCATTCCATTTATTCCTAATTACTTTATCGAACTACCTGGTTAAGAAGTCTCATCAGCCCTTTTAAGTTATTTTTATTGAAAAGTACTTGTAAAATGTCTGTGCTGTTGACAACTGAATTTACCTGTCCTTGACAAAAGCTGTTTAACATCCAAGTCAGATGCCTTCAAAATTCAATCATTGAAAAAAAATAATCAAATAATCAAACTACAACTACATAAAACCTCGGGTCTTGTATTAAAAACACTCAAAACCCCATTACTTGCTATGGGAATTTAAACATGTACTGTATGTGATTTGGGTACATGACTCTATCATGACTGTATCATTGGTATCCTTTTTTTTGAATGATGAGGTACAGCAGGTTCATCTGACATTTTCTAATTGGTTACAATGGCCTTGTTGGTTACAACTTCTAAGTCATAATAAATTCAAATTTTAGATATGATAAGACCACTTTATTGGCCATATACAATTTCTTGCATTAGGAATTTGTCTTTTCACATACCCCAGCTTGCTCTCCATGAGACACACAGACGGGGAGAGAAGCTTGGGGTCAGAGCACAGGGTCAGTCATTGTACAGCACCCCTGGAGCAGCTGGGGTTAAGGGCCTTGCTCAGGGGCCCAACGGAGTAGGATTCCTCTGCCGGCCGCGGGATATGAACTGGCAACCTTCCAGCCACAGGTGCAGAGCCTCAGCCACAGTGCCACCGCTCTGCCCATTTTTTATAAGATAAGAAGGTTTTGGAAGATGGTCAACATCGAAGGTCAATTATAACAATGCTTGACTGCCAAAACTGCCATTTTCCTGCAAAACGTAAACCAAACTGTGCAAAGTGTCCCATATTTAACAAATCTGTTAGGTCTCGATTTCTCTGCCACCCCTCCTTCGACCTCTGAGAAGGCCCCTTTGTTTCTGTTGTGTAGGAACTTCACAGAAATTAATTTATGTCAGTCAAGCGATAATGCTCACCTGTAGTTTTTTTTTATTTTTCTATTGTATCTCGTAAGTTATAGATCTCTCTCCATGTAAAGGGTATGAGACAAGAGATCTATACTATAGCAGTTGCGAGCCGAGGTGAAGGGTTTAGCCAGGATGGAGGGCACTGTGTCAAAAGCACACCTGCTGTAGGGCTGTGAGAAAAGACCTTGACCCCATTCTGAGGGATCTGTGAGTGTGCTCTAATTAGACACTGCCCTGACCTCTTACTGGATCGTTTGCCAGATCCTGAATTTAATTCCGTCCACCCCCCACAAAGCAGCACGCACCTGTGTGCACCTGCATGCCAGCGTGAGCATCGTGCCAGTTTCTGCTGGCAGCAGGCAGCCGAGTCTTGGGTCTGCCTTTAGCTTGCTTTCTAATAAAGAGCATATTTGGATTTCAGGCTTACTGTACATCCTCTTTGACTGTAAAAAGCTGTCATTTTCCTGCAATACTTAAATCAAGAATGCCACTATTTTGCTCTCCAGAATGTAACTCATAGCCCAAGACTCTTCATTCCTTCTTGGCAATGTGTAAAAATTCCTACTGGGTTTTAAAGGAGGATATGGAAACTGGACAGGTTTGGCTGTAGTTAAACATTCTAACCTTTTACTCACAGAACTACTGTATATCAGGGGCTTTCAACACCTGAGCTTATGAACAAGCTAGTATTGTTTCTATTACATGTAAGGTTATCAAAGCAATAACTAACTTAATTAGAGGAGCACCTGTGTGGCAATAGGATTGCAGGGGACCACAGACTTACAAAAGATAGGTATTGTTTAGCTTGTTAGAGCAGTTTGAGCAAGCAACAACAGTAATGGATACAAATGGATCATATGATATGGCATGTTTAGGTTTTAGGAATGCTTTGACATACAACAGAATAAAACCTGCGCAAACTGCAGATGGTGGGTTTTCAAGGAAATGCATTGTGTGAATTAAGAACTGGTTAATGGTAAGGAAACAGTTGCAAGGTTCAATGTTGTTAGCGGGGTACCTCATGTATCTCTATCAGTGTCACTGCTCTTCCAATTATCAATTACCTAATATAAAAAACAAACTGATATAAAACGGAAAGGCTGAACATGTACAGAAGTTCAGAAAATTTTGTAAAAATAATGAACACAGCACAGGTTCTAATTGGAGTAAAACTCTTGCTTAACTTCTTAGCTGCTGAGTCTAATACAAAATATTAAAACAGATGGGTGAACCCACTGAGATGAAAACCCAAAACTTTACTGAACCAATGAAGGAATTATAATGATAGTCCTAGGTCAACATACTTAACTTAGCACTCCCCTTACTTGTGACATTCTGGGTTTAAAGCTCTAGTCAAGTGCATATTGCTTTATTAAAATTCCATGTTATAGCTTTTGCATCCAACTGGACAAAATGGACAGGCTTTGCATTTCCACTTTTCCCAAGTATATCAGTTTCCCATAATAAAAATGAGGATAGAGAGGCGCCGATAATGAAGTTTCCTTCTAGTACACCGATATAGAAATCCAATCTATGTCCACAAATGAGATGCACGCAGACGGTGGAGGACACGTTTCTTTAAATAAACCGGATTGAGTTTTTCATCCCAATTACAGTACACATTAGCTGGTTTTGAAGCCGCATAATTTAATCCCTCAATTACCAAAATAGATTCAACATTTCCAACATTTTTTTTTGCAAACTGGTTCTGTTCTCTCACTCTCAAGGAAGGATTTTTCAGCACTCTATATTTATCTCCACCCAGCGTACATTTATTTCTAATTCTTATATGGCTGCAGGCACAACCGTGATTCTCCATCCTGCGACAGCATTAGTGCCCCAATAATAGAGCTTAGAATTACATGTGAAACCCTGTCGGAGGCTCATGGAAGGATTTGAATTAGGATTTATCATGTTCAGAACTATTTACTCTAGCAGTGGCATTTTGATTTCCAGAATAAGGAGTTATAAAATGTAACAGGGCCAGACAAGGGGCAGACACAGTAATTCAGCACGGGGGGAAACTTACTGCTTGAATCTTCCAGCCTCATGCCAGGATTTCAACCTCTGTTTAACAGCTTGCAGCACAGGGGAAGGGGATATCAATGCCAAAAGATATGTATGTAAAATACGATAAAAACGTAAGAAGCAATGTCTTATTGTAAACAGCCCAAGACAATGTCATGTGAAATGTTCAACTCAAAGCCCCTTTCACAATCTCGAAAGCTGCCATGATAAACAAGTGCATTTATCCCGTGCAGCCATCCCTGTTGTGCTTAATAAAAGTGTAAACAGTGGCTGTTTAATATGGACTACGAGATCAAAGATGACGAGACCTTCGTATCAAATTAGAATTCTGAGCTGAAGCAGAGATGCTCAGTGATGTAAGTTTGGAGCTCTCAGTTTAATGGAACTGGAGTTAATGAAATGTTTGTAATCCATAAATAAGATTAGCATGGTTGAATTCAAGATAATGCTTTCCAAAGTAACAGATACTTAGGTTGTATGCAAATAAAATATACCGTTATGTCGGAAAGAATATATGCTTATCTCTTTCTAAAAATATGGGGGAAATTGTGCAATCCTTCATAAAAGTTGGAACAGTGCCTGGAAGGTTATCCTTGAACTGTCAGTGTGGAATATGTAAAAATTAAACATGTCTCCAGTCAAATACAGGTGTTTGAAATTGCTGTGTTGCTGTACACAGCACTTTCCCCCCAGTTACACTGATTTACAGAAGATAATTCGATGTGAAACGCCAATCTATGAGGCCTGCCACAAGACACACCCAGTGACGATGCTTGCTAGCATCACAGGCTGATCTAAGAACATAAGAAAGCCCATCCTACCAATGCTGCAGTTAGCAGTTAACTGATCCCAGGGTCTCATCCAGTTGCTTCCTCAAAGAAAAAAAAAATGGCTCCGGTGTCAGCAACATGGCTGGGTAGCTTGTTCCATGCTCCTGCAACCCTTTGCATAAAGAAACGCCTTGTGTTTGCAGTCTTAAATGCACTTCCATGTAATTTCCACTTGTGTCCCTCATTCCGTTTTCAGCCGTTTGTTCTGGAGTTGTCTGCTGAACTGGCTTTGTCAATGTTCTTCAGAATTGTGAATACCTGTGTTAAGTTCTCTCAATGGAGTGTGAACCATAGTACACCTTTAGTCCTCACACCTCTGGCTTGAGCCTGGGTTATGCCTTTTTGTTGACTGTGACAAATGTCCACTTATACAGTAGTAGTTACTGGGGAGGTTTGGCAGGCTTCCTGGATCTCCTTAAGATTTAGTTTGCAGGTGTTGCAAACGCTGGTCTGACTCACTGGACAAACTGGAAAATGACCTAACCAGGAGTTGGCAGCCCCTATCCCGGAGAGCTGTCCAGCAAGTTTTATAGGAAGCCTTAAATAGCTGTTGAGCAGAGATATGAAATGCAGGCTCACTCCTCTTTTTAATTAATTATTTTTAATTGTGAACCATTTTTTTTTGTATTTGTTCTTTATTTCTTAAATACAGAACAAAATAAGAACAGGCCAGAGAAATGCAACAGCATTGCAGTACAAAAGTGATATTCTTTCTATTCTTCCACTCAAAGGACACCTAAGCAGCAATAGACAGCTGCAGTACAGCAACTGTACAGGAAGGATTTGACTTCCTCAGGTGCAGCACTCCAAGCCTGCACTATCCCCCCTCCAGCACTATGGATCCAAGGAGCTGGGAGCTTCATACAAGTGATACCCAAGCAGCAGAGGAAAACAGCACCCAAAGAGACTAAAATAGAAATACCTCTATTTTCTTGAGCTGCAGTGACACCAGTCAACTCCACCTGCTTCTGCCACTGCTGATGCCAAGATCTGAGTGATCATTTTGCTGAAGTGCTGGGGGTAAAGCAATTTATTTCATCCCAAATACTGTCCCAGGAAACTTTCTTCATCTGTGACACTCAAATCCCTATTCCAAACAGCTACAGCTCCTAAAAGTTTAATTGAATTTTGAAAGACTCTGCCTCCCCAGGATAAAGGCTGCAGACTCCAGGTCTACACCATGCAGTATTGCACGGGATAATGACAATGATTTCTGTGGGCACACAGCTATGTCTGCAAAGGGAGAAGAAGCAGTAAAGTTTGCAAAGGAAGACATATCTGGGGTTTGTATGATTGCCGAAATTAAAAAAAGTAAAAAATGTTTACATTCTCCTGAAACACAACGACAGTGGATTAGGAATATTTGGAATTTTATTTTGTGGATGACACTGTATACAGTATATCACTGGTTCCTTAATCTTCGTAGTATCTTATATCACTTACAGTGGATCCATATTTTTTAAATATTTTATTTTTATTTTGTTTGTTTTACTTAAAGTATATTACAATGGACTGTGACTGCT
Source organism: Atractosteus spatula (assembly GCF_055471065.1). NCBI lineage: Eukaryota > Metazoa > Chordata > Actinopteri > Semionotiformes > Lepisosteidae > Atractosteus > Atractosteus spatula. The sequence goes on from NC_142708.1 coordinate 2,728,739, forward strand.
AATGTCCAGAGTTTTATTACAAGTTTATATACATTGCTTTTAGTTTATACTCAGTTCTCTTTTGGGAAGACCGATTACATGAGGTCATCTGTGCAGCCATCTACTGTGTTTCGGTCAGTGATAAGAGATAATTATAACTTAAGCTCACATTTAGTGATCTAAAGCATCTTTTATGGATCAGTAATTATATATTTCTAAATTATTTAATTTTCATCTACAAAAACAGTTTAAATAAAGTTGAAGTCTAACTGTACTGACTTTTGTTTCTTGCAAATGTATCTTTGATTTGGTATTTTCATAATACACAAACAAAATGAATGATTAAAAATTAGTCAAAACTTTTCTTTCTTGTACTTTCTGCCACTTAAAAGAATCTTCATGCGAAGCAACTCAATATAAGGCAAAGTGTTAGAGATACAGTACGACACTCTGCAGGCTGCTGGGACTTCAACATAAACCAACAACACAGCCAATACCTACTAATCACTTGAACACATTAGTTTAAGCACATTTGAATTAAATACTTCTTTTAAGTTTTACATTTCCAATTAGCATGCAAGTATGTAACTCACTGAAATTCAATTTTCTCAGTTATTATACTTTTAATACTTTCTGGTCAGAGGTCACGGTTATCTGCTGTTTTTCTTCTTGAGCAAAGGAAAAGTGTTAAAACCGTCAGCGGATTTCAACTTGGTTGAAAGGAGCACGGCACTATTATCACACGGAGTTGTTCAGGAACTGGAGCTGTTTTCAGAATAAACACAGTGAAGGTTCCTTCAAGACAGGGATGTCAAATATTTCTTTCCACCAGCACAAAGGGCAGTGAAGTAAGTGAAAATGACATTGCTACCATCCTACTTTGTCCACCCTCTTCCACTTCTTACACCCCAAACCCCTTAACTACAGTTTCCAAGGAGAAACAAATTCCATAATCCAGCTCTTTTAGCTGTTAACATCACAATGGAACCTTTATTTGCTACTTACTGACCTTCGACCTTTAAAGGTGAGGTAGACAGCTGCGGCAAACCTGATCTCATTTTCCGCCTGTGGCAGGCTTTTTTTTTCCTCCATCGCTTTCCTCTCCCCCCCCCCCATCTCCCCTCCTCCCCTTTCCCACTGCTCTGCAAACATGATGAAAACCGAAAAAGTCATGAAAACAGCCCCCGCGGCTAAAACGTATCTGTCCATCTTGTTGACAGATGTCAGTTTAAGAAGTCTCAGTTCACCTGTCAGGATTATGTCGATATGAAACCACCGCACGGAATATCCACTCGGCCCTCAGTCGTCACGTCAGGGAAGACTCGGCTGTTCGAGGAGGGCCACATCACCGGCGAGAGGAAGACCAGCAGAAATAAACACCGACAAGTAATTCTCTTTCGGGCTTTCTTTTCTTCACTTTTAACCCCAATAAATGACTCCAACTTGTAGGGGGGGAAAAAGAAAAGCAGAACAGCTCGACCTTACTATAGCCCTGGCAGCAAACCAATCGCCATCCTCAACATCTAAACACAGATGCTCGGAGCTAAACAAACTCCACACTTCTGAGCAGGAACTCAGTTTACCAGCAGAGCAAAGTGAGAGCAGAACATAAGGCAGCTTTCCAGAAAGCCCTGTTCCTATTTTTTAAGTGCACTGAAAAGCAAAGGATTTTAAAATAGGATTCAAAATAAATTACTCTTTAGGGCCCACTAAACAAATGTTTACGGAGCATGGGTTCCTCAATTATGACACGGTCATAAAAAAATTAAATGCGTCCCGAACACAAAGCATGTAAAATGCATCACGCGTGCCATATATGATCTCTGTTTTCAGTGCTAGAAATATCTTTAAATAAAAATATAGGATTAATGATAAAAAGGATCTCAGTCTAACTCTAAGGAAATAATTAGAAACAGATTTGATGACAAAGCATATTTGACCCCTATCTTGCCATCAAATAAACAACAACAAATGTAGTATGCCATTCTGATCTACCGTCTTTACCCAAAGAGGTGTGGGAGCATGGAACAAGCTACCCGGCCTTGTTGTTTAAGCTGATACCCTGGCTTCTTTCAAAAAACAGCTGGATGAGATCCTTGGATCAATTAACTACTAACTACGAAATGGGCTGAACACTCTCCTCTCGTCTGTGACCTCTCTTATGGTCTTATCTCCATTGAGCGCTGCCGATGCACAAAAGACACACTTCATACATGAAAGGCCCTCGAGTTCTCCGCTGTTAACAACGGGACAGATGTGGGTTCCAGGGCAACTCATCTAGCGCAGGCTCTTGTATGGAGTTCCTGCAGAGCCCAGTCATCCAGAGAAGCTCAAGGCTGGGCGTTGACATTGCCCAACTGGGACCAGGACTCCTTGAACAGTGCCGCACGGCTGGCCAGTCACCACAGGGGATGCAATTTCGCAACCACGCTATTTCACTCTGGATAGATAGATGTTCCTGCCCTGTCCCCTGCTCTTCTTTTCAGACATGAGCGGTGGAGGGGGGGGGGGGGGTTGGGGGGGCTTGGAGGTGGATCAAGTTCCTGAAGGGCTGTTGCAGTGCAGCTGTTTCAAGTCCAAGCTCTGTGTAAGATACCGAGACAGCAGACTCACAGTAATGACTCTTCCACTTGTATTTCATGGTGATCTGTTTCATTCATCTGACACCCTTCGATAGGCTTGGGTTTCCAGCCCTGGGAATTCACAGGGGCTTCTCCTCCAGCATATTGGACTCATCTCTTGCGGGTCCATGTACATTAAGGTCTGCGGTCAATCACAGTTACAACTGACCACGGTCACCAGCATTTCACTTCTAGTTACAAACATCTGTTATTGAAAGGGAAGAGTGTTCTTTATCAGTCAGGTTAGTGAGTTCAGAATACAGACTTGAAGATTTGAACAAAAGACATATTCTCTAAACCTTCCCACAAATTAAACTATAAAAGGATGCCCATCAGAATTGCCATGATATACAAATTTGTTTTTTTAAATTCACCACTGAATGAATTTCAGTTGAATGACTCAGAGCTGTGTGCACCCATTAGTTTCATAAATGTCTTTGAAAATGACTTTAAGAAATAAAAACTTTATGAACATCTATTCAGATCAAATATTGAAAATCATGAACACAGATAAAAACAATACAAAATCACAAGTGCGAATTGTAGCATATGACACGAGTAAAACATTAAATAGCTTTAAAAAGCCAAATATATACACCACTCTAGCTTCTAATTATTCAGGGTTATATCCCTGAATAATAAACTTAAGAAAACAATTGACCTATTTTTTTCGGTTACAAAACCTCTTCCTTCTTTTGAACTGCAAGCTATAATTAGTTTCCTTTGCATCGTAATTTGCTGACTGAACCCCCAAGTTAGGCATTCTTTAAATTTCAGCAGAAATTTCAAAATTATCCACAATTATGTCTCAAAAGAAGGGAGTGCAGCCCTCTCTCTTTATACATTCTGCATAGAATCCTGATGTACAGTAAACCTACCTTGTAATGCAGACTGGCTCAGAGACCTAAATGTTAGCAAACATTGTTTAATCTGTGAGTGTTAATTAAAATCCCCACCCCCACTACATTAGTACAATGTCTAAAACCAAACTAAAGAGCGCACGTTAAATAATGTTGCAGCTTTCACTAATTGATAAAATGTACTAGCCTTAATTTTCTTCTGTTTATTTTATTTAAAAACGAACATGGTATTGTATATTATACTGTTTAACTGTGATTCTACCACGAGCACAATGACCATGCAGACAACTTAAGAGGGTTATGAAATACCAGAAAGGAAAAAATGTTGGTTGTGTGCCTTTTATATCTACAGAGAGAAGTCCATCTTAAGCAATGGGGCTGTTGTTACTCATCCAGAATTTTGTAGCTTTTTAATGCAGCACGAATGTTACAGGGCTCTGCAGGGAAAACTCTTATACGTAGCTTGGAAGTTTGGAAGACACTCCAAAAAAAAAAACCCAGAGCCAACCATTTAAAACTAACAATGTGCTTTTTATTCAGCCACACCACATCCTTTGCAGTTTTAAGTCCAACAGGTAAGGCCATAAATACTAAGAACCCAAAAAATACATAGAGCCAAAAAAAAAAAGTGACTTGTGCTCAAATGAGGAAGCTGCTGACCTGCATTCCTGCAGCTCCACGCACAGAACTGCCTGGCTGGCTCGGAGTCGGGCTTTTATTGCTGAAACCCCTCCCCATTTTAAGGCAATCAGTTCTTAAAGGCCCAGTCCCACAGTTTTGTCAAAACAAAACCCTTTATATATCTCCCTACTTTCCCAGCTATTATCCAAACTTATATAACACTCGCTTTTGTGCTTGCTTTTTAAACTCGTTTTATCTCATTTCATGCGGTTTTAATCACGGCGGCCTGTGCGAAGGTTTGAGGTGTGAGATGTACCGTGACAAGAAAACATGAGCAATATCTTAAGGGAACACACACATAACATTTTCCTGAAGACATCCACAGGCACGAAGCTAAGCAGGCTCTTGCTATATCAAACTTGACTGCTCTGCTCTCCCGACCTGACCTGAGAAACTAACACTATGGCCTGGCCTCAGTATAGCAACTATCAACACACTGTTCTCCAACATTCAGCTTTTCAGCTTTGTAACGGATAGTTTCTATGAGTTTACCTCGGGGCACATTTGCAGCTAATTGTTAAATTCTGTGCCTTTTAGTTTTGGCATTTATAAATCTAGTACCATATTTAAGGGTGCTTACTGTAAATGGATCCATTATCTTTCCCAGGAATCCTTAACACCTTAATTCTTGCTCTTCTGTAAAGCGCCGGCAATAGGTCCAGGTATTCAGTATGTAATGTCAGCTCCATTCCTCTGTGAGAGCTGCAGTGGGATGCACATACTGTGAAGCAAGTCATTTTTCCTGCGTGGGTTCCTCCTGATTTTCAAACAGCTGTGTGCCTTAAGTCAGGTAAATGAATTTATTAAACCAACAGGGGACCTGTGTCTAGATTAGTGGTGTGGGACCCTTGTTTGCTCTCAACAGACAGACAGATCGTAACATGGAAAAGAATGAGGAGGATGGCTGATATCATTTCCTGAAAGCAAATTGTCCGAACAGGTGGAAATGTGGGGAAAACGTGGCTTGTTTCAAAGGAAACAGCAGAATGCTCTTCTGCATCCTGCCAACAGGAAGATCTCCTTTCACCTCACTAGACCCCCTGCTCACAGACAGAAAGCTCAGTCACTGTCTCATTTGCAACAGTCAGACAGGGATTCCAGTCGCAGACGATGTCACATCTTCCGTCTCATGCCCACGGACATCAGCAGCGCAGATCTCCTCTGTATTGATCTCTGGAGATTGATGAACAGCCACGTCTGTGCTTATGTTTAGATCAGGCTCAATGAACTGGCAGACTGGCCCATGACTGGGTAATAATGAGACACCCAAAGGTGTTTCTCTGGCAAAAGGAAGTGTCAGGAAACAAACCCCCAGTGCAGAACACGTCAAACTGCTCCGTTTACTTCAAAACGGATTCGCAGGAGTGAATGTAACTGGCGTAACTACAAATCTGCAATTTCCCTCACGGGATCAATAAAGTATCTATCTATCTTACTAAGAATGTAACTATTTTAAAAAAAGAGAGGTTATTGTTGCTATAACAATAATTTGTGATTTTTGTAGGAATCTGAATCCATGTGCCTCCCCAACATTTTGGAAATATTTTTACTGGGAGTTTGGCTGCAATATTACTGTTAATGCCTCTATTATGGTGGCTCCACATCCCAGCTGGTGTCTAGTTCCTTTCTGTAATTTCTTCTGAATGAAAGCAGTCATTAGTACCATGTTGAGTATTTCTTTATAATCTCTGGTGCTGATACCTTTAGCTAAAGCAGAGTGACAGTTTCCACAGAGCTCTAACAGGCATAATTGCTAAGATAGAGAGAGCTGTGTCGAAGTCAAATCAGAACAGACACGAACCAGAAGAGACACAGGCCAGAAACTACAAGGAAGTGCATTAAAAACTGAGGGGGGGCACTTCTGTACACAGAGAGGTGGTGGGTGCCTGGAACAAGCTGCCTAGCCTTGTTGTTGAAGCCGATAGATACCCTGGAACAGCTGCATTATGTCCCTGAATCAATGAGCTACTGAGAAAAAAGGAAATGAGTTACAGTAGATGGGCTCAGTGGCCTCTTTTCATTCGCAACCTTTCTTGTCTTCTTATGATCTTATGCCTTTTTGGTTTACTGAGAGCACAATTATGTTCCTTTGTTCTCATTTAATCTATGTGCACTATATACTGTATTTTGTCATCTTACACATCTTCTGTCACGGCTGAGGTACCTAAAACCATTTTCAGGATTTCGGTCCCCAAGACTCAGAACACAAAATGAATAGCCTTTGTAGCCTTTGTTTCTGAGGACTACTGCAATTCTCCCTGACAGTAATTTTCTTGTATAAGGCATGCAAGTGTTTCTCAGTGTCTTCTCCCTGGTGTATCCCCAACACACTTTGTACTTATGTTACCACGGTATTTTTGCTTGTGCCATTCAAAGAATCGATATGTTAATCAGTAAACTATGGACAAAAGTGAAAAAAAAAAATGTAATAAAATGCAAGATAATCTAAATTATACAGATATACAGGGCTTCTGTCTATAATGTTGTGTAAGGACATTACGTTTCTCTGATGTGAATTAGTTGTTATTAACTGGCTAGAAGTGTTGTTATATTTTATAATGAAATGTATATAGCAGTATGTCTATTTAATATACATATAGAGTATACAGTCTATTAAAAAACTCTCTGTGGATAACATAAACATGCATACACTGGGAAAAGCATCTTCTAAAATATATATATAGACTAAAAGAACAGCAGAACAGACAACCTATACCCAGCCTGCTCCTCGCTAACGTACAGTCCCTAGACAACAAACTGGACGAAATAAAACTCAGCCTCACTACTTGCCAGAATATAAAAGACTGCTGCACTCTTGTGTTTACGGAAACAACATACCAGTGCCTCCGGTGATGGATGATTTTTTAACTCTCCGATCGGACAGAACAGAGCTGCCTCTGGTAAAAATAAAGGAGGAGGTCTGTGTATTTACTGTATGTCAACCAAGCATGGTGCAGAGATGCTGCAGAAATCGCGATCCACTGCTCACCCGATTTAGAATATTTTATGGTAAAATGCCGACCCTTCTATTTACCAAGGGAATTCACGTCGGTCATTATTACCGCTGTATACTGTACATACCTCCTAACGCTAATGCTAAGGAAGCAGTCAAACCGCTATCCAAAGCTATTAGTAAACAAGAATCAGCACACCCTGATGGTGTTTTTATTATTGCAGGCGATTTTAATCAGGGAAATCTGAAATCAGTCCTGCCTAGCTACCACCAACACGTTGACTGCCCCACCAGAGGAAACAACACACTAGACCTTGTTCCTTCTAATGTACCCGGCACTTACAAAGCAGTACCTCACCCCCCTCTTGGACAATCTGACCACATCTCCCTGTTCCTACTCCCAGCCTACAGATGACTTCTCAAACGCACCAAAGCTCCAGTTATAACTGTAAAAACATGGACCAAAGAATCTATGTTTCAGGACTGTTTTGAGTGCACAGACTGGAGTGTGTTCAAAGATGCAGCCTCCCACCGATATCGACATGTATGCATCATCAGTCACCAGCTACATCAGCAAATGTTAAAAGCGTTAGAAAGATACTCAAAATCCCAAATCAAAAACCCTGGATGAACACTGAGATTCGCTCTCTGCTCAAAGCCCGTGATGCAGCCTTCAAATCTGGTAATGAGAAGGAATTGAGAGTGGCAAGGAAAAAATTAAGAGCTGGCATAGAATCTGCCAAGAAACACTACAAATACCAGATTGAACACCAATGCTAACCCATGACACATGCGGCAAGACATAAATACAATCACAAGCTACACGAACAAAACAAGCCCTGTAAGCGCTACTGACCCCTTCCTTCCAACCAAGCTTAACACCTTTTATGCACGCTTCGAAGCTCAAAACCCTGAACCAGCCACCTGGACCACTGACTCCCCAGCCGCCCCACCCCCCACACTATCCAAGCTAGATGTGTGGAAATCACAAGTAGAGTGAACACACAAAAAGCTGCTGGACCTGATGGTATCCCTGGCCTGGTACTCAGAACATGTACCTGGCAGATGGCTGATGTCTGTACTGACATCTTCAACCTGTCATTGGCCCAGGCCACTGTACCTAGCTGCTTCAAGACAACCACCATCGTGCCAGTACCAAAAAAATCAGCACCCCCATGCCTGAATGACTACCGCCCTATTGCACTCACCCCCATCATAATGAAGTGTTTTGAAAAACTACTTATTCCACACATTAAAGCCAGCATTCCAAAAACACTTGATCCTCTCCAGTTTGCCTATCACACAAACCGCTCCACGATAGAGGCAATCTCTATAGCTTTACACACCACACTAACCCACCTGGATAAAAGGAACACCTATACAAGAATTCTATTGATTGACTTTAGCTCAGCATTTAACACCATCATACCCATAAAACTTTCTACCAAGCTCAGGGCTCTGGGTCTAGATACCAACCTCTGTAGCTGGATCCTAGACTTCCTCACCAGCAGACCCCAGACTGTCAGGAGTGGCAACCTCACCTCCAACACGCTTACCCTTAACACCGGTGCCCCTCAAGGCTGTGTGCTCAGCCCACTGCTTTACTCCCTGTTCACCCACGACTGTACTACCAAGTTCAGCACAAACGCCATCAAGTCTGCTGACGATACCACAGTCGTGGGCCTGATCACTGACAACAAGGAGACTGCCTACAGGGAGGAGATAAAACAACTTGCAGACAGGTGCTGAACCAACAACCTATGTCTCAACATCAGCAAAACCAAAGAGCTGATCGTTGACTTCAGGAGACAAGGAAAAGTCCACTCCCCCATCTACATCGAAGGGTCTGCAGTGGAGATGGTGAATAACTTCAAATTCCTAGGTGTTCACATCTCTAAGGACCTTACATGGACACTCAACACCTCCAGTGCCTAACCATCCATACAGGAAATCTACAACACCAGAAGTCTGAAAAAAGCCACCAAAATTATGTCTGACCCCACGCACTCCAGTCATAACTTGTTTGTCCCCCTACCATCTGGCAGAAGGTTCCGGACGCTCCAGTTGCACACACCTAGACTCCAAAATAGCTTCTCCCCCAGAGCTGTCAAGCTGGTGACACCCCCACTCCCTCCCATCATACTATGATCTCTCCTCACTTCTTCCTGTACCCACAATGACTGTACTCCAACACCACTACATACACGACAACTGAATGTAAGCCGAAATTGTACTTAAAACTGTACTAGTTGTAATATTTATTAATCGCTGTATTATCTTTGCACTGTTCCCCGAATTACTTTTGCACTGTTTTTGTCCTGTTGTATTCTTTTCTCTATTTGCGTATTTGCACAGTTTTGATTACACTGTTATTGTGTTACTGTCTATTGTCTTGTCTTCTGTTCTATTTATATACTGCACCTGAGTGACTAATGAGAAACACTTTTCACTATACTATGCACCCGTGTAATAAAGTTAACAAATAAAGTTGATCGGTATACCTAATACACTGTGCAAATCAACATAAATATGTCAAATAAGAAAAGAACGTAACAGAAAACAGAGTACTGCACAGTTTTCTATTATAGAAAGAAATAATTTAAAAATGACCATAAAGCTCATATCTCCAATGCACCTCATACTGAGTGCAAGTTATCTTCAGGAAGTTGTGATTGAGCAGGAGAGATGCGATGGATAACGTGGAGGAAAACATGCAAGTTCCAGAATCTTTGGGCTTCAGAGAGTGTTCTAGAAGCTTTAAGCTTTAGGCCTCGGAGAGTATTCTGGAAGCTTTAGGCCTCATAGAGTGTTCTAGAAGCTCTAGGCCTCTGAGAGTGCTCTGGTAGCTTTAAGGCATCAGAGAGTGTTCTAGAAGATACAATATAAGCATCCGAGAGTGTTCTAGAATCTTTAAAGCTCATTCACCCCTCTGGCCAAAGACTGGCCCTGCCTCAGCCCCTCTCAGGTATGAGGAATGAACCAGGGAGGCAGCTGCAAGCATGAAGATGGGGTGGAGGGAGGGAGCTTGAAAACATGCATGCAGAGTTGTGGGCAGCCAGTGAGCACTTGTATGAAGGAGAGAGGAAGCGTGAGATTGGAATTTGTCCTCCTGAACCTCTATTAAATAAAACCATATCCACATATCCAAAATCCAAAGATGAAAAAATATTTTAAATAAACTGATATACATTTTACAACAACAAGATTACCTTTAGAAAATAATGATTGAAATTGTGGCGACATGAGGGTGGCATGGTGGCACAGTGATAAGTATTGCTGCCCTACAGTGCTGGGGCCCTGGTTTCCATCCTGGGCCTGGAGTGCTGTCTGTGAGGAGTTTGTACATTCTGTCTGTGTTCATGTGGGTTTTTCCCAGGGGCCATGGTCCCCTGTAACCTTGATTTGGATGAAGCGGTTAGAAGATAGAAGGATGGATGAAGACATGTGCTAGAAATTAAATAATTGCAAAATAATTACATTTATTCAAATGAAAATGGAGATCCCAGAAAAATGCAAACACATAAAAGGCTTCATCTTTTCTTTCGTTTTTGTTTTTTCATTTCTAACGAGCCTTCTTTTCAGCGTTGATGTCCTTGGCCTCTTCCTCTCATAGCTTAAAGAAAACGAAGGTGTTTCAAAAATTAAATGATTTGCTCAAAAGCCTTAATCAGGCGTCAGTTTTAATGCTCACTGTTTTGTTTTTTTCCCTGACCGCTCGATCAGAAAATGCACCCAGCAGAGCCAGTAGCCCAACATGCGTTGCTTAAGTGGTAACAATCTGGCCACAATCTAGAAATCACCATTGTTGGACCTGCAGGAAAATCCCTGCTTTCCGAGAGGAGCTCTCTCACCTTTCTGCACCCTCAGAGCGCATCTCCTCTCCCCAGCTGTAAGATCCAGAGGGGCTCTCTGACCTGGAAAATGTGGGATAAGTGACACAAGGAGACCTCCGAACGCTGGGGTAGGCCCAATTAATTGAGAATTCTGCTCTGCCTCGTCTCTCCCAATCTTCCAAATCCGCTGGACAAATTATGAATGTGTACACCGGCAACGTGAAAATATTTTTAACCCCATTAAACTCAACCAAGGGTAAAACAAGTGACTGCTCATGCTGGAATGCTATCAAACTAGCCCTATTAAAATTGATTGGAGGTGTTGTGTGTGTGTGGGGGGGGATTCTTGTGTAAACAGGATACATAAGGACATTATTTTATAAATCCTGGCTTTAAGGAAATATTGAAAGGCATTAAAGTAATATTAGTGTTACGGGAAGGCAAGTTCAAAAGTTCACATCCAGGTTTTCAGCTTAATGCACCATTCATTCAAAATAATACAGTCAAGATTAGTACAGCGACCTTCTTTTAAAAACTGCATTAGCAGCCTCAGTTTACTCTCCTCCAGCTTGTGAGATGCGCTGCAGAAGCCTGGAGACGAGCAGGCGAGCTGCCCCACCACTGCCTTGAAAGTGCATCTGTTTGGCCAAGGCAGCAGAAGCCGCCCAGGCTTCTGGTGTATCTGAAGAGCAGCGTGCACCACTGCTAGCACTGCAACAGTGACACATGAAATTGAAAAGTCTGATGGAACGAGCAGGGTGCATGCTGGACCTATCTAACCGGAGGTCCCAGAGACTGCCATGGCTGGGGCATTTATTCTCAGGGGTCCGCGACGCTACAAAATGTGTCATCCAACTAGTAAAAAGGACTTTGCTTTTCACATCACCGGATTCACCGGATTCAACAGGCACCTGCTTGTTCTCAAATTTAAATACAGGCGCAAGGGAGGAACTAAATAATAGTGAGGCTGTGTCCTGGCAGTATGGAACCGCTTCTCATCACGAATGAAGGATGTCTGCAGAAATCCCAGTTGTTTTTGTTTTCTGGAGGAGGGGTGTCTTTGCAGCGGTGACAACTGTTATTACTTTGTGATATGGACCCTTGCCCAGCTGGAATGGGGCTCAGCAGAGAGCCGGTGCAGAACTCTGCAAACATTCTTCCAGGGGAAATGTCTTCCAGTGGGCTCTGGCCTGGGCTGGAACTGAAACGGAAACCCGGAGGTGAAAGGTTCTCTTTCTTTGTGCCAATCTTCTCTGCTGGCCGGCCGGCCTCCTCATTGACCTCTTTTTATGTGGTTATGTTTGCCCTTGTCTGGCTAACCCAAAGAGAAGCTGAATTTATGAGTCATTTTCAAAGCAGGGCTACTTCCATTTTGTTCCAAACTAGCTCAGCAGGGGAACATCAGGGCCAAATTCCTCATGCTCTTCTACTTTCATCTGCTAAGCCTTAGCTAGCAGGGCCTTGTTAACTGTTTCTGTAAGGATGTGAGTGTACAGTCATGACCCACATTCATCTCTGCACTGCATATTTTGTCCTCCACAAAATCAAACGCATTAAAACGTACACGCAATGTATTTCTTGCTATGCAAATTCTAATTAACATTAATTTCTCTGATCTCTGATCTCTGCTGAGAAGTCTATTTGTCACTGTTACAATCCTGTAATTTGCTTGGATTGTTTTGTTAGGCAAGTGATTTTCTTGTTCATGCTTAAGCACTTCCACTATCTGCCAAGAAAAACGACTGTTTAAATTAAGCGGTCGACTAATTCTGCACAGTGGAGGAGCACAAAGTTTTTTTTTCTCAGAAATCCGTGGATTCCCTTTTGGATACATTCAGAAAACAAGAAGTGGGTTTTGACACTTGGTGTCTTCCAGGAGAGAGAACAGAGCTCCCTCTCTTCCTTCAGCCCAGCTTGCTGTTCAGGTCACAGAAACAGCCCATCTGCCACCAGTCTCCTTTTGGACTACTGTTTTATATAACCGCGTGTAAGCTACCATATTGCAAGTAATTAATTTATTGCACTTCATTTTCTGAGTTTCCTAAGATGCAGATGAACCGAACAATGAATGATTAAATACGGTAGCTTTATTGCGGTATGGCGGCTAGCTCTGCTGACTCACTGCCTGTGGGTCCCAGGTTCGAGACTGTCCTGAGGAACCTTCTGTGGGGAGTCTGCATGACCTCCCCCCACTGGTCACTGGACTCACCTGCCTGAGTCGTGCTGGCTGGGTTGATTGATATTCTAAATCCTTCCTGTATCTGTGTTTGAGCATTGCAATGGACTGACACCTCATCCGCGGGTTTAGATCGGCTTTGCACCTACCAATACAGCAGGGATCGGCTCAGGGTTCCTGCGAGCTGCATCAGGAATAAATCCATTTCTAGCCAACGTCCAATGTGACATGTACTGTATGTGTTCTGTCTTCCATAGCTCATGCTTCTGTTGTTAAAGTGACGCCCTCTCAGAGCTTTAGGTTTTTCAAAAGAAGCGGAACATTATCAGTCCATTAAACTTCCTGAATTTACATTGGGACAGTGAAGAGAGGCCAGGAGCCTGAGCTAAAAGGGAGGAGAGGAGAGGAGCTGTTGTTATTTTCTTTCGATTGCTCCAAACTCCAAACTGAAAGAAAAAAAATCACGGCCGGGTATTATGAAAATGTTACATTAATCTTCACAGACAAGAAACAACAAAAGCGCAAAAGAAAAAAAAATGAACCCAAACTGTAATTCCAGTGTGTTATGATTTGAAAGACCAACATGACTGGAGAATATCCTATTACAAAGCTTTGTGTACTTTGCGTGAAGACTTTGCCCAGTAGCTCAGCCTGTGGCAGCCTTCATCATGTAATTAAAAGAGGGGATTAGGCTGCAGATTCATCCCTGACACTCTAGATTACCAGAGAATAATGTCACAAGGTGCAGCTGCAGTTTATGCATTGTGAGTATGTGACCTCTCTGCTCAGGGTTCTGGGGCATCTGAGGACACACACAGCTGACCGAACAGGAGCAGGGTCATTCATTTTTATCTTGTTATGATCATTTTGTCCTTTTCGTGTTTGCGGTCTGAGAGACCTACGTCATTTTTTCTTGAAAGCTTAATGTAATCTTAATGTATCTTTCCCTACTTCTTCATTTTGTTTAGATATACTGTATACAGATGTTTTACATATAAAAGTACACGACTGGATTCTTAAAATTGCATTAAATAAATCTGTTATTGTTGAACTGCAAATCCACAGGTTAATTCCTACATTAGATTTAATCTCTCCCAAGGTCTCTTCTCCATTTTTAGACAGATTGCACGGATAGTCAAAGCTGCTGGGAAACACAGCTCCGCCTATGCTAAAACCTATTGGCAGGCGAAGCTTGTCAATCTGTCCTGCAGCCCGCCCCTCTGTTGTGGCTGACCAATCCGCCCCTGTGTCTGGGCAGCAGCAGGAGTGCAGCGGGTAAACTGAGGTAAACCGTCTATAACAGGGTGTACCCAAGCACATAGCTCAGGCAGGTTTTCAGTGTAAGCCGAGGTCCTTTTCTGTGGTGTGAATTTTAAAATGAACAACAAATGAGCACACCCCTTGTGCTGCCCTTCAATGAAGGCTTGAGTGGCGGATCTGGCAGTTCAAGTTCAGCTCTGAGCACAAGCAGAGTCTCACTAGCTCAACGCACTGGCAGGGAACTCCGCTGTGCACCTCCCCACTTGCCCACAGCGCTCGTCCCTGCAGTGACGGCATTATAACACTGTCCAGCATCACGCTCGTCCAGGTGCACCTGGGAAGGCAAATTTACAGCAGCTCCCTCTCCCTCCCCCAGCCAGGAAGCGCTCGCCCAGATGCGAGATGATCGGGGTGGACCGAGTGCGCAGACGTGTGCGTCCTGCTGTGACCACCACCAGATGTGTTCCATTGACCCAGATCACCCGAGCAACAGACATGCCACATCGGCCCAAATCACAGAGACCTACCACACAATCAGCGACACCTGTTTCCATTCACCCAGCAATCCAGAAGACATGCACTCCTGGCCTCTTAGTGCCATTTATCCTATTATTTTTGTTTGCATTATTTTTTGGCAAATGCAAATTCCTCTTTGAATGTTTCCCTCTTGAGTCAGGAAAACAGAGAGAAGCAAGCCTTTAATGCACGTCAGTGTTAGAAAACATACAAATCTGCACTCCACTCAAAACATGTACTGTATTGAAATGCGTGTTTTAACGTATCAGATTTTTTTTCTTTCTTTTTTGGTAATAATTTAGAATTAGTTTAAGTAAATACACCTGCTTGACCTTCAAGTACCCAAAAGGTCAATGTCATTCAAACATTTGAAGATCAATAATTAAATTACCTTTGGTGCTGAATAACTTTAATTTGGTAGCAGCACAAATTGCTTCCAGATTTTTTTCACCCACAAAGAGCTCAATTCATTTTTTTTTTCTAAAACATTGCATCTGGACTGCCTGCTTTTAGAGTGTGCTTAAATTCGAACACAAAAGGTAAACAAATTTAATGCCCCTAAATTAAATTTGTAGAGATTTGTACAAGATTGTATATAATTATTATGATTGTATTTTGATTTTAAAATTTTATCTTTTAATGGGTTAAAAAATAGCAGACTCTTTATAGACTTTCACTGATCGAAAGACTACCACTACAAAGACTACTCCTTTTGAGCTACTAGGGCTACAAAGACTATTACTACAACAACGGTTACAGTGCACAAAAACAATGTAAAAAAATATAACAATGTATAAAAACTCATCATCCGTGGTCTGATTAGTGATTTTAAACTATGCATCCATCGCACTTTTATGCAAATCTGGTTGAAAGGAGCAAAGTTAGGGCCCGCGCTGTACGGCAATAAATATCGGACGTCATAATTGTTTTTCATTTTTCATTGCTTTCATTAAAGATCATAAATGTCTTTGTGACTCACGTGGTTGTTTTCAGGCGGGGGGGATGCTTTGGCTTTTGGGGTCAACACTGGCAGGCGAGGCATTTACATCCAGCTCTTGCGCTCCATCAAAAGAGCACCGTTCTCAATCGGAGAAACGCCGTTTAGGTCTCGCAGAGAGGAAACAAAAAAAAGGGGGGGGGGGAATCAAAAATGAATTAAATAAGCCCCCGAGGACCTGGTGTGAGCTTTCTGTTTCCCTTTTCCCGTTTTCATATGGTTGAAAGACTTTGCTGCAAAAGGAATGCACTGCTCGTGCTTTTTATGCGTTCATTACTTTTTTTTTATGGCGCGGCGTCCTTCGGAGCTTCGGGGGGCAGGTCACGCTGCAGGGGCGCTCGGCGGTTTGCGGGTTTGGGGTGGTGCTGGTCGCCACGCTGCCTTTGGCTTTTGAAGGTGGAAACCAGCCTGACCCGACAGCACAGTCCTGTGGCGGCCTGGGGTTTCAGTCCCCACAGAGCCCGCGGTCGTTAAGAGCTCCCACCCTGCCATTCGCAGAGAAACACCCCTCTCTAATTACGCCCACCAAATTCTCAATTAACCTCCTTTTCTCCCTCGATTTATTTTCTTTTTGACTGATAAGCCTTACAGTTCTCTCTTCTTCTTTTATTTTATTTGAAACGAATGGTTGTCCAAGTTAGAAGAGAATTAAGACGTTTTTTTTTTCACGTAACGTACAGTACGGTACTGCACGGATTAATACCAGCCATTTGTTCGTGTTTGTTAATGAGATCCTCAGTCGATGTTTGACTGAAGTCTGAGGGGTTGTTTCCTTTTATACAGGAAGAGAGAGAATAGAAGTACTTTTCACATCATGGACTTTACCCTAAAACGTATTTTATGATTGCTCAGTTTATGAAATGTCAGCAGGGATCAAATATTGAAATCTGTAGTTAGAAAACTGCCCAATCCCTTATACACGCTACTCCATAATGAGTCAACAGTTCAAGGACTGACATCTTCGTTCATCACCTCTATCAATAAAAATGTCCCCATCTTCTTTTTTCCTTTTTTACTTCTTGGTAAAAAAAAAAATCTGCCCTGCTGTACCAGCGGGGCTGCATCCTCACACAACAAACGCCAGACTAAAGATTGACAAATCGGCACCCGAGCTGGCGAGGTGCTCAATGCAAATTAGATTTCCCTACTCAGGGGATCGTACGACAGAAGCAGAAGCAGAAAGAAAATACCTCTCCACAAAGGTGGAGCACCTCTTAAATTAACCACTTAAGTGCCAACAATGAGTGTACTCTGCGAAATGCACCTTTGGTAGTGTAATTGAGCATTTTGATGGAGCTCTAGGGTTGCCATAGAAACTTGTTTTTTTTTCATAGAGGTAGAGTGTTAAGCTTTCAATTTAAAGCTTTTTTTTAACAGTCTCCTGAGAAGGATGAGAGTTTAATGATTTTAAAGTTGTAAGGGTGATACTGGGCCAAAACAGCCCTTTTAAATGATAATTTATCACCATGAGATGTTTTAAACATCCACCAAAGAGTTTTTTTTTTAATATGCAGCATTTTGTTTAAAATACTCAAAATGCCAAAATAAACCAGGCATTATAACAAGTGAATTCTACCCACTCAAGGCAGATAGGTTTCAATGACCCCTAATTTGTATGAATGGCATTTCAATGAGAGCTAATGATGTCAGCTCTTTCAAATACTGTATGGGCGCTTTCTTCACCGATACCACACAGGAAAAGAATTGTTGTAAGAGTAAAAATGATGACGTTTCACAAAACTGGCCACACACTTTATGTCATTAATGTTATTACTGACACTGGCTTCTTTTGTTCTTAATAAATCACCATTTAGAAGAGAACAGAACTAGAAAGAAAGGATCACAGTAATAAAAAATATAAAAAGGTCTATGGAATTACCTTTTGTTTTGCTAATTTACATGTACAAGTCTTCACTGGTTCATGTATTTGTGGTTTACAAACTGCTGGAGTGATGGGAAATTAAATGAAAATGAAATACTTAAGAACAGTGGAATGTAAAATAATGTGTTAATGTACAAAAGGTCAATATTGAATGAACTCAATGGCAACTTTTGACTTAATAGTTGAGCTGAAAACTCATGTTAGGTTTATACATCATACAGTTGACTAGCACGTGCACGTTTTTAAAAACAAAATCCAATTTGATATTATTTTTTTCTATGAACTTTTTCCTGTGGTTCACATCTTGATGAGACTTGATGCCCTTATTGCCTTTCTTTAAATTAACATTGTTTGTTCATGTTGTTTTCACTGGGGTTTTAAAATTGTTAGACGTCACAACCTGAAAACACTTATGCCACAGAATTGTGCTGGAGAAATTTAAACAACACAGAAATTTAAAAGACAACTCCTCTTCTGCACTGGATGTTCATACAACAATGTTGATGCTAGTGGACTATAATACTATTATTGCGGTGGTTTCTGCATATGTAGCTCATGGAGCCAAACATGAGGAAACCCTTCACTTTGTGTGTCCATCGACTGCCACAACGATTTCATATCTGGATGGTCTCAGTTTCTGTGTTCATAAATTCATTGTGAAGCATAATTATCAAATGTCAAGGGATGGCCCGGCTATCCTTTTCTCCCTGAACTCTAAATAAACTCTTTATTTAGCTATCACATTCCTAAATGCAGTGTACTTGCCAGTAAATAGGTCTGGACACCTCCAAGATCAAAAGCAACTCCGCTGAGGTGCAATTACCAAGACCTCAGCCTTCCACCCTCTTGCTAATGGTTACAACAAAAGAGGGCTTCATTTACAAAGAACAACTGCAGAGAGCCAGAGAGCAGCCAAGAGCTGTCAGAAAACATGTTCAGTGGATGCTCTGCAGAGCGCTGAAGAGTTTCATGTGTGGGTTTGTGGCAGTTTGCCATTAGGTAACCCTGTATCCCTTCCTACATGTGGTATCACCTTAGCTGCTAGTTTGCTACTTTGGTGACTTAAAATAAAATTTCTCTGCATATATATTTTGGGTTGCAGGGTATAAAAAACAACATTTTAAATTCATACCAAGTCTCTGTATCATTTAGCTTTTTTTCATAGATTTTCCATTTTATGTAGTGAACTGTTAACAAATAGGCCATCCAGAAACCTCTGAAAGTTGCTCAGTTAATTTTAAATCTGTGAGTTCTGTGACATTACTGCTAAATGATTCCAGTAAGACCAAGAACTTTCTCATACACTGGACAAGGCCTTTTATTAATGTTCATTAATGCAGAAAATATGTTCTTCATGGGTTTAACTACTTACCATTAACATCCTCCATAATGCAGGGGGAAGTATATAAATATACAATCTAACCAGGGTGCAATCTATAAAACTGTTGCTGGTTCTCCAGTTAAAAAAAAAGCTTCTGCTTTTGATCTTTTTTTTTCTTTAAAGTGCCTGAAGTATTCAGTGTAGCTACAAAAATGTGACTGTAATGCAGTCTGTGTTCTGTCTCCTATGATGTATCTGTGTGCAAACAGCCCCACTGTTAGTCATTATGTACCTATTAGCACTGATTATCCTCTGATAGCTGCACACCAGTTGGTTTCACTCAGTTTGACAGTCTTGGTGCTTTGTTTAACCTTTAAACTACTAGGGCAACAGCGCAGCTGACAGAATTGGAGAAATAATTAGGGAAAATTTAACCAAGGCATGTGGAAACAAAGGCAACATGGAAATGTTTAAGATGGTCTCAAAGACCTCTTATAAAACACCTCCTTGAAAGCTTCAGAGAAAAAAGAACAGGACTACTCAACCTTACATCAGTCCCCTGCAGACTAACAGCTCTCTCCTATCGTTTGCTACATCTCGGATGTTCTTGTTTCAGGAGCACACATCAGTAACTTTCCTTGGAGAGCTGAATTCAAGATCCTTTTGAAAAGCAGCTTTTTTTAAATACAAATATGCTCCTTATCTTTCGGGAGAATTCCATTATTCAGTTTTTGTGATAAAGGTTGGACATTGATTGTCTGGTACTTGCAAACTTTCCCCAGGAGCATTCACACCTCTGGAAGACAGACATATTCAATTTACAGTTATCACTGCATTAACGTATTATACATGCGTGTGTTTGTGTCGATGCACATATAGAAACACATGTACAGTACGCAATATACAGAATTGGAAATAAACGTGCAAAAAATTCAATAAAAATGTTTTGGACTATGCAGAAATAGAAAGTACAGTACATGCTATTCGTGGAAGGAACTCGTGTTGTGAACAGATGAAAGGCACCACATGCAGACATGCTATTACCAATTGACTCAGAAAAGTAGCACTGCCTCAGAAACACTATAAATGTCTAACTGGCGATGCCAGTGCAGTGTGGTAAAAGCATGATGAATGCCTTGGCTCCTCGCAAGGAAATGTCACTTGACTTAATCCAAGGTCCAAGCTCCGCATGAAGGACGTTATGGGTGTTGGGGTATATTCTCCACTTGACAATGACCACGAGTGCCCCTTCAGAGAAATCTTAACATGGCCAGATGGTTTCACTGCAATGAGCAGTGGGATGACTGAACCTGGTGCTCTTCACAGATGTGCCTAAGACTGCATTGATTCAGCAGTCAGTCATTAACATCAGATTGTTTAAAAGTGGGAACGGTATCGAAATCAAAGTGGAACAGCTACAGTGAAACACTGGACTGGATCAACCCCAGATTAGGTCTGCTTTCAGCTTAAAAGCTGGTTGAGAACTGAAGGAACATTGATGGCTTACTGACTACCAAAGAGTGTAGTAGTTCAGGTAAGGGAGCTACGTCAGCATGCATAGGCTGCAAAGAAACAAGCAATAGGTTTACTCCATGCTGAAAAGAGAAGAAAGAAAACACGACATTTCGGCCGTGGAGCCTTCTTCAGGTATGAAATAAACCTCTTATTTGTTCCTTTGCTACCAAAGAGCGTAGGCAGGTTCTGATCAGTTATAGGGCACATCCTATTCTCTGTGTTTCTTTGTAATTATACCTTTATGCCATTGTATTTTGTATTGTATTGTGTAATATAACTCCCTTAGTTGAAATTACACATAATCTTTGACATCTCCAGGTTGGGCTGCCTGTTGGTGGTGGAGGGGAGTCCCCATTACCTGTAAAGCGCTTTGAGTGGAGTGTCTAGAAAAGCGCTATATAAGTGTAAGGAATTATTATTATTATGATTAAATTCCCAAGGGTGTTGATCAGTGCTATATACTGTATATTGTACACACCATGTACAAGTCTTTATATATGTACGTTTGTGCCCATCTCCTGATTTTGTCTAAGAAGGTGTACACTATATCAGGACGAGACAATTAGCCTTAAAAGGGTTTGGGCTAACAAAAAGAAAAATACAGAAGCTCTGTTTAAAAAAAAAAGAAAAAGAATCCTAAGACGCTTTGCAAGATGCAGACTGAGCCCTCCACATGCCCTCGCAGTACCCTGACCTGTTAAAAGCAGAGTACAAGTGCTGTCTGTTGTCCATCGATGGCATGTCCATTTACTTCTGGGCACAGGCCTGTGCAAGCACGATGGTGCTAGGTGGAAGAATACAAGCCTGTGTTCACACTTTGCAACTTTTCTGTGAAAATGTTTTTTTTTTACTGATACAGATGAAAGGTGTGAAATCTCCCCTCAGACTTGTGACTGAGTGCTGACCTCAGAAAGGGAGCCATGGCTGGGTCAAGCCCTTCACAAACAGGAGACGCGTGGAGGGTATCGCGGAGCCAATTTTAAAAATTAAAAGCTCATTTAAAAATCGCTAAAAATGGGGGCAGCACTGAAGTTTCGCCCTAAAATAAGGTAGGGGATTTACAGAGCACTTCCTCAGCACGACTAGATTTTTCAAACACAACATAGTGCAATAATTTGGTCTAAAACACGTACATACCCCTGCCCTTCTCCCTCTGGAGCTTCTCCCTTGTTCCTTCTTGTTCCTCGTGGAGGCGGGGATGTTTCGGGGATGATTATAAATGGCTGACGTGATCCAGTTTTACTGAATTCAAGTTGTCTTCCTCCAGAAGATTGGTGATTCAGCTTGGCCAAGTTGTTCCAAAAGCGACTGAGTTATGCAAATTATGGTACAGCATCACTAATGATAACCATTTGCGTTTATATACCACTTCTCATTCCAAAGCACTACAAAGTGGTACAAGAATACCTATACAAGAAGGGCACCACTTCACTCATCAGTGAAGTCCAACCCCTATCTGGGTGACACGCCAGGTCAAATTGTCCCACTGCACCGCAGACCAGGTATAGAAGTGAAAAACTGCTTCACCAGCTGGGCCATGTCACTGTAGTACAAATGCACAGGTGTGGTCAGCTTCAATGACAGACATACCATACTTTAGTGCCAGCAGGAGTGGTTTTAAACCAACAAGGTCTCATCGTTGCAGGAATCTAACATAGGTGCCAAATAGGAATTAAAATGCCATCCAGAATAACACAGATGACACAGTTATGCCTTACATTTACAACTCACTTCATCACATCTAAAAACAAGAACTATTTGCCGCCTTACTCTGGACGGTTGTCTGTCAGTGGAATTGTGACAGGATCTCCATGTCAGAATTAAGGGTTCTCTACATCTCGTAGCAGTGCCAGTATGAAGAAAAAAATCCTTTGTCTTGCTTTCTTGCTATAGATGCACAGGTAATGCCAGAGCATCATTACAACAGGGTCGGATTCTCCGTTCAAGAGTGGACGTTTTTATAATTGTAGGAGTCAGTGGTTTCTGGATTTCTACGTTACCAGCATCTTTAAATATAAAGAGATACAGACACTTACATTTGATATATCATATAGAATTAGACACCTCAGAATAAGTTTAAATATGTACTAGTGCGCATATACATGTAAGTGTACATATCCCTGCGCTGCTTTTACAGGTGTTGCATTTTTCTTTTCCCTTTGAAAGCTGCTATGATAGGAGTTTTTAGGGAAAAGAGGTTTCAATGTGTAAACCAAGTTTGAAAACAATTATGAACCTTCACCAGATCCTGACTCACTCTGTGTAAATAGTTTTATTTGTGTTGCATTGTTCGTGTATGTGTATGTCTGCTGCCACGCCAGAGAACTTTGGTGGTTGGTGATGTCATCATCGCGAACCACGCAATCCATACCTAATAATAATAGCTTACACATATTTAGCGCTTTTCTGGACACTCCACTCAAAGCGCTTTACAGGTAATGGGGATCCCCTCCTCCACCACCAATTTGTAGCCCCGCCTGGATGATGCGACGGCAGCCATAGTGCGCCAGTTTGCTCCCTACACACCAGCTCTCAGTGGGGAGGAGAGCAGAGTGATGAAGCCAGTTCAGATTATTAGGAGGCCATGATTAGTAAGGGCCAATGGGAAATTTGGCCAGGATGCCAGGGTTACACCCCTACTCTTTTCGAGAAACGCCCTGGGATTTTTAATGACCACAGAGAGTCAGGACCTCGGTTTAATGTCTCATCCAAAGGATGGCGCCTTGTTACAGTACAGTGTCCCCGTCACTATACCAGGGCATTAGGACCCACATGGACCGCAGGGTGAGTGCCCCCTGCTGGCCCCACTAACACCTCTTCCAGGAGCAACCTTAGTTTTTCCCAGGAGGTCTCCCATCCAGGTACTGACCAGGCTCACACCTGCTGAGCTTCAGTGGGCTGCCAGCTTTGATTTCATTAAAGAACTGCCACCTCCAGATTGTCGTCCGGTTTTTTCACTATTCACGTCAGTCTAACGGAGGTCCGAGCAAGAGCCCAACACAGCAGACTAACATGCAGTTTGCCGGGCAGAGAAGACGTCCGTTACAAACTCAGGCTGCAGGTTCAGGGAAACCTCTTTTATTCCTCTCTGCCTAGATAGCAAAGAGCAGTGCAGTCTTCTTTCACATGCGATCAGTCATTGCCAATTACAGAGACGTACAGTATGGTGAAACACAGGGTAAACTGGGATGTGTCCCAGATGCCACAAATGTAACTGTCCAGTGTACTTTCCCAGTGTAAGCACTGGGAAAGAAGAACTGGGGGCTCTGTGGTGGGATTCTTGGAATGAGACAGGGTCCTTGTGATTACCTGTTACTATAAATTCCATGGGTCCAAGTAAGTCTGTCTCCCAGCCACGTAAATAAGAATGTGCAGGTAATGACCTGTCTAAGTAGCTTGCCAGCAGCTACTAAGTATTTACATTAATCCACCCCCTCTTTTTAAGAAGGAGATTCACTTATCTAAGATCTGTTGGAGAAATCCAGGGTCACTTATCTGTAAATACACAGCAGGCTTACAATCCGCAGGTCATTACTCTCTTGAACTTTCCTGAATGACACTCAATTCTGAGCCATTTATCTGTTGGTGGATGACCAACACCAGGATAGCTGAACAGTATTTTGTTCATTTGTAATGTGGCGTGCTTGAAAGAATGCAAATATACAGGATCCTACTTTTGTCATCTGAATATTTTGGATTTAACGGCATCTTTCACTTTTACTGACAATGTAACAGTACCTGCCTTTTAATGAAACTGTGTTCTCAGTAAAGCTGGCTTTTAATAAATGATTGGGTTTCTCTTCAAAATGAGGGAGCCGTGGCATGAGGGAAATTTAAGCTTGTGAAGCGCCTGGGTGCCGATGGATGTAACACCTGAATAATGCATGCCGATTTTTCTGAAACTTGAAGACTATTCTAAACACTGGAGATTGAAAATGATGAGCCTGAACCCTTTTTCGCAGTGGAACTATTGTTTAAAGACTATTTGCTTAAATGGAGTTTGATGCAAACTGTTGGTTGTGAAAGTCTCACCGAACAGCTTCCCACTCCTTGACTTAAGGATTCGCTTTCGTCTTCGTTCACACTGGCAGAACAAGACCCGAGTACACACACTCCTTCTTTTTTTCCTTTTCTTGACAACCATTGTTGATATAGTCAGGGATGGAATATATGGAGGAAGAGGTGACACTTGAGTTTGCTCGACTCATTGCAATAAAGGAAATTATTGCGGTTAAAAAGCAGGTTTTTAGTAGAATTGTTTGTACTCCTCACTTGGAGACAACTCATTCCTGAGTCGCTTGTACTACACACATCTGACTTAATTATTCATACATTATTTATATCTTGTTTTGCAAAACAAAAATGTATAATTCTATGACAGGCATGACAGACTGCTGGGTCCTGGGTTCAAATTCAGCTTGGAGCACATTCTGTGTGGAGTTTGTATGTTCTCCTCTGTCCACACAGATTTTCACTGATTTCCTCCCACATCCCAAAGACAAGCTGAGTAGGTCATGTGCCATCTCTCAATTGTCCCTGCATGTGTGTGTGCCCTATAACGGACTGATGTCCCTTTCAGACTGCGTCCTGCCCTGCTCTCACTCTTAGAGCCAGACTAGACTCTGGCTCACTGCCACCCTGTACAGGATTAGGCAGTTATTGAAAACGAGGGGGCATATTCAATGTTAATGTGGATTTTCAAAAGATGCCTAGATAGTTCAAAGTTCAAAGACACACACAAAACTCCGGTATAAAGCATCCACAAAATTCTGGAGTATTTACACGGATTTGCAGCTGGATTTTAGAGCATAACACAAATATAGCATAGTCTGAGGCTGGATGTTGCTGTTTTACATAAAGAATCTTCTGATTGAGTCATCTTTTATTTGTTAAAATGGTTCATAACCTGTAATTTTCTAAACCCATAATTTTCTAAGTGGTTTACAAAACCCAAATAAGTTGTAGGACATGTCAGACATTAGAATTATAAACTGTGCACCATATTAAATATCTTTACAAACCGATAGACCCCCAAATTGGACTTTTATTGTAGAACTACAGCATAGATTTTTTGTAAAGAAATTAATATTAGCACTATGCAAAATTCAAGCTAGGCCAAAACACATGCTTTTAAAATAAATGTATTTTGAATAAAGTGGGTTTAAGAACAGTGGTCTGAAGTTAACCACGGTTAGCATATATTTCCTGTTCCGTGTAAAACTGCAGACACCAATGAAGAATTAATGGCAAGGAAGAATAGGCCCGCACTTTGGGACCTGTCAGAATAATTTAGTAGGGCTTCATGTTTTCGTAAAGCTTGGTGTTCTTGCTACAATTCTTCATATTGCACAGAGCAAGAATTTCCTCTTTTAAAGAAATGCAAAAGAGGAGTTCACGGAATGGCATGTTTCTCTTTTTTTTTGTGGAGCGACTCTTTCTCATATAGTTTATTTTAATTAATCAGATTAGCTAAAAACCGGCCTACCTTATGGTTTCGAGTGGCAGCGTCTTACGGGCCCCTGCGTTATGTTAAGCACTTTAGGCTGATCAGCACCCTGGGAGGGTGATAAGGAGATTAGGAGCTGATTAAAGTCCTATCAGTGGAATTCAAGCGGGAGACCTGCCAGGACATTGGTGCAGACAAGTGTGCTCCTCCGCTTCTTCTCTGCTTTATCTGTCACTGTGGCACACAGCCAGATACCATCAGCACCAGAGTTTCATCGGATACTTAACACACACACACACCGGCACACAGGCAGCGACACACTCACTGCGTCTAACCTGACCTCCCAGTATTGCTGTTTAGAATTTAATTTTCAAGTGTTTGATAAAGGTAGGTGCCTTTTTGGATTTGTTTATCTTTTCAGTAGCAAAGCACCCAGGGTCCACCCTGATTTCCCAGCGAGATAAGAGTTTTCTCTCTCCTCTTGCTCTTTCCCTTCTTTTATTTACCCCCTCTAACAGCACTGTTACCCCGCTGACTGGGGATCAATAGTGTGACAGAGGTGCAGGAGGGGGAGTGTACAAGCGTACGAGCCAGACTGCCACCCTGATGAACTGGAGGCTGGTGCGCTGGCTCTAAATTACTGGAACGGGCTGTGAAAACCATACAACCAGACATCGGGGCAGCTGAGCCGGTAGAGCAATTAGTCTGCAAACATAATTAAGGGAACGTGGGGCACTGAAAATTCAAACCCACATTTGAGAGGCAATGTTGCACATGACCGTGGTTTACAAAACACATAGTCCCTGCTTTCCACTGTGAGAGTGGGAGTCCCTGTGAGCGTGAGGCATCCAACAAGGATGGTTTCTGTCACCCAAAGCAAATCACATGGAAAATGCAGCTTTTTTTGCTTCAGCTGTTGATGAAAACAGGTATAAATAATGACAAATAATAGATGGCATGAACTGTTTTTCATGTCACATGATGCACAGTAAAATTATTCCCTAATAAATCCACAGCAGTTCATGTGTAAATGCTACTTTGTTTTACAGAACAGGATGGCACCAAAAACCACATCAGACTATCTCACACAGATCACAACTTAACACATATCCCACTGGCGTATGCTGTATGTAGGGTGGAATGGTGGTGCAGTGGCTCCTCACAGCGCTGGGGCTCTGGGATAATTCCCTGGGTGTTACAGTACCTGCGTGGAGTTTGTACGTTCTCTCCACCTTCGTGTGAGTTGGGGTGTCTGCCCTGCCACGGACTGGCGTCCCATCCAGGCGGTATCTTCCCTTGCGCCCTTTGCTTGCCGGGGTCAGGCTCCAGCATCCCCCCAACTCCCTTTAAGATAAAGCAGTTAGAAAATACATGAAAGAAGTATGTACCGTATACTGACGTAGACTATTTTATGACACTCGCCTAATATGACACATAATATGACACCAGCTGCTATGACATTCAGTGCTGCTACCTCCCGAGCTCTCAATCAGATTACGAATTTTCTGTTTGATAATGAACTTCTTCTAAATGTGCAGCCTAGCCTTCGCTCAGCTCAGCCCATTGTTTTCCTGTGTTGCCCCACGGTTCCCGCCGGACATACTGTATAATGCAGGCCCTGCCAGCAGGCCCGCCACGCCCCGAGATGTGAGCGTGGGGCTCTGAGGGGAGGCCCTGCCAGCAGGCCCACCACGCCCCGAGATGTGAGCGTGGGGCTCTGAGGGGAGGCCCGGGCAGCCAGCAGGCCCGCCACGCCCCGAGATGTGAGCGTGGGGCTCTGAGGGGAGGCCCGGGCAGCCAGCAGGCCCGCCACGCCCCGAGATGTGAGCGTGGGGCTCTGAGGGGAGGCCCGGGCAGGCGAGCGGAGCTCCGGTGCGGGAGGTTGTTCCAATATTTACAACAAACACTTTCTGCGCTCCGGACATTTTTATAAACAAACCATCCCTAAAAGCAAAGAGAGCATTCCAGGGCCGTATACCATCTGGGGAAGGGAGGACTGTGTGCCTTCTGCAAGGAATCTCCTGCCCTTGGTGCTAACATAAATAACTTTCCTGTGTTGTTTTAACCCTCTTTTCCTGCAGGCACGTCTCTCCCCTGCATTTGAGCCATCTCCGTTTTCATGATGCCCCATTTTGGCATCTCTAGCAAGCATCAGTTACATCACCTCTCTCTGGAAGCTTGCGGAGGGGGTCACCTTGGTGGACAGAGTTGCTGGACTGTTGAACATTGGGATGTTTCGGAAGAGGGAGTACAAGTCTTCTCCCGAGAACTAACAATCTCTACCAGATACGGGGACTTTGGAGCAATAAATCTTCCTCGTGACCCAGGTGAACTCTTGCAGGGCTTGAAGCCTCACTGAAAACGGGTCGGGATTCTGCTCCGTCTTAACAGGCCCCTGTCAGGGACAACTGAAGGGTTCCATAAACGCGCGGGGAGCTGATACACCTCGAGCGAGAGTAAAAGCAGCGGCTCTCAGAAAAAAAATGTTCAACAACGGTTTAAGCTGTCGATAAGGCCGCCACGCTGATAGACGGCCAGCTTGGTGCAGCTGTGAGCGGAGAGGACAGAGCAGACAGGAAGGGAGAGCGAGCGAGAGGCCAAGGCACTGGGCAGGGTGCGTGGCTTCATCTAGGGCCGCCGGCATGAGCGACCGCACTATGAGCAGGGCCGGGGAGGCAACCCTGAACCTGCGGGCCCTTTATTTCCTCCACCGGATAGATGGGGAATCAAAACCGATTCTGTTATTGGCTCCCATCTCCACCCCCTGCCCCCCCCCCAGCTGTGACCCGCAATTGACCTCTTGAACCCACGAGTTGGGGTCAGGGCTGGGTCCCAATAGGAAAGGGTCAAAACGTGGTCACTCGCTCTGAAAGCCAAGGCGGGTGAATGTGGAGCAGTTTATTGCTGTGATTTATGTAATTAGCGCAGACAGGTTAAGGGGAACTTTTGAAAAACACGCTGTGGAGCTCCCACTCCCCTCCGCTGCGCGTACAATCCTCTCCAGAAAATAAATTCCGATTGTCCGGTGGCCCTCAAATCTCCTGTGGCTCGGTCTTGAAGTAATTTAGCCTCCGTGCGGGAAAAGATTCATTCCCACACTCGACCCCCAAGTGGGACAA
Organism: Atractosteus spatula; assembly: GCF_055471065.1. Taxonomy (NCBI): domain Eukaryota; kingdom Metazoa; phylum Chordata; class Actinopteri; order Semionotiformes; family Lepisosteidae; genus Atractosteus; species Atractosteus spatula. The sequence goes on from NC_142708.1 coordinate 2,757,898, forward strand.
GGTTAGCGTTCCCAGGTTTATTTAAACAATACCGACTCACCAAATGTTGCTCTTCAGAAAAAAAAAAGCTGCCGATGAATCACTGAAGCATAATATTCACCAGTAATGAATTATTTTAATGACAGCAAACTCTTACGAAAACAAAACATTTAAATCACTCGTGGACTCTGCAGGCATGTTAACAGCACCTTCGCCACCCCAGCTGTTCCCCTGAATTCTGTGAGCTGGTTTAGGAAACAATTGAAATGTGAACAGAGTTATTCCGTGTTCACGTTTTATTAAAATATGTTACATCCTAATCTTTTATTTAACAAATTAAGCATGAATAACAACTATGCCTGAAATGTCCCCAAATGTTTGTTTTTTCTTGTTCTTAATGAATATCCGTTCAACTGTATTTTTCTTGGCAGTATTTCCAATGTAATTAACTGATCAACAACACAAGGCTAGGAAATCTATGCGTGTGTTTTTTTTTAATCAGTGTTTAAGTAAATGAAACTGTGTTTGGTTTTCAGTACATCTGCTGTAAAGAACAAGCTTAGTTCAGGCAAAGGGCATACCAGCCCAATGTCTCCATTCTCATCCATCAACCATCTGACTGTTGACGAATCCCAGCATATTGAAAGCCACAAAATTCTTCTAATAATAGGTATACTTAATTATATTGTTATTTTATTTTCTTAATAATATTTCAACGTGTACATAACATTTAAAAAAAAACTGTTTTATTTTCTCTTTAGCTCAGGTCCTATGCTTAATACATTTATTTTATAAGAGAACTTTACCATTGCATAGACTGCTTATTTATGAGCAGCTTCAGCTATGGCCCCAAACCCCAAAGTTCTATACTGATGCAAAACTCTGTATGCAATAAATAACCAGTGGAGCATAGAGGTAAATTTGCTTTAATGTAAACAAAGAAACTATTTCAGCACTATAATTCACGTTTCTGGAGGGGGACAGGAGGGAAAGAAAGTTCTTCAAAGAGCCGGGCTGCAGGGAGGCTGAACAGAATTAGGGCTTCAAGCCGCAGTCGTGTCTGCACAGGTTAGGACTGCAGGACTTTGATACGGTGAGTGGCTTTACGGACCTCAAAACTGCACGCAGCAGGCAGCAAGTTACTGTCACGCCGGGCTCTTCAGTCAGCCCTCACCACTCGCTGCTGGCAGTCACAGTTCACTGGGTCTGCTATACCTTTGAGCCTCAGGTAGTCCTCTGAAACACAAGAAAGAAGCCCTCTAAAACGCAGTGTTCAGTGTAGGGGACCAGAGGCAAGGGGGGTACCTTTCACGCTCTATGTTTTTTTTAATCAAGATTCAAAATGCTCAATGTCACTGGCAAAGTCAGCCCAGTAGATCTCTTCTGAACCAACAGTGAAGCAGGGAGCAGGAGGCACTTATTTACTGTACATAAAGAGTTGTGAGAGGGTGGAACAACTCACACAGCCATGTTGTTGAAGCTGATACCACTGCTTCTTTCAAGAAATGACTGGATGGGATTCTTTGAACAATTAGATAATAATTGATTTCAAATACCCAATGACCTAGATAGGTCAACTGGTCTCATGTTTGTTGAAATAGTTGTCCTAAGGTCTGGTCCAGGAGTGATGAATTTGCACTGGTATAATTATGTTAACTAAATAATTATAATAATAATTATTATTATTATGTAATTGTATGCTATTGATGATTAATTATAGCCTTTATATTTATATTATATTAATTTATATTATATAACTGATTATGATTCTTATTGATTTAACGATTAATATTAAATAACATTCCAGGATATTACACATGGGTTCAATTCCTGGGCTTCTATCTGCATGAAGTTTGGAAGTTTGTGTGTTTTCCACGTGTTCGTGTGGGTTTCCTAAAGGCGCTCCGGTTTCCTCCTACAGTACAAAGACAAATGGTTTGGTCAGAACAGTGGCCTTTGTGTGAGTGTCTGTGTCTGCGTCTGCCCTGTGACAGACTAGAGTCTCGTCCGCAGTGCTTCCTGCCTGGAGCCCAGCGTCTCCCGGCACAGGCTCCACAGGCCACTGTGGCCCCGGGTTGGAGAAGGGGTGATCGAAAGTGATGCAATAGGGAGAGGAACAAGATAACAAGAGTAAGAAATGGCAGGTGATTGTCAAGACGTGGTTTTGTAGAAGCTATGCCAGGAAGAGAACTGTGGTCCTCTGGCGTTTTGGTATAAAAGCCAATGGGCTTTTTCTTTTAGGAATCGAGGAAGCAGTTGCTCTTTGTCTGAGGTGAGGTGAAACTGGGTCACACTAGTCTGGAACCCTGGCGTTCTCACTGCACTGAGGGGCCTAACTGCTGGAGCACTTAGTGTGGGGTTTGACAATGATAGAGTTTGTCACTTTTTTACATGACAGTATTTCAGAGGAGTTCCCGTCGGTTCAGACATCAAATGTAATGGCTTTCGAGCTCCCCTGCCATCATTTTGAAAGGGATCTTCAAAAGCCTGTCCAGCAAAACGGAGTCTTCATAAACACAGAGAGAAACTGTACAAGAACATTTTTTGGCCGTGCTTGTGCCTGTGTGAGAAGGACAGAAGTCTAACAGGTAGGGAGGTGGTGCTTCCAGTTGGATTGCTGATGGCACAGGCATGTGCTCTTCAACAGAGATACAGAGCTGCAAAAAACTTTGGATAGAAGAGAGCAGAACTGTTCAGACACCACAGTGTGCAGCCTGGTGACAAATACTTGCAGAGAAATAGATCTCTCAGATATTTCATGAAGCTGCCGTGACATATCTTGACACTCGTGACCCAGTAAAGCCCGATAATCTATATCCTCAGCAACATTTGGCTCTTGATATTATCCTGCATTGCTTTTATTACGTGTAGTCTATATTATAAAGACCATATTCAAACATACAGTATATATACTATATATATAAATGTATAAAGTATTAAATCACACTATAATCACAGACCAAAAATAATAGTTGACAGGAAATTGTATCTGTTGTCTAAATTTGAGATGTTGAATGAACATCGGTCAAAACTGAAGAATATAAAGCATGCTGTGAATCACATGTTCACAATTCATCACAAGACCTTTTCCTCACACTGTGGATGCAGATACTGTGTGAATGTTTAAGTGGTGTTTATCATCAGTAGTTAAATATATATGAAACAATTCTTCCGATCATATTCTACATAGTCTGCAAATTTCTTTTACAAAATCCTTACAGTCAGCAATGGAATAAAAAATCATGAATAGAGTTTTGGTAACTTGTAACTAATTTCTGCTAATGATAGCATTTAATTAGTAAAAAGTAAATACAATTTTTTCTTATATTTACAGCCCCAAAGCTACAACTTGACCAGGAAAAGTCTTTGAAATTATATAAAAACACTGGGACAGATCTGAATAATCTCCCCTTTCTGAATCAACTTTATTTTTTATGCGGTTTCAGATGTTTTGCTTTTATTCTCTTTTTAAGCAGGACTGGGTTTATCTCTGACAGGACTTCTTGGTACCATGTAGTAAGTGACAGTATCCTAAAGTACTAAAGAAACATACAATGTTTCTGACATTTGTAACATGTTACATTGGCCTCCAATATGAAAATTCATGGATTTAGATTCTGATTTTTTTTCAGATCAGCGAAAGTGTTCCTGCACAATGCATACATACATGAAATTAATAAGTAACTTGTGCAGAGTTCGTCAAAGGAGCCCAATGTTCCCAGCTAGCACAGTTCAGAGAAGGTGACACTGAGTGTGTTGTCAAGCATAAATCCCAAATACAGAGGGTATCGAGATGGGTGTCCGTATTTCAAAGCTCTGAGTGACACAGCCTGCCATTTGATCTTTGCTCAGGAAATTCAAAATTCCAGGCAGATGAGAGGTGAAATTGAGAGCCCCATAAGCCTGGCTTGTGCAAGTGATTAGGGGCAGCTGTTTCGATTCACATTTCGGAGGACTTGAACTCCACAACCTGACACATTTTTCCATGGAGGGCTTTGACAGACAGGGGGCTATTCCAGAATAAAGGCTCTCCTATGTCCCAGTGCTGGGAGCTCAGCCCTGAAAATGCAAACACCATTCTGACGTTTGTAATAGTTTACTTTCAATGGTTTAGCACAAAGCATGCTGCAATGAGAATCATTAATGTCATTCTACAGCTGATGGTGGATCCCACATAGCTGAGAAAACACAAACAAGCTATTGACCTAATAGAAAACTCTGTTTGTTTGATTAATGGAAGATAAGAGGTTTCTGCAGTACACTTTCTGATTTTCTCTTTGGGCCTTACACAATGCAACAACACCTGTCAGAATTAATGGCAAAATGTGTTTGTTCATTATTAGCTGATTTAAAACAATGTGATGAGAGGTAAAGTTGTGTACAACTTAGCTTTTACAGCATTTTATAACAACATGTTCACATCACAAAATGTAGATTCCACTTTTAACTAATTTAAGGAGACATTTAAGGAAAATGTAAAAAACACAAAGAGGAAATATTTTCTTGCATCCATCTCAGATTTAGCATTATTTAATGTTAAATTTGGACCTGGATGCATTCCAGAGACTGAAAAGTTTAACTTTCTATTTAAACAGCCTTGCAAGTACTGTTTATCATTCCTTAGTTAACTGATGGACAATTTTAATTTTTAATCACAGGCCTAAAGAAACATTTATCTGGAAGACATCTAATTTAGAATAGGAAATAATTATTATCTGTAACGTATATTCTATGATAATAGAAATAGAGTATGCCATACACAGCAAACTGAAGTTTTCATGTCATGACAATCCGATGATTTATGTCCCCTGGAGGCTATAAGCAATCATTGTGAGACATCAAGTTGTTACAGTACAGTCTTTACTTTCTAAAGGTACTGTATGTTTCTAAGCAGTGAATTATAAAATTAGGTTAGCAAAATCAAGGCTATTTCCTGTGAACCTGATTCATGTAGAATCACATAACATGATGGAAGCAAACGTATCAGTGAACTGGGCAAACATAAATCCTGAATCATAACTACGCAGTTCATTTTTTTATTCGAAAGATAGAATTCTGTTGTGGAATAAAATTAAATACTAATATACCTGTAACTGTGATAATATCATTTTAAAAGCTTCAATTCCATGTTACTTTTAGTTTCTAGTGAGTGTCAGATTTTAGTTAACCAGCAATTGCCAGAGAATACCTGATTAATGTATATGGGTTATGTCATTCAGTGGTGAAAATTTCTTACACACTTAAGTAAATTGCTGTAGACACTGACATGAAGAGTCTTTAATTTCACACTTGTCTAAATGAAATCACTTGTCCTTAAACCAGCAGCTCCAAGCTCTGTCCTGTAGCAGTTTGACTTCCTGACAAACGGTATAAATGCCGTTCTGAACTGTATTTACAGCAATTCTTTATAGTTACACACAGGCTTGCAGGAGTCAAGTCTGTTTTCTTCTAAATGCTGCTTGTTATTCTAGAGATTCCAAGAGAAGATCTAATGGATTTCATCAAATGGTGAACCTTTGAGGGACACCAGCCAGGATCAGATTAGACAGTGGAGGATGTTAAAAACATTTCTGAGGGAGAGCAGGGGAAAGACGAACTGACAGAGGCAGGACTGGAGAGATGGACAACAAATGGCAAAGGCACATTAAAGATTACTCAGAAACAGGGACTGACAGCTGGATACCCTGACCTTGCCTAAGTTTGAATGGAGTCGAGAGTTCATTTACATGATTTCCATGCCAAGTAATTTAGACACAATTTTTATTCCATCGAGGGAAAGACCTCAGCCCCTGCAGGCTTAAGCAGCCAAGTTTGTAGTAATTGCTTACAATGAGGTGTTATCAGCATTACAGCCAGATTTTGCATGGCTTTGAGTGCCTCCATGGCCTTCCAGCAAAGTGGAATGAGAGTGGGTTAATAACCATGCAAAAGAAAATTTACAATAATGAAAAAATATCCCAACCGAAAGATGTTCCTTTTTTTTCCACTAGAGATGCAAAACAGCTTTGAAATCATACGGAAGCCTTTTTTTTTTGCAGTGAAGAAAGGTCTTTTTTCTCAGTTACAAACCTCTGTGTTGTGCTGGTTCCATAAGGCACTGTGTTACCTGTGGGAGATTATCTGAACTTGGAGTGAGCTGCAAGGATCAGATAGGTACTGTTCAAACGGAGACTTGGTAGCCACCTGAGATCGAAAGCAATGTTAACCTTCTTCCTGTTCTCCCTATGCTCATCAAAAGCCTCCTCTCCTTTTCGACTTCTTTTTGTTAGGAAATATAAATATACATGACTCCAAATGCAATTTTTCTGAGACGGCACACCATTTATTTCATTTAATTGTAAAGGCAATTGTTTTCTGTGTGCCAAAGATTTATCTTTGATTTTACAGTCTCACATCATTCAAGCTTTCATTACTTAGCATTTACCTCACATTTTAGAAATCTCAAACTTTTTTAGCATCATGAGGTGTAGTGTCATTTTTTTTTTGTTGTTTGTGTTTTGAGAGCTGACACTGAAATACTAATTTCTTTTGTAAAACCCTGGGTTTTTTAAATCATATGCACTAGTCACAGATGTAATTCTAATGCAAAACTCAAATATGTTCTTTGTCATTATTTTCCACTGGCTTTGGGGCCAGATTTCTTAGGAATGTATACAGACATTGATAAAAGAAGTAGGTATGTTCAAATGTAAAGTGAAGTACGAGAGGGAAATAGTTTATGATGTTACAGGTATCAGTTTAACAGTGGAAAAAAACTTAAAATGAACGTTTTAATACTGTTTTGTATCTAAATATCTGATTCATAACTTTGAAGTTTTGGCATTGAACACATGAATAAATGCTAGGTTTCAAATTAGGCCTAGGATTAGAATTTGGGTTTACATGTATCATGTGATCAACAGCACCTAAGAGGAAATGTTCAAGATTTATCAATCGATATCAATTGATATTACTGTGATATTCAGTTGGGAATCATTCTACATCGTTGGTCACTATTTTTAAACGTTCCCATTTCATCAAATGGACATTGGTACAAGGACTTTCACCTGGGGAAGAGAGAAGAATTATTTTGATTGCACTTTCAATACAAATCCCCCTTTTCTTTGCCAAAAGCTTTATTTCAAACCCAGTGACAGATTGCTTTTAAAACTACAGAGAAAAAGGGTGGTAATCATCTTCCGAAACCCCCCACCCCCCAAAAAAAACAACTAATTGGATAACAAACTCACTTGAGTGACTAAGGGAGATAAATGGGCCTAAAGTTTCCAATCACAGAATCATCCATTTAGTCTCACCAGTCAGGAAATGGAAAGTTGAATGTGTCCAGGGTCTTAACAACCCTGGGCTCTGATATTTGAGCCACGCGGCCACGGTCCAGCGCCTTCACAAGGGAAGCCCCGAAGGCGCGCTCACTTTAAGTGCTTTCCACTGGCTTTCCTGATTGCGTTACGTAAATGAAATTACTGAGCCAATCTCGACTCAAAACAGCGTAGCGTCAATTATTTACTCGGATTGAAGTATCGCACCTCGCTAAGTTTGCCACAGTGTTGTACTCGTGCTGCGACACCTAATAGCTTTTTTATTTCACTCTTTAGCTATTGATGAGAGAGAGAGACGGGCATCCACAAGTGAATGCATATGGAGCTGGAGGACAGGAACGGAAAGCAAGTCATTATTACCACAGGAATACAGCAAGTACTTCCGCACTCAGCATGAAGTCCAACTTTCCGAGGCTGTGTGGCGAGGCAGCAGGGCACACCCATGCAGCACGGGAGGTGCCTGCTGTGGCTCCAAGTTGAGGCAGTAAGCCATAGTTACAGAGGCTCCGAGGCAAGGCAAGCGAGCCTACAGAGGCATTGAGTCAAAGCAACAAGGCAGCGTTGCCCTGTCAGGAAGAGCTTGAGAGGCAGAAGGACAGTGACCTCCATGGGATGCAGCACTCACCCACTTCCATGTGTGTTTACCGAAAAGAAAACGGGTAATTGATGACGTCAGGTCTTTACTCAGCCTTTAGTCCGTTTTCCTAACTTGTTCATCGAGCGTTCCATGCCTTACACCAGCTAAATCACTACCAATTACATTGAAAAAAAACTTTTAACCTGTTCTCACCATTGACACACTTAGCCAATTTCCGCCTGGAATTTCCTCCCCCTTAAACATTTGTTATATCTCTGCAGCAGAACATAGCAGCAGCCTGGTTCAGGTCTTACATTGAAGGTAACCCCCTTGGCTTTGAGTGTGAACAGTCAAATCTCTTATATGTCTTAATGTGTCCACTCTGCAGACAAACATATGAAAAAAAACCCAAAAAACAGCAGACGAAAATGATATAACTTTTTTTTTATGATACTGCTGTTGCTGTGAATGACATTTCCTTGGGAAAACTCAGTAGAAATGTAGCATTCTTTCTTATTCATTTCCACACCCGTCGCTACTATTTTTAGGAGAATAATGGTGCTGTATTTACTGGAGCTACCACACCCGTTCATTTACTCTGACAGAGGACCTCTGAAAATAAAATAAAACAGATACTAATCACCTAAGCCTCAGTGATTGTCTTTTTATCACTCAGAAGATTGAGAACGGTATAACAACAGCACAACCACATTTGTATTGGTATTACATTTTTGTATTGAAATACTGAACTGCAAATCATATGAAGTCTGAAGAGGACTGCATTTTATTTAGAAATACTTGTAACTTACAGCAACTTGTAATTTTTTTGTGTGTAAAAGTATTAAGTAATTCAATTCTTTACATTTTCTCACCTATAAGGTTAAGCCCCTCTGCAATCCATTTCTTATTGTCTTACAAGCTAAGAGCTATTAGCTGTATCAGAATAGCCAGTGGGCTATCTGTAAAAGGAGAATGACAGCAACAACTAAACAAGAGGACTTTAGGTCATGATGCTGCCACTTCTTTGAACAGCTAATCAATCAGCATGCTGGGGTCTGTTATTAGTTTGGCTTTACATCCTAAACTCCCAAGGTGCTCCGCTGAAACGGAGCAAGGCCTTCATTCGTAAAACTTTAATTTATAATACATGGCCTCGTGCCATCCAGGTTTATTAAGTTAGAATTGTATTTTTCTGAATGAATTCTTACGTCAACAATTACTCTAGGAAAACCATACTGAATGTGGGCTGAATAAACTACTAAATTAGTCAGTGTGGCTTTGATGTTGTATTTTATTCTTCTCTCTCTGAAACGTACTCTGACACGATGGTGTTGCTCAGCGTCTGCCACTGACCTTCACTGCTTTCATTTGTAGAGCTTGTTACTTGAAAACGTTCACCAGAGCCATCTTACTAGAATGGACCATAAATAAATTTCCATAAATAAATAAAATATTAAAAAGAGATCTTTTAATCTTCAGAAAAATATCAGGTTTGCTTAAAAGATTTAACTGTCCTAAGCAGCAGATTGACAACAAGAAGAAATGGTTGATCGAGAGTCTGAATTTGCTACCTACACGTTCAAATTTGACAAAAAATTCGTCCTTTCCTTAACTTTACGTCCTCTCAAAACACCTGGAAGTATTTGCTTGTAAATTCCACCTCTGAAATATCAGCTCCCAATTAGCAGTCAGCTGTTTCATGAAAGGAAGGGTCTGGGCTCAATAAAAGCAGAGAGGTTTAAGCACAGGAGGCCGTGATTGCAAACCAGCTCTGCTTCTAAAGTTGGTGTTAAGACAGCTTAAATGAGGCAAGTGTAAACACGCCGTATAGGGCCCAGGTCTGGGTACGCCTTTCAGTGACAGAATGCACCCAGTCATGCCACCAGTGGGAAAGCTGGCTTCTTGGAGACCCGGGGAGGGATTAACTTTAGAAATCAACAAAAGATAAGGCCCCCAAGCGGACCGCTGTGTGCTCCGAGTGCTGGCCTACTGGACCTCAAGCCCCCGACGCTGTCAGCTGTAAAGAGAGGAGGACATGTGTGGGAGGGGAAAATCTTTTAATAGTTATAGCCAACAAATTAGACTTGCACTGTATCTCGGCATTTCCTGAAATAATTTAAACCAGCATGTAATCCCATGCTTGCCTCGAGTGCATTGCATGATAAATGATTAAACGGAGTACATTTCCTGTTATTTCACTCCTTTTTTCTCAAACTTAGCAATAAGCTGCTCTTTTTTTTTTACCAATTAATGATATTGTAGCTCTTTAAAATGTATGAATCTGCTCTGGGGTTCGGAGTGATGTATTTCATACATGACCTTTAATGGATTCTCTTTTCACTTGCACTCAAGAAGAAAAACACAACATGCTAATGCCCTTTTGTGTTTTACTTGTCATTTAATTGCTTTCAGATCATGATGTTGTGTCTTCAATGCTAACTTTAGTTGCTCTGTCCAATATATATATAATTTGATTTTTCTGGACCACACTTGTGTAATGCTACACTTAAAAATGTGCAAGACATTTTTCAACATTCCCTTTTCTTTGTATTTGCAGACACTTCCTTGTAGAAAACATCCTAAAATGCAAAGGATGTGTTTCAAGTGTGACCACCGGAGATTGCAGGGGGTCTTCACAACTCATTCAGTTGTTCCTTTGCAGTATAGAATTACACTTCACGACCAAAAAAATATCCAAACAAGCATTCCCAGATGAATTGCTTCTGCATGAGACCAATGCCTCTAATTTTCAATGCAATCTGGAGGGAAACTGTTTTCCATTATTATTATCAACTGAGGAAACCGTTGAAAATTTAAAAGAAATACGATTGATTGTGAGCTTGAACCCATGCACACGGCTTCAAAAAAAGGGTCCCAAGCTTATAGATGAATAATTTTGCCAAGTCTTTACACTACATACCAAGTTTTTTTTTTTGGGAGGGGGGACATTAAGTCCCAACACCCATCCAGTCACCCCCCCCCCCCCCAACACACACACACACACACACACACACACCAACTTCTCAAACACGCAGAAAATGTCTGGCGGAGTGGCGGTGGTAACTGTAACCCCCTTTGTTGTTTTCTCGTTTGACGCGGAGGCTTAAGAGTGGACCGTCTGGGACAAGGAGTGAGGAGCTGGGGGTCCGCTCCCACTCAAAGGCGCTCTTGTCAGGGCAGCCTCAGAGCCCAGCGATGGGACAGCCGCCCCACGCAAAGGCCGGCCATTTATCATAGTCCCCGGAATGAAAGCATTCTTTGGGGCCAAATGTCTTTCGTTGCCTTTGTCCAATTACTGAGAGGAAAAGTGCGAAGGAAACATCATAGCGGCGCAGCGCAGTGATGTATAGAGAGCTCTCACACTGGAGCTCAACCGGCCCTTTGTGTGCTCCGGGGTGATTTGTCAAATGGCAGTGGCAGAAGTCAAGCCCCCGAGGTTGAAAGGCTGTGACCCCAGGAGTGCTGAGATCAGACAGTTGGAGTCTGCGGCCTGCCCGCAGCTCCCGCTATTATGGCAGAGGAGAACAGCGAGAGCCAGCGCCGCCACAAAGGGCTCATCTGCATAATTCAGGTAGGCCAGGCTCAAGGGAGCTGACAGGCCCGTGACAAGCTGAATGGGGGACAGGACACAGGCCGACTGGGAACCTCCCCGGCGCCCCCGTCCCGGGGAAGGAGAACACCAGTGCGAGCTGATCTCTGGGAACCAAATCAACAAGGCTGTAAACAAGGCCATTGTTTACCGCGCTGTCCCCCTGGCCGCTGGGGATGAGTGACGGCTGTCAGCCCGGCCGCGCTCGTCCCGGAGGGGGGACGCGTCCCCGCCCGGCGCGCTCCTCCTCGTCGCAGGTCAGGGCTGCCGCGCGGCGGGGCGGTAAGGCGGGAGGAGCGCACTGCCACCCACCCGGGGGAAGGCAGAAGAAGAACGACGGGGGGGCCACTCAGCCCGTCACTGCGAGACAGGCGACCGGACGCCTGCGTGACAGACAAGCACCTTTCCCAAAGAGAGATACGCCGTCTGATGCGTTTTACAATACCGTACGTCTGCCGCTATTTCTAATACGTCCTCCTTTCCATTTAATAGCAATGGTAACAACAGTCCTTACAAATAAATACTGTTCCACATTCTCCTTTTTTATTCCCCTGTCTGAAACTCTCACATGCAGATACCGGACACTGCACAGAAACTGTATTTACGAAATTCTGGGGAGAGCAATTGAATTGTAAAACTTCACTGCTCGCTAAAGAAAACAGATCATTCCTGATCCAAAAGGACTGATATTCTTGTATTAATAATAGCAATCACAAATTACTTTTTTCTTTGCTGCCAAAAATACTTGTTCACACAAGGCATACTGTAAGACGTACATTAATACTACTGATAATGTGAAACTCGAGGAATAGTATGAGCTGTCATCTCGTTAAATAATTTTCATTAAAGAAAATTTCTCATTAAAGAAAATTTCTTTCAACACCTAAAATATACTCATTAAATACTGTATACTTCTGGTTTCTGTGTGGAACTGGACTGAAATGTAAAAAGCTAAGAAGAAGCAAAAATAATACTTTATTTTAATAATACTTTTTTAGTTTTCCATACTTTAAAACATAAATAACACAGATATGTGTTCTTATATAACAAAACTGTCTATAGGTTATCTCTTGTACAAGCAATAGGCTTCCAAAATACATCTGGCTCTGTAAATGCCCTGACACTTTCCATTAAATAATTAATGTTTTTCTTTTTTTTACTTAAATCCCTAAGCATTTGTCTGACAAAAAAAAAAAGATTGAAATAAAGAGAACTAGAAAGAGAGAGAGAAGGGAGAATAGAGAAGTCAAAGAAGTAGAGGCAGAAAATGAACTGGCAGTATGTTCATGTATGTCCACGCAGACGTCCCACAATGCCTTGCAGGGCAGGATCTGTAACTAAGGAAAGGAAGTGCCCGGGCAGTGCTGTTCTTTTATTCCTTCTGTTTAGAGCTCTGAGGAGGATGAATGGTAGCTAAGACGAATGCATGTGTGCCATTTTTCTTGGCCCCACAGTCTATGTTTCCTTACTACCATGACATCAGAACAGAAGGGGAAAACATCCCTTCTCTGTGGCAGGCTAATTTAATTTGTACCTTCCAACGAGGGGTAAATATGTTTGACTGTCCCCCTAGGTTCTCTGTGCCCACTTTGTGTTCTCACGGGAAGCACTGCAGTGAGAGGATGCTGGACAGGATGTTGCTCAGTGCATCGTAACTTTATTTTAAAACTAATTCAATTACTTTTTTTTTCTCCTTTAGCATACTTTCACCCTTCTGTATGTGAACTAACTATAGACATTCCCCCGGGACGGCCTTGATGGCCTTTTGGATGTCTGCTCCTAATCTGACGTCAAGGGCCTTGTTGCTAGGATCTAGCTTTTGTTTGGTAACAAGTCAGACCGGACCCATCCTCCCGATGATTAAGTGTGTATCTGTGTGTATGCGTTTTGGTGAGACCTCTCAAAGAAGCTTGCAGGCTTTGCTTCTTTCTGGTTTTGTGCTTCACTGACCGAGCTCAGACGTCACCGGAGATCACCTAAGAAAAGAGCCGGGCTAATTTGATATCCCACTCCTCCGACACACAAGGGTGACAGAATGACACCTAACCTCCCCCCGGAGGTGCCTGGGTGTGACCTTTGACCCCCGGAGGTCTGTGGTATGCTCTTCTGTGGTCTGACCCCGTGTTGGAAACACAGCAGATTTTTCCTCTGAGGCCAAAGCTGCCATTGTAGGATTTGATCTGTAACACCTTTGCTTTGTGTCCGCCTCCTATATATGTGGCCACGGAGTTCTATTTAAAAGAATAGGGGGCGATGAATGAAACCTTTCTCTGCTGAACTGATGACTTCCCTGTCACTCAGAGCAAAAATAAACTGGGGTAACACCGCTGGATTGGGTTTGTGGGTTTCGCAGTTCATTTTCTGTTCCATAACATTCTTCCTAAAGCTTTACTCGTGCACAGTTTTTAATCCCTTTTTTTAATCAAAACACTAAAGATGGCACAGAAAAGTACATAACAATTAACACGGGCCAGAATACATATGAATAAACACATAGGGTGTTTATTCACCCTATCTCAAGAATGATCACAACAAGCCACTCGCTCCCATTTTATTTATTGAATTGTGCAAAAATATCCTCAGTTTTTATCTGTCAAGGTCACTGTCTATGAGTGAACCTAGCTTTATTTATCAGTTGCAACATACTTGACTCAATTCAAACTATTTCAGATAAGCCATCTAGTAACTTTAATAAATTGCTGTGGGTTTAATAATTTGAATGTAATTGTATTCTTTGTTCTCGAATCGTTACAGTCTTTAGCTGGTGAATGTTATGCACGGAATTATACAAATTGACTCCTACTGGGTGCAATAAAAATTCAAGATGGAAAAAAATGCTCTTATACTGTACCTGTAAGCTCTGAAAAGCTACTTTCTACAATAATTTCTTTCTGAATAATATCTCCTCTAAAATATTATAGTTGTGAACAGAACAAAAATCAGCAATAAAAATCAGAAAATAAAAATATGAAAAATAGTTCAGTTAACTAATGAAAGTAAAAGCTGCTGATTAACATGTTTCTTTCTATCTGTAGGTCAGTACTGTTTTTCTGTGCTACTTTTATGCTATCTTTTAAAATATGTTTAGTTTCTCTGCTTATCTCCATCTGCGATTAAAACAAAATGAGTTGTATCATGCTTCATTGTACGGATTGAAAAAACAAAAATACACTGTGCCGCTGTTAAGCAGTTACATTTTAAGAGAAGGCTCAATTTGTTCCACTCCAACAATACCCAGGGCCAGTGAATAAAAGAAAATATTTTGAAAAAGCTACTCTCACAAGGTTGGTGGAGGCAAGATGGACAAAACACAGCCTGTAGGTTTAAACGCTGGAGTCCGAATAGCCTGGGTAAGTACTCACAGGCTTTTATTTCAATCATCTTCTTTGACAATGAAGTCAAAACCTGCAACGAGTCGTGAATCATCACCTTGTTACATTGTCTGCATCGGGATAAGCCCATGGCCATTCCAAAAGGAAATTCCAGGTGGATTCCATCAATTCCTTCAGACCCCCTGTTTATCTAATATCTGCAAGCATATCAAGGTCTTCTCCGACACTGCAGCTGTATTTACAGGCAGCACCCCCCCCCCCGATTCTTGAGCCACTGCTGCCTTGAAGGTCATCAGACCCACGCAGAACATATTCTGCTATCTCAGAAGGCAAGGCACTCGCTTCAGGCGCTGCACGCCGCTAACTCCTCGCCTTTACATTAGGTGGCCCCAAGGATGATTACAGATAAAGGGAATGTGGCCTCCGAGGGGGCTCTGTTCATCTGGGGAGGAACACCAAAGAACAAGGTTAGTTTATGTAGCCTTTCAAGCAGCGGACTGGTCTACTGGGATCCCTAGAACATGTCCTTGATGGCTTGTTAGCAGTTTTCTGCTCGATCCACCACTCAAGAACTCAAGGAGGAACTCTAGGAACCATGTGATCATGCACATTGGGTCGTTTTCCTCTTCTTTGTAACCTTTCTCATGTTCTTTTGGGCTGGTGATGCCTAGGTCACAGCCGGCCTGGTGATGCTCAAAGTTGCAGTCCTAATGAGTGACATTACAGGTGTATTCGGACATTACCCAGAAGCCCTGACCTCCATCTCCGTCACTGACCTGTAAGACATCTTATTTAATTGTAAATAATAAGCCTAGTGGAATTACTGTACATAGCTGAGCACCTGAGGATGGGGTGGGATTCTTAGTCATGTCAGGCATGGTCACAGTCATAAAAGACATAGTCTTTTATTCCTTACATTCATCACCGTATATTGTATGAAGCTGAAGAATAGCCTCATTAGTAATATTATGAAAATCTTTAAATGGGTATTATTGCCAAATGTACCTAGGAGAGAATATTGCCACCAAAAATTAAAGCATTTTATTCTAAAACCTTTTTGTTTACTGGTCATTTGTAAGGCAAAAGTAACACTTCATTCTTAAGTAGTTGGAAAAAAAACTTCTTTTTAATAAAAGATTAAATATATTTCTTTTAAAATAACAATAACAAGTGAGGTTGTTACTCCAACCCCCACAGCTCAGGGCACAGAGAGAACCAACCTCTTGCCAGGCCAGTAAACTCATACTCCTCCCTCAACCGTAAACTGTCCCATATTGCTCTGCTCCTGGTATTTCACAGTTATCTGAGGGCTTGTAAAAACGACATTCCAGGCTAGCGCATGAACTGTTTAAAATGAGGCCATCTCCTAGTCGATTAGACCACCAGCTCTCAGAGCTTGCATGCACTAAGTGCAGTTATTTAGATAGCAACAGCATCTGCTTGTTCTTGGCTCTATTGTCAGGCAGGCTGAGTGACTGACACCAGAAGATCTCCTTCTATCCTCGATGTCATGGTATATTGTGTATCTCAATGGGGAGCTGGGTCTCTGTATCCTCTCTTGGGGTTGAATTCATGGGACTTCACAGCTCTGAGCTACTTAAAGTGCGGCTCCGTCATTAACCTTTTAAGGCAAAATCATTGGAGGCAACCCCAGTTTAAACATTAACCAAACAATTATTTCTACCCCATCTTCAATTCATATCAAGCTTTTTTATATGACCATGCTCTGTTTCTCAAAGTAAAGGTTTACCTCCCAACAACTGCAAATATGAGAAAATGATCAGAAACTATATTTTCCCATCTCTCTTTGTGATTGCCGTTTCTTTGTTTCATGGTTTATGCAGGTTTCAGCTCGTTGTGGATATGAAATGGAAAAAGTAACGTATTCTAACCAGTATAACAAAAACATTTAATGGTAACTTGAGGGAGATCCTAAAAAACTCTGTAAATTAAGCAGAACAGGATTATGTTTCTGGAAAATTGTGCAACTGAATTAAAATATTCCAGGTTTTCACAGAAGGAAACAGCTTTGTCTATTTCAGGCATTGCCAGTCCTGGTCCTGGAGGGCTGCTTTGTCCACAGGTTTTCAGTCCAGCTGTTAATGAACTTAATGACCTGAATCATCTCTTTCTTGGCTTAATTGGGCCTATTTAGCAGCTTCTCCCAGCTCTTCGGGTGCTGCTGTTTTAAAGAGACCTGGAAAGCCAGCAGAAACCCTGGTCCTCCCAGGGAGAGTAGGCCTCCAGGGGTGGACTTCCAGCAGTCAGTCACTACGGGCTCCGGGCTCAAGCCATGCGGCTCTGGCCTTCCCTTCCTCGGCAGGTGAGTAACCTGCCCCTTCGCTCATCTGGCGCACTGACTCATTCAGATACCAATGCTCCAATCGGATGGAGATACCGACGCCCTCTCATGGAGATTGACACATCTGCGCTTAAGACCATAATTAACAAATATTGGCATTCTACCGACAATCGATCCCATAGTGTACTAGGTTTCTTTGCAAGTAGGTGGTAATGGATTTCAAATAAGAAATGCAATGTGTAAATGTGGTCTATTATATTATATTACATTATGCAGGCATAAAGTTTCATTTTAATTAACTAATTGGTAACTATGTATTTCATTAAAAAGTCAAATTACCTGATTTTTTACATGTAAGTAAGCTTCTATTTGTAACATACTTCTGTCAGTTTTCTAAAGGCTTTATAGAGTGACAATTATATTTGATGTATGATAGCAAGAAAAATAATACAGAAATGTCATACCCCTATTAGAAAATCACAAAATGGCCCTAGCAGGATTTTCAAACTCAACTCACTGGATTGTGCTTGAAACGTCAGGCCAGTGCTGGGAAGCTTTTCGAATGATAGAAGCAGCAGTACTTTGTGTGAATAAACTCCTTGCTTCCAGAATAAGTCTGTGAGAGAAAAAAATTCTATGCCTTCATGGTTATTGTAAGGCTACCACGTTAGTTACAGATAACTGGGGCTTTTTGGTCAAATTCAATCTGTTAACTTCACCCAAAGGTCAGCACAGTATCTCTGTTCACAGTCAACTAGAGTACAAGCTGTATCAGGTGTAGAATCCTGCCTCTCTCCCACTGAGTTTATAATCCCAAACTCTTGAGATCTGGAAACTCCTGCTCACACTACTACAAACTAGTTAACATCGACGAGTAGATCAGATTTTGCTTTATTGCTATCATAAATCTGGTCAAATTACATTCTACTTTATTAGTGGATTTATGAGTGGACTAGCAAATTTCTAATGCATTGAAAACACCAGGTCTCATGCTGCACTGAAGTATTTTGGGATCTGAAAAATCAACCTAAATCAACAAATTAATCCAATTCGTTTCTATCTTTTTTCAGGACAGGACAAATTAGGATACATCAAACAGCCAATTTTGTGTTACTTTTCTATATTCTGTAATCTGAGTAGAATCATTCCATCATCCGTGAGATTAGAAGATTTATATATAATTTTATTACGACTGAAGAAAATGTAATTGGGCAAACTTATATATTTTGCCTGAAGAAGGCTCCACAGCCGAAACGTTGTGTTTTCTTTCTTCTTTTTTTCAGCATGGAATAAACCTATTACTTGTTCCTTTGCAGCCTACACATGCTGACGCAGCTACCCACCTAAATTTATATATTAATCTTTAATGTTTGTTTTCTGATTTTTGTTTTCTGAAAGCACCAAACTATACTGATGAGATTCTTGTGCTAAAAGACTACTGTATAAATGCAGTGAAAAATCTTTTAGGAAGGATTCCGGGGTCAACTTGTACTTAAACTTTAAGATAGAGCCTGGGCACCAGATTATTAAATGAAGCACTAAAAATGACTTGGAAATGCAAGACCCTGGCTTCGTTAAAAGACAAAAAAGAACCCAGAGAAGAGTAGAAAAGCAGCTGGTCACACTGATGTCATTTATTAAAACTTGTTTAGCAAAGATGCTGAGCTGAGACATAACATCTGCTTCGCAGCGCTATTACAAAACAGAAAAGGAGGCCTTTGTGATCTGCTTTGTTAAAAAGTCAGGAAAACCGATAGCAGGTCACAGCATGTTATCAAAATTTGTCACTTTGTTTACTGTTTGGGGCGGCTTATGAAGAGAAGGGAACTCAAATCAGGGCTTGGAAGTCCTCTTGAAAACAGAACAGGTTTAAACATTGATAAGTCAGGAGGCAGAGGTTTATAAATTTCTCACTGCCTGACGGATGTGCTCCATCCAGGATGTGTAAAAAATGGCTCTTTTTTGTGTCTTGCTGGAACTCAATATGTTTAACATGATACATTTCACAGCAGAGCAATGAGCTGACAATGAGTTCACACCACCTGCTCCTGACCTTTCAAGAAGACAGAATCCAGCCTATTTTTAAAAGACAAAGTCTGCCCTGGGTGACAGTTCTCGCTGCAGAATACCTTTTCACATGGGATAATCATAATCACTACAGAGCACTTTATACATGAGAGGAGTCAGCTCAGACTGCGCTTCAGATGATAAAATATCAATATGGCAGAATGAGACTCTGCAAAGCCAAGCCTTTCTGCCTTTCATCCTTTCTAACAGCCTCTTAAAATTAAATATTCAATCAAAGTTATAGATTTTATAACAGATCCATACCATTCTGTGCAGAGTACAGTGCACATATAATACTTGTCACTAATAATAGCAATTATTTGTACATAAATAAAAGATTTTTGCAATAGCCTTTCATTGATGCCAGGCTTTCATATCAGACTAATGAAATGACAACTTAATAAAACTCAAAGCTGGAAAGAAAACAATTCAAGGCTATGGTGCCACAAAGTTTTCTTTATGTTTTCAGATACTCCTATACTTTGATTAAAACAGCCGCAGTAAATAACTCAGACTAATTGCCCGGATATCTTTGAAAGTGCATTTTCTCTTCTTTTCAGATTGATTAAAAAAAAACAAAAAACAAGGCATTATACTTATAGATGTTTCATTTACATTTTTAAACTACATTTCTGTCTTTTAATTCGGAATTTTTTTAAGCCAGGGAAAACCAAAATATTTGGAAGTCAGGTTGAAAAGGTTGTCTGTTGGAGGTTCCAGTCTGAAAGGGCTGTATGTGCTAGAAGTTGTATTTTTCAAGTGACGCAATGCTGTGAATGTTGCTAGGCATTTGGTGTGGTGTGGCACTGTCTCATCCCTGTTTCCAGCCCCTAATGATTTCAATAACTGATCTGTTGATCTAAGAGCTTCTCTCAGACATTGAGGTTATTTTTCATTAAATGTTCCAGTAAAAAGAGATAGCTGCTCAAAAAGAGGCTCTGGTGACAGACCGGGAGTGGTGTATGTCAGTGTTGCACCATGACTTTCTGACCGATCGTAAAATACAGCGATACAACACTTCCTCACCTCTCGTTCTACTGTCTCAGTCCTCCGGCAAGTTGTGTGTGATCGAACGGCATGTCAAATAACACTCTCACAAGAGAAAACAAGTGGAGAACCAGGCTCTGTGTGACAGGAGGCGCCATTAGAAAGCAGCGAACACAGATACAATCCTTCATTTGATTACTGTTTTCTCACATTCCAATGATTATTCTCTAAGATTGTTCCATCTTTAGACAGCTGATATTTTTCACTTTATTCCGGCCCATACAAGTTGTTGTGGGAAAATACTGTCATGTCTGGTTTTGAAAAAATAATATACCTGTATTATGATGTGATGTGTTTATAATGTCACAACACTAAAGTCATGCTGTCAAAAAGTAAGGGAAGTTGTGTGTAAATATGAATTTCTTAGTTTGAAAAATATGGCTATTTTATAAAGAAGAGAACTAAAAAGAGATGCAGTGCAACATATATAGCCTCACTTGAACAAGGTAACAAAAACTCTTGTATGTAAGTATTGCGATCCTCAAATCAATTTTAATGCACCTTTTGACTCTTTCAGCAATAAAATGATCAAATTAAAATGAATCTCTTGCTTTTAATTTCAAAGCAAAGGTCTTATTTCCAAAACAAACATCAAAGTGAAATCAATCTGGCACGGTAAGAAAATCAAGAGAGAACCAGCCTGTTTATTTGTTTGTTTTTTTTCCAAAGAGAATGGATTCTATGCTAATATTCAGGTTTTATTTTTTCCTGTGTGGTGCACACTGCCTCTCTTCTGAGAGTTAGGCAGATTATTTAAAGACTGATGGAGACTGTAACCTCGGCTGAATTGAAAGCCTGAAAGCAATCAGTATGTAGATAAGGACCTGTTACCTGAAGACATGTCTTTAACCTGACTCGTCAGTGAATCTTCAGTGCTCCCTCTGATAAAATAAGGCTTTTAATGACCTCCGAAAGCTGGCAGGAGATGGACACTAAACAGATCAAGCACGTCTCCTTCCTCACACACATGACTCCACAGCCGTTTTTTTAGGAGAGATGAGCAAATTCTTAGTGCTTGTACTTTTTTTTATTTTCCTAAACCTCTTCACAATATAGGTAAGCATCACTTAAGCTGGCTTTTTGTGGTAGATTACAATTAAACAGGAATTCTCCTTGGGGGCAAAAATGTGTTGGTGTCAGATAATGCGATCCATTTGACTATAATGTAATTATTCTAACGAGGCTCTCTGTGTCCTCATCAGCTGAGATTAAGGGCGAGCTTACCAACAACACAGCGTCACGTCGAGTACCTTCTGCGGAACCAACCTCACAGCAGCACCTTGCCTTTTTCCATTTGTTTGTATTTTTATTTCAAAGCCGGGACGGCTATCGCTTTCCCGTTGGCAGAAGAGGTCAAAAGTGTCCGTGTCATCTTTTAATACCTGGGGCAGTATTTCTGGAACGCTGGGGAGTGAAAAAGACCACCGGGGGTCTGTGAGCAGGGAGGCTTACCGGTCAGACCCTCTCAGAAAGAAGACAGTGGCCTCGGTAGCAGGAGTGACATGTTTATGTCAACTGTACAGCACAGTCCTCAGAATAAACACCACAGGCCTGCCAGCAAGATAGAGAGCTCAGTTGTCTGTAAGCTTATACATCTGGCCTGTGTGCCAAATTAGACTCCGTCAGATTCCTGGCACCCTCTCGCCTTCCTGCCCCCCCCTCCCTGCCCTTGTGTGATGCATGGTTTTGACATCAAAGTAGCAGAGAATATTAATCCTCACCGCACTGAACTATCTGCTCGGAGAACTAGGATCAGGCCAGGGCTAAGATCATGCTTTGTTCCCCCGGAAAAAAAAAAGATGTCTAAATACAGCTGCATTAAAGAAAATAAATGAATCATTTTGGAAGAGACACATTTTCTTTTAAAGAAAACAGTGGTTCTCCTTCAAATGTTATTTAGTTTACAGCTTTGTAAAAAGGCCATCGGTTATCCAGGAATCTTTTAAGATAATTTACATTGATGAATTAGAGTTTCTTTTGTAACCATTTGATGAAATGAATGATTTTAGAGGTGCTTTCCTGATTGCTGTGTCTGCCATCATGTTTTAAATAAGATTATAAAAACAACTGGTTCCTGACAATAGCATCACACAACAGAAAACCATGTTCAGTCCTAACCACAGCTCCAATCTGTAATGTACATTTTCTTCTGATAACGATAGGTTCTCAGAAGCAGAGAAAGTTCCCCAGAACCTTAGACTGTGCATTTAACAGCACTGTCAGGTTATACTTAAAAAAAAATAAAATCAACCTGCTGGAAAACACCTTCAAAATGCCAGCCTCTGGGTATGGCATCTGACCAGTCATGATTATAGTCCCAGTCCGTCTTTTGAAAAGCTCAATTACTGTACTGTACATTACTACTGTCCATCACGCATCTTTAACCTGTTCAGAGTCAGAATAAGTTTGCCAGTGGCATGTGAAAGAGATCTGCAAACCTGTATATCTGAGATTTGTTTTATTCTGTTATGAAGTTTAAAAATGTTTATTTTCTTTTGCATAGGTTCACATACCTTTTGCAAATGCAACAGACATTTATGGGGATCACGCTGCAATACGCTGAACTGTAGTGTTGATTATCTTAGCAGGCTTAAAAAACAGTACTGCAAGTTCTGTTCTGAGTCGTTACTGTGTTTCCATTAAAAGGGGAACAAAAAATGCTGTAATGTAATTAATATACTAAAGGGGAAGAGGTGACAGGAGAGTAAAAAAGCTAAAATTATACATTTATTTTAGTGATGTGATGGTAACAGTTTGCACTTTTTTTCTGCATTTTCTATATTACCTGTATGGAATCAGTCAAGTGTCCTTAGGTCTATTTGCTTTGCACTTGTCTGCTGTTTTACCTCCTTTCTCATGATGCCACCCCCACAGCTGAGCCTGCAGCCCAGTGGTTTAGGTGAATAATAATATCTGGTTAATGTTTAAAGGCTATTGGCACACTGAGACTTTTCCAGCTTCCCTATGACCTTAGACCGGCAGCAACGCCTTTTATTCAACATCAATGAAAAAAAGCCCCTCCTCTCACATGCAAAGCTAAAGAATTGAGTGATATATCTGTACGTGCTGGACACTGTTAATGCCTGTGATTACTTTATTCAGAGATGAAAGAGTTTTCACATGCACTAGCTTAAAAATCATAATTAAAACACATGCAAACAGTGCTGAGTGTCTGTGAGTGAGTCTGTGGAGCTGTGCTGGGAGTGGGAGGGGGGACTGATTTACTATGCTTCCTTTGTATTTAATACCTCCATAAAAATCCCTCCCTCCCAACACGGATGAGTGAATCCTAATAAATGTGACGGAATGTTCTATTTAGCCCATGTATAATTATGTCATGATTTGGGTCTCAGAACACTTTATATTCCCTGTTTAATAAAAAAAAGCTGCCGTGGTCATGCATAAAAGCCAACCCAAACTTAATAAAAGAGTTGGCAAAAAAAGAGGTAAAATAAAGCACAAATTACACAGGTTTCTGTATGGGAGGACAGATACAGTTCAGTGACCCCCAAAGTGATGGGAACAAGAGGCGTGGACTAGGCTCTTTATTTAAAACATTCCAAACACCAGCGTGTTTCACATCTTTGAAATCAGACCTCTCACTTAACCCAGCTGTACCAACATTTAAACATTCATCTCGGGGTAGGTCAAGCACTGGGCAACTAATACCCCTTTCTGCTAGCGGCCTGTTCTGTTCTGCGGCCGGGTGCAGCTCCAAACGGATGTTTCAGTCAGTGCTATGCATGAGGAAAAAAATAAAAAGGAGCATTTCTATAATCTCATGATGGATTTCTTTAAGACAGGTAATGCCTCCAGTCAAGGCCCTACTGTGTCAGCGCTCTAATGTACTTAAAGGTTAAAGAAAGCACTTTCAGCTACAGCCGGACAATACAGAGCAGGGGTTAGGACTCCTGACCCTCTGCTAGCCAGTTGTGGGTTCAAGTTAAATGTGGACATTGAGGGTACCAGCATTTGCAGGGGGGGTTTACCTCGAATGACCCCCCCCCCCCCCCCCCCGTCCTGTTTAGCGAGAGAGACTTAACACTTAAGCGGAGCGCCTTATAAGCCCCTTACACTTGAGGGAGATTTATATTTAAAGGGGAAGGCCTGGCACACCAATTGCATGCTAAGAACCTAATCGAAGCTCACCGCCCTTGCTTCCTGAGGTCTAGTCATGCGCTCTTGCGTGAAGCTGACCAAGGTTTTGAGTCGGGAAGGCACTTTGAGCACTTTCTCAGCGCTGCGGCAGCTGCTGAAATGATAAAAAAAGGGCAACATAGCCACCAGGGAATGAGTGACACCCCAGGCCTAACTACCCCTCCCATGTGAGCTGGCTCCTTTCCTGCACAGAGAAATCTGATTCCATGTGCTCTAAGAATCTTAGTTATTCTGTGGTGCAAACCACTATTATTTGAAGGGGGAGGAAAGCCTTTGCATCCTAAGAATTTGATTTTAGGAATAAAATGAGAATAAAAACTTTTGTAATTATATCAGCTCAAAATACACGGATCCAACTCTTGGACTGAACCATCAATGCTGGGAAATCCCTGTCTTTAAGAGTGTGATCTACAATCTACAATTGTATGAAAAGCATCTCTGTTTCTGCCACCCGCCGTGACATCTGCATTGCCTGCACACGGTAACCACATAGCTCTAATCCAAAGGCCTGGGAAAATCACAGAACTTTCATCTCGGGGTCAGGCTGGTCGGAGGCAATGGGTTCTCATCAAAAAACCTCAAGATGTGTGAAAATATCATGGGATCGGGGAGTGCAAGTTTAAGAAGTGGTATTTGCACACATATGTTATGTTCTAAACCAAAACTACAATCGATGATTAGTGAATTATTCAGTAATTCAGTTATTGGGAAAAGTTTTGTCTGGGAAACATTTGCCATATTTAATTGTGTCTCAATAAAATGTTTATGGACAAATATGGACCATGTAATGACTCAAAAACTATTTAAAAATGAAAATCAACAATCAGCTGCTTTCTAAAACAACCCCATGTAACACTCAACTATTCAAAAGAATGAAACACCACGACTAATATAAGGAAAGCTGCAAGTCTGTGACGAGTGCTTCCAAACTACAAAACAGCTGATGACAGCAAAAGAGAGAACTGAGAAATTCCACAGTTCTGAGTCCGATGATGTCCACTCATACTCAGGAAAAACAGAACAAAAGAGCTCAAAAGAGATGATGAAATGTGGAGGTGTTAAATAGCAGAAGGTGTCTGAAGTGTGATTTGCACATTTACTAATGTCCTAACCTCTGCTGTCTTATCATAAAGTACAGATTTCCCAAATGTTTAAAAAACTGATGCAAATATTTTGCTGAGTCATGGCACATTTTCCAGGATTGAGATTTCTCTGTGGGAAATGTTTGGGGGCAGTTTATGCAGATTGTCCCCTTGAGACAATATGAACTGCTTCCTTGTCTCCAATGGTTTATTTCTTATTGGTTAAAGTAATATATAGTGGAGCAACACCTAATAATTTCACTCTAGATGTTATTGTAAAAGTACGTGCCAAAGAAGTAGGAATTAATCCATGACATACTCTGGATCTGAGCCAGTGCACTGAATTTACATACTGAAGCGGTGCATCCAAATTTAACAAGACCTCAAAAGCCTATAGATAACAGCCTGCTTTTAAAAAAAAAACTAGAGAAGGGGTTGGCAGTCCTGGCGATAGACAGCCACAAACTCTCATGTTTTGCAGGTCACTCTTACTCATCAAATTTATAATAAAGACTTGCAGCACACGTATGCTTTTGATGAATTCGATGAGTCATTTATTCAGGTGGGGCAGGGGTGGAGAATTTGTGGCCGTGGAAGGATTTCACTGTTCATGAATTTGGCTTTGGAAATCACTGATTTAAAGGTGATCTCAACTTGCTGGGTTACAAACCAAAACTACACTGTCCCACTGTACTCCAAGGAAACCCAGCTCGGAGAAGAATGAAAGCCCAAGGAAATATGACCCCCTGTGCTCATCTCTATATCAGTGACCGCGCTGCGGGCAGTATGGTCACTGCCTGGCTCTAACAGGCCTAGAAAAGTCCATATACTGTACATGCAGGTTTGCTTCAAAACGGTCCATGAGCAAGGAATGTGGGTGACCAAGAGGTCCCTAGGATAGGTTTATCACAAGGATGTTGCCAGAGACATGGTACTGTACATGGATTTATTTTTCTTAGGAGTAAAAGCATCTTGGTTAGATGCTGGTGGGGTAGAGAGACATGCATGGGGGAATATGACAGCTGCAATGAGAAAGACTGTCTTTTAACCCTGCGTTTTCTAGTGTCCAGAATTCATTGAAATAAGCAACACCGGCGGGTTTCCAGTTTGAGCTTAAAAACAAAAAAGTTTGCCGACATTTGGCTACATTTGTACTAACACTTTTATATGTCTATATACACTGTATATACTTTTGATATATTGTATACATTGCTAAGAAGTCTGTGAAACAAGAATTAAAAATTAAGAAATAAAAAAATAATGAATAATGTCTCAGAGTTAATTGGGATTCTCCCCCATGTAAATGTAAATTGAACAATCTAAGACTAAAGAAGTATGTAAAGACGTATGTGTACACAGAACTTTTCTCCTTATTCTACAAACAT
Source organism: Atractosteus spatula (assembly GCF_055471065.1). Taxonomy (NCBI): domain Eukaryota; kingdom Metazoa; phylum Chordata; class Actinopteri; order Semionotiformes; family Lepisosteidae; genus Atractosteus; species Atractosteus spatula. Next base: position 2,784,735 of record NC_142708.1, read on the forward strand.
AATAATAATAATAATAATAATAATAATATGGGGAGCTGTTAGCAGAATACCACTACACACAATCTGCGGAATAAAATACACTGTAACATGTCTAACATGCAGTATGTTTCATTCAAAAATGAGTTATAGACTTTTCTCTAGTGTGCATGGTTAATAGGACTGTATTAAATACATGAGAATACACTCCTACTGAGAACAGGGACACAACAGGAAATAGCTTTACAATTTTTTATGTGAAAGGGGGCTATAACTGTCACTTCAGTTTAGTTAAGTGTTTCTAAGACTCTGCAGCCTGTTTAACAGTTTCTGCTGGGCTGAGTAATTAAATCCCATTTTGCTCTGGAGATGTGCACTCCAGATTCCGATCTGGAGCTCTGCCAAGCCACCCAGGGCTAGAGAACACCTGTGACGTTCCCAGTCAAGATGTGCTTCTACAGTAAAAGGTGTTGCTAACTTGCAGCTCTCCCTCAAAGCATTTGGGGTTCTTCTGCTTTTCAGTTCTAGTCAGATACAAAAAACTCCACTGTGTGCTTTCGTAAGACTGTATTTAGTGCAGTTTCATTATTTGTTGTTTTCTATTATGTTCTTCTGGCTTAATACCAGTAAGCACGTTGTATAAGTCAAATTGTCTCCCGTACACAAAGAAATAGTTATTTCTTCGACATTTTTAAAATTCAATGATTTGGATTCTTTGGGAAAATTTTCATTTAACAATGAATGGTAATTGTGATCTGGAACAAATAAAGCTACTGTACCTGTATTCTGGTTCCTCCAAATTTTTTTTCATTTGCCATATTTTTACGCCTTCTTATTAAATATGGAAAAGGGGAAAGATTTTTTTTCAAGAAAGTGCTCCCAAACAGATGACAAAACACCCAGAATGTGCCTCTTCAGACAAACGAAAAAAGAAGGATTTAGTGAATTCAAATTATGTACCACATACATATTGTTATATATGTATATATAGTTCTAAAATCCTCAAGGAAAGAAGACATTGAACATACAACAGCATTTACAAAAATAGAGCTTTCACGATGGGCATACAACACAAGGGCTTCAAAAGGTCAGGCTCAAATGCCCAACATATTGAAGATACAATGTTCCCCAACACTTTACAGCAAACATAAACTATCGCAATCAGTTACGTGTTGAGATTATGTCATATTTACTCTAGCGATGCTGAGGAATCGTAAATCTGAGTAAGACCTAAATGAAGTAAGATGCAAAGTGAGACAAAAAATACAGTAGTTTTTAACAAGTACCTCTATATTCCATCTATGGAGACGAAAGTCATGTTTGAACATGCCAACAGTCGTGGATACATGGGACAGTCAATGTTTTCACAGCAAAAAATGAGAATTTGCATACCTGGAACGATGAGCCAGGACTTTAAAAACGTACTTGTCCTCTAACATGACTTACCACAGTAACCTGGTTTTCCGTACCTACAGTACCCACCTTCCCTGGTCTGACCCAGCTGAGCTTCTGAGATGTAGTGGCAGCAAGTATGCAAGTACAGCATGACTGAGACCATAACCAACATGGTAGAGGCCTTTGTTTGGGTGGGACAGAAAGATAAATGGACAGATAGTGGTGCAAAACAGAGTTTATTGAAAGAGGCAAAGGAGATAGACAATAAGAACCAGAACAATATATGGCTATCCTATGGACAAAGGATTTTCTGAGCTGGACAAAAAGGAAAACGTTTATGGAGAGACATCATAGAAGGGGTGAATTCACATGTGGGAGCAACAGTACGAGGGGCTCTTCTAAATTATTCCTTTCTCTTTAGCCCTGCGAGTCCAAGCGGTGAGCACTAGCGAGTACAGGCCTGGCTTTCGCCCTATGGATACTGGTAGACCAGTAGGAGGCGCTCTTCTTTCTGGATCTCAATTTACGGACCAATGCACGGCGGTCCTTTGGAAGTGTTGTTATCGACCTACAATACTACTAAGAAGAAGTTATGAAAATGCCATGGCACTCTCCGTAAGAGAAGAGAGGGAGGTTCCTATATTCTAGGAATGGATGTTAACCTCCATGTGCTGTTTAAATTACACTGCGGGCTTGTAGAATTTGATCTCATTAAAGTTCTCCTTTAATTAAATTAAGGCGAAGCACTTTTTTTGCTTGAGACGATTTGCTGTGGAGTGGGACAACTGGCTCATAACGGCAGCTGTGCTTTTAAAAAAAGGTCTAATTTTTGTACTGTAGATACAGGTTCTGACTAGCTGTGTCTCTCACCAGAATAAGCAGCTTCCTGATGATGGATGGAGCAACACACACACATGTAGACATAGGTAATGTGGCAAACAGCACCCTGTGAATAAGGGAGTCCAGTCATGTGGATGAGAGAATTAAGACAGTTCTGCCTACAGTAAAGGCACAGCTTTAGTTAGTGCCAGCTCTCCGATATAAACAACAGGGACACCAGCCGTTTATCATTACTTATTGGTGTATGTACATGCAATAGTTCTCTGGAACATGATTGGTTGGTACATTAATCAATCTGATAGAGATCAGTCCCATAAAGAACAGATAAATCATTAGTCAGGCCTTTCCAAATACACCTCCTTTGAAGATAGCGATTATTGATGATTTAATTCCATTGGCGCATGTTCATGTCCGCACCACTTTTTATGTAAAGAATAATGCCTAGAAAATAGCTGAATAATAATAATAATAATAATAATAATAATAATAATAATAATAATAATAATAATAATAATAGCTAGTCCAAACTATAAAAAGACACGCTTTACATATTTATTAAACCAAATAGCACATATGTGTGTCTTGAATTGTGTCAAGAATGATAGAAGAAAATAATAATAGAATACTCCATTATTGAATGGAAACTTTATTGATATATCTTGACTTGTTGCTTCTAAATTAGCAATAATCCCATAATCAAAATAAGCAAATGCTCTTACAAAGGGATGAGCTTCGTTGTCCAGGAATTATTGTATTATAAGAACAGCAGCAATAAAATTAGACATTAAGAAAACTATGACATGCCAGAGGTTTTTTTTTCAGATTACCACAAAAAAAAGGGAAAGTTTGGAAACATATACACAAAAGAGAAAGTTAAACTTTCAAAGTTCAAAACCTAAATTAAAACTAGAGTGTGAAATTCCATTGTAAGTCCACATAAACAGAAACCATAGCTTGGAGCCTAGGGTTTTTCTTTTTTCTTTTTTTGTAGAATATGTTTTTCCACCCTTTCAATGGCTATAATAAATACATCTCATAATAAAAAAATGTTACAATAAAAACATGCAGCAATAAAACGCCTTCCATCTCAATCCTGCATGTTGACCTCAGTACTCAAACACACAGAAACACATGGAAATACTACTGATGAAATGTGCTTTGCAGCTTTTGAAGGCTATTTTTTGGACTCAATTTCAGAGCTGGCATTTGAAGCACAACTTGTTTATGCTACACATTTTGTTCACAGTGATGTTTTGCAGAAATGCTTTTAAAAGCCCCAGAGGGTAAATAGTATTCTCAAAATAAACAGAAAATTGTTGACCTTGACAAAGTTGGCTGATGACAACAGAGCCCTATTAAGTCTTGGAAATGCAGGGGTCATGGTTATAAACAAGCCAGTTCCAATTCAGAACAAAAAGCAATAAGAAATCAACAAAGTGAAATAGCTGGCAATGAACATAATTAATGGAATTCTTCATAAATAAAGACAGTATGAGAGTTGCAAGGATACAAACAGCATAATTCAACTGCTTAAGAAATATAATAATAATAATAATGAAAGAAACTTATTTAAGGCCGGAAATGAGTCACTTTGGCTTCATCTGGCTTTGGTTTGAAAAAGGGGATAAAGGTCAGCTCTCTTTGGCTTTAAGCGAGCTGGTCACTACTTCAGACGTGCAATTCGATAGGGTTCAAAAGCCTTAATGAAAGTCACACTGCTGCAGACACTATGGGCAGGCACCCCGACTCAGACTGGCTGGAGGATAGCAGTCTGGAGGGCTTTCCAAACAAACAGATAAATATGTGTGACTTTGTTCATGACCTTCAGAGTTCAATCACATTTACAGAACAACTACTACGGCAGCAGGACTGGTCCATTGCTACCGAACCCCAACTGCGGACTGAGCCGTTTCAACATTTCAGACCTGCTGCCACAGTCCCTTAATGCAATGTATCAAAAATCCATAAGTGGGAACTCTGTCTGAAGAAGACTTAAAGGCAGGATTCAACCTTTAGCAAGGCTGTGATTTAATGAAAGTGCGGTGTGGGCATTTGTATTGCCAAGGAGAATACTGAGTGGGATTTGAGGACTACAGGCATATACTCTGTATCTCCAATTTTTATTTCAGATTCGAAAGGACGTTTTCTGAACTGGATACCTGAAATGTCTTCATACTGTTTGTGAATGCAGTTGCAGCTCGGCTCATTCTGACTCCGTTTGCTATACCAGGGTATCTTGTAATATACTCTGTGTACTTCACGGAGGTGATAAGTCATCGTTATGAGTTTGCTGCCTGGAAAGCTGTTGATAAGGGACGATGTTCAATCACTTTACCTGCTAATATTTCAATTCCATATTGTTTACCTACAGCTGGAGGTTTCCCTCTGGTCTGAGCTGCAGTAGAGTTCCAGTCAAAGGGCTAACCAGCTTGATCCTTAGAAAGCTTAAAAGTTTTTACTGCTACAATTCACAACACCGCTGCCAACTGAAAGGGCTGATGTTTGATAGGACCAGCAGAATAGTGCGCAGAATAGCAGTCAAGTTCTCGGTTGTGCAACAAAACCCCTGCAGAGAGATTGTGATGTTTTTAGAAAAGAGAGGGAATGTATGATCCCATTAAGCTATTTTAACTCTTTAAGATTTGTGTCGCTGCTTTTATTGTGTGCATACATACACACACTTTATTATAACACAGTTTAAGAGGTGGATGGTGCAATGCATACAATAATTCTCAACTGCACTCTACGGAAATTTCAAAATATATGTACTGTACTGCTTTACAAACAGGCTTCCATGTTTAATGTGGTTTACAAGGTCTGATTCTGAGAGATGTCATTATTAGGAAAATAAAGAAATATACTGTACCCAGATAATGCAGAATAAAGACAGCACCCTGCAATTCACCAGGCCCACAGAATCTGGGCAGGAAATTAAAACATTTAGCTGTTCCTCCGTATATCTCCAAATTGTGGTTCTTTTTCGTAATCGTTACAGAGGCCTGTTTCAAAGCTGTTGATTTGACTTCTGACATCCCTGGCTCTGTGTGTTTACATTTCTGCTGTTATGTTTCAGTTTATGAATAATAATTCTGTCTAGAGGTTTGCAAGGCTGGGACTGCTTGCTGTTTGCTGGCTGTGGCAAGCTCGGGATTTGTAATTGCTCAGCAGCCCTGCAAATGGCTATCAGGAGTTTACAGGCCAGACACCACCGAGAGGAATTTTTCAAAATGTTTACACCTGCTAAGCTGTCTAAAAGCTGGAAGGTGGAGTATGAGCCACCCCACTCAATACACCACCCTCCTGCCACTCATACGGGGCACAATTAGGCTTTTACAGGGATCAATGGCTCTCCCAGCTGGAGCTCAAAACTCATTGAAGCAGGGACTGCTTGTGAGGAGAGTCATAAAGGAGACCATTGAAACTAAACTTTGAAGTACCCAGTATTGCACTATCACTGACTGGAGTGGTGACCATGGGAACAAAGACGATCTTACCACTGTTTGGAAACAATATATATAATTAATTGCATGTATACGGTGTTGTTCATGCCAAAGAGCATTACATACAGTATCTGAGGGCGCCCAGTTCAATCACCACTGAAGTGCCCCACCTGGGCGGCACATGGCAGCCCTTCTGTACCGGCAGATCAAGTGGAGGAGTGAGGAACTGCTTCACCATTCGGTCTAAGGAGGGATTTCAGTCAGATTGTACTTTAGCCAGAACAACAGGGTTATTTCCCTGCTCTCACAAATAGTGCCATGGGATTTAAAATAGAACAGCATAGCCCATACTGTGGTAATTGTCCTGAATCAGAAAACCGATTCAATGTACTTGCAAATATAATCAATAAATGCATGTTGCTTTTCTGAATGGAAAAACTCACTTCAGGTCATCTGATTGCATAATGTTCAGAAATGTCTCAGGGAAACAGAAGAATTGCCTGAGAGGTCTGAGCATCACGGAGCAGCTAGATTGCTTGTTGTGCATTGTTACAGACATGAAAGCTAAGAATGGCTATAATAACGCCATTATTTCTTCTCTTGAGCCAAGTTACAGCTCCTTTGTCTGATAAAATGAAACAGAGAGCGCCTCAGTGGCGTGGTTTGCATGCATTTTGTCCACATCAAAACTTCACACATTTTGATAATGGACAATGTTGGGAATTACTGAAATATTTAAAAAGTATGTTTCAAATATCCCTGTGTTTTCAATGTTAATAAGAGATGGTCTTGAATGCATGGCTATTTCCTTGTTTGAGTGCACAGATTGCCCAAATGCTGTGCACAGCTTGCTGTGCTTCTGTACATTGATGTCTTATTGAAACAACAAGGTCTGCAGCTGGTGCCTAAATCAGCCAAAGTAAAAGGGAGCTGGAGGGAAGGTAGGTGGGCGAAACTGGTCTATGTGTAACTGACATTCAGAATACTTCCAGTTTTTATTTTTTGCATCGTGCTGTGAGTTTATGTACTATAGTTCACGAGTACTTCTGTATGTTTAAACAACCGACTTTGTTAACATGGCGGTTTTCATTCATTTTGTTCCTCAGTTATGACTGTCTGCTTGCACTTTCTGTGACATTAAAAATCAGCCACAGCAACATGAAACGTATTGCAGCTCACAGTTTCCTCTGACAGACGGGGCACCCTGTTAACGGGTGTTTGTGTCCTCTACAGGAAAGCTGTGATACAGAAGGGCAATCAGTGAAGGCTACTATCAACACATTTTCTTCTACCTTTTTGGGTTCATTAGGAAACTCTTTGAACTCTAGATAATCACACACCCTCCCCATCACCTCCAACTGCTTGCCAAAGTGTAGCTATAAAATTGTATTCATAAGAAAAATTGACCTTAACCAGACAGCCTGCTAGCAAAATGTGCATCACGATCTGTTCTCATTCCATCTTGTTCAAACTCGGCTGAAGCATCCCTGCTCTAATGCCAGCAGCTGTACCTTTCAATAGAGAATGCCTAACAAATCCTAGGCACTCCTTAAGATTGCATATTGCTGATGGTCATGGCTCAGAGTATGAGGCCTTGTGTAATCAAGGCTGGTCAAAAAAACCTTTTCCCCTTCCGCGACAGAGAAACCTCATTCAGCTACTGTAAAACATATCCCTTTAAAACAGCCCCTGTCTAATTAAAGCAGGTTTCAAAACGATGTTTGTCCTACACTGCCTGCACATGAGACAGTTTATGGAGCTTTAAATGAGTAGACAGGAGGAGGTCAGTCCCTAACCTTGCCCACTTCCACACGCCTACATATCAGTCTCGCGATTCTCTCATCCCTCCCTACGGCTCCTCATAGTGCAGCGTCTCTCCAGCTAGGGGGAGGGGGTTCTCACAGTCTTGTCCTGATGGACAGCTTTCTGTTCTGCCATCCAGGTATATCAAGCCAATAAGGTAAACTAATCACAGCTCTACCCTGTGTGGCCAAACTCCTAAAAAAGGAAATAAATAATGTTACACTTAGAGTACTATATATTTGAATTTTTTATCAGACTTTTACGGAAGTCAAGATATCAAGCAAGAAAGACACATGCTGCATCGGGGCTTTGTTTTCTACTCTCAAAATCATTTCATTATTAAAAGCTTCAAAGTGTTTTTGTTGTTCCTCCTGGCGTCTCGGTGTCTCTGTTTTGCTGTAAATTTATTATGTTAAATGTTGACCTTGAAACACCAGAAGTGAGCCATGCACTCATTGGCCCTGCTACTTTTTTTTTTCTTCAGAGTAAAGGCCTAAGGACACCCACTCCTGCCTTGATCTGCTCATCAATCAAAGATCCTGATCAGGCCCTGCGTTTGGGAGGACAACAAGAGGGTTGGTGATTGTCTTGGAAATGTAAAATAAACAGTTTTTGTACATATGCTAATCTCATTGTTTATTGACTTCTTACAGAGGATGGACATAATTAGGGTCATTAACAAAACATACGCAGCTCAGTGTTTGTCAATACCTGACCTTAACAATCTTGTTGCCTTTGCTGTTACATGCTGTTAAACAAGTTGGCCTTTTCATGGGAATACAGCTGTTACAGCGGTTGGCTTCAAGTCCTTTTTTTCCTGCGCTTGTTTGTTTTTCCTGCTTCTCAGCAATGTTGGTCACCTCCAACTCCTTACTGGCTGTCAATTTTTTTTTCTTAAGCCTTTTCTTTTTTCTCTCTGTCTGGTTCCGTGAGAATATTCTGAAAATGACTTACAGCGTGCTGCGTGGTATGTCGATACTAAGTGAATGTGTTGTATTTCCAGGGGACTAGACTTGATTCCAGTTAACTAAACCCTGTGGAAATAGCTGTAGTTGAGCATCCTTCAGATTAATGATACATGCTCTTTTTCTAACAGCCTTTTTTTTTCTCTTAAGCATTTACGTAACAGTTTATAGAAAGGAATTTCAGACCAAAACTGAAGCACAGAGTACTCAATCACACCTTTCCAACTACAAACAGCTCAGCTCCACATTTCATGTTCTCACAGACACAATCCTCTGTGAATCAGAGGTCAAAGCTCACAAAATCTGAAACATTTTCATGTATTTTGTTTATGTCAAAGGTCACCCAGCTGGATGTTTATTCAGTAATCCTTTATTGTAAGCATCAAGTAATAAGCATAAATTAAGCATTTATTTCTCTACAACAAGTCTTTAATTTAGCACAATCTCCAGTGTAACTCATATTAGATTGAAATGTTGTAGCATACTATTTTAAGAATAATGTATTAGGCCATAAATTAGGAATTTGTAACACATTTGGGAATAAGCAGTATAAGTAACCAACTGTGTCTAACAGACTATCCATTTTGTGAGTGCTATCTGAGACACAAATACATGCATAATTCTTACCTATTAGGTTGAAGTTTATTCTTCTTTAGGCTAGTGAACATGAGTAGAAACTTGTATATCAGAAGCTGATACTCATTTTCAAGCTTGTCACTGAGTTTTGTTTCCTGCCACTGGTATTTTCTGCTTTTCTTTTTTGCCACAAGGATGGTGATATTTAAGCTTACCCGTTATTCATTAGTTTGAGAAAGTAAACAGACATTAATAGGTGATTAATAGGTGTTTAGAATGTACAGCTTTAACAAAGGGCATGATGGCTAACAGTGGATGGGTCCTTTGATCTACATACAATTTTTTTTTAAATGAGTGAGGGTAACAATGAATCTGCTACCTTTTTTTTAAAAAAAAGAGAGATGTGTGTTTGTCAGTAATATGTAAATAACATTCTGTTCCAGTACCAGTGCATTCTGGGTGATTATGCCTTGCATTTGTATATTTCTGGTTATATGAAAGGATTCTTATTTGAATCATTGTCAGGATTCATAGTCTCAGTTACAGTTTAAAAACAAGAGGGGAGTTGCTTCATCTCCCAGTGAAGTGAAACCCCACCTGGGAGACACACAGTGGCCATTCTGCACCAGCAGCCCCACCTGGGAGACACACAGAGGCCATTCTGCACCAGCAGCCCCAACTGGGAGACACACAGAGGCCATTCTGCACCAGCAGCCCCACCTGGGAGACACACAGTGGCCATTCTGCACCAGCAGATCAGGAGAAGGAGTCAAAAATTACTTCTTGAATTGTTTGCTGTCTTAGTTGAATCAAATGAGAAATTTTGATGGGCCAAACTGTACAAGCCCAGAGAGGAATTCAGCCAGAACACCAGGATGAACACTTTTTTTCTTCTATGAATATGACATTAGACAGACAGTGTTGTGGGATCTATAATGACCACGCAGACAGGACCTGAGGTCACTTTGGTGTGGTTTTTCAGTATTTGTCTGGGCAGCCATTTCTTTCCAACTCAAACCCACAACACATTACTAATAGTGTTCTAGTGAGCACTAACACTGCAAAAGTACTTTTAGAAGTACCAAAATGTTCTGTAATTATATTTTATATATATTTGCAAAAACAAGTGTAAAGACATATATTCCATCACAGTGCAACAATACTATTTGATCTTGCAGTCCTACTTAAACAGTGTTTATTAAGAGGAAACAGAGTAGGTGTTGAAAAGATGGAGAAAAAGTTGTTGAGCCTAATGAAAAGGTTAAGAAATCTCTCATCTTCTGACTATAGTGCATGTGGGCAAGACTATCAGTTATTTGCAGATGTTATCAGGTCATGACTTCTGCAAAACTATCCCTCCCCATGGACATACAAATTCGCAGATGTTAAACACATTATATGGAGAATATTAAACATTAACTGGAAAGAGATTATTTTGGGGGGGATGCGTGTCTTGTATTTCATTTTTCCAGTGACCGGGCTGTGGAAACACACCAAGGCAGAAACTTTGCCGCAGGATTCTGAGGAGTTAACCCCTGAAACTCTGCTGTGTCAAAACAGCTCCCTCCCTTCCCCCACTGAGAAACAACAGCCCTCCAGATTTACATAACAGCAAAGAGCAATCAATGGCCATTACCGTGAGAGAGGCTTTGTCTGGGGTGTCAGAGAGCAAAACAGGGCCTGACGTGTAGAGTGTCAGAAGTTGTTATTTGGCCTGCCATTTGGACATGACAGCAGTTCAGCAGGAGACTAAGGGTTAAACTGTGAACAACACCAAATGTCTTGGAGGTCTTGAACGTCGACGAGGTTTCGAAAACATGGATTTGTTGGGTAAAAAGCGCTGGTGAAACGAGCTGTTTTCTGGAAAAAAAGACGATAAGTTTTTAATTTTTTGTTGCTATCATTAGTCCCCTCCTCTGTTTTTTCTCTTTGTGTCTGGAAACTTGTATATTTTCCCTGAACGTCAGTACTGCCGTAGGGCACACATTTACTTACTGTCTTTTAACCTGTAAAAAAACAAAACAAAACAAAACATTTTATGTTTTCATAAAAATAGGCCTTCTCCTTTAATTGAGTGGCATTCAGATGTGTTTCATTAAGATATTTCCAACAACAGTGTAGTTTCAGCTTTAAAAAAAATAATTTATCTTGTCAGTGATGGTTACTATGAAATATAAACTTATTCTTAATATCCTAGAAGGTGATATTCATTATTATGGGACCACATTAGCAGATTATTAGCCATAATGAAAGAAAAAGTGAATTTTCAGACAATTAAGAGGACAAGGAACTAGTGCTGGTAAGCAAGAAAATTAGTTATGACTTTGAGTCTTTCAGAAGTTTTAAGAACAAGGCCCTTAGCAAACTAACGTACTGGAATAAACCATAAATATACAGTATGTGAGAGCTGTGTAAAAGATGATCCTTTTTATTCCCCATTTACTTTAATTCAAAGTTTTGTCTTGAAGTTTCTTTTTTCATCCATTGTAAACAAAGCCCAGATTTTATTTAATTTGTAATGTATACCGGGTACCTGTCAGAGGCAGAAACCCTTTGTTTTCCATCCTGTTAATAAACATTATGCTAAATATTTCATTTCACACTGAGACACAGCAAACCTCTGAAGCCTTTGTATATATCTGCGAAACACTGGATCTCTGAACAGCCTTCTTTTTTGTTTGTTAACTTAAATAGTTTAGCAGAGTTTTTTACTAATTTAACAAGGGCGGATTCTCCTGGAACCAGTCTCAGTTTTGAAGAGCTGTCTCCTGATAAATACACCAGCCTCAACTTTTTATGTGGCTATTAATATATTAACTATTCTGTCACCATTTGACAAAATTACACAGGCAGTACAGATTAAATTATTCACAGAGAGCAATGCATAATTTCTTGAACCAAGTCTTCAGTATGCAATGAATAATTTCTTCATTTACTTTGGATGGTTAAAGTACTAAATTTTATTTTAGGATATGTGTAAATTGTAATATAGTCTCAGAAGACAAGCAGCATGCTTAAGACATACAATTCTCTAATTTGCACTGACGTGTTAAAACCAGAGAATGTAGCAGTTGTATATTCAGTAAATGTTGAATAATTCTTGAAATCAATCATAGTGGTACCAAAACAAAATGCAAAAGTTCCAGGCAATGCTGATTCCAATTATAATCACTTCTGATTTCTAGATTATTGGGATCTAAGATCCCTATTTAGAAAGGCGTGGCATTTCTTTTTCAAAGCAAATATAGTATTCATTTTGCAATAGCACTAAGAATTAAATTAATTTAGTAGTAGAGTGCACATTTTTAAAATGTGAAAATATGTCTATTTTCCAATCAAAACATTTTTAAAGCTGTTTGAAAACAAGATGCTTAGCATACATATTTTAATTAAATATTGGAAAATGTCTGCAGTGTGCTCTTGTCATATTTTATCAGTATAATAATGTTGTCTAAAAGCTAAGATTATAACGGCCCCTGTAAATGAAACTATGAGAAAACATGATGTAAATCCAAATATAAAATAAATGTTATTTTGTCCAGTAACTTAAATTCACCCTCATGGGTAAATCGTGGTGGTTTTCTTTTGAAAACACCCTGCATTCTTTGAAAGGAAGACATCCCCACCAAAAAGCAATATGATTACATTAGTCATAAACAGACTCTTAGTGCTCTCTTAAAAGCAGATCATCAAAGGCAGTGAACTGGAACTGCAACAATTGTTCCTGTTTTGCCATATGGTTCCTCAAAAGACAAAACAATTCTTGTTTGCTGAAGTCTTGTTCCACCAGCCAGCTATAACCCTATTAACTAACAGCCTCCCTGAGCTACTGCAATAGGTCAGTTAACTAGTGCCCTCTTCTGCTTTGCAGTACTCTCTGCTGGCCCTTCTAACCTCTGACCACCCTCCAGCACATTTCCTTTCCCCTCTCTCTCCCTCCCTGCCTCACACTGATCCAGCAGGACCTTGGACCCCTTGGGTCCCTCATGTCAAACAATCAGGCCTCTGCTCTCTAACACGCCCTGGAGGTGACTGCACAAGGAGAGTGTAGGCCTTGCAAAAACAGGATGGCTTCTCGGGGCACAAATACATCAATCACACTCACACCGCCTCACACACACACATACACGTGCGCGCGCGCCCACACACACACACACTGGCCCTGGCTGTCTCAATTAACCCTTCGTTTAAGCTGGGACCTCTCGTCGAAACTTTTAAAGAGGAGTCAAGGAGAATGGGAGATGCTATCTGCCAGAGAGATTATGACTCTTCAGGCAGATCAAAGACAATTGTTCTTTGGGCCCTGGTGATTGGTGCTAATTAAATAAAGTATGTCTGGTTAAACTTCATTAGCGGCCAGGCGTTTGCTACACCAGAGTGGGCACAATTCATCCATCCTTAATTAAAAGATAATCCACAGGCTCAACCATAATCTTCTTCCAAAATATGCCATTTTCCTCTTGAAAGACTTTTAAATCCAGTATAAGAAAATCCTACAACATCACTGGAGTTATACTAAAGGTACTGGTATCACACTGCTATTTTGCCTGGACCAGTGGTGGATGTTCCCGATAACATCAATTTGGCATGCTATTATCTAAAATAGTTGAAAACTACACTTCAGCAAAGTCTGACATAAATCTTTGAGAGCAGGGGGACATTGAATATGTATGAGCTGAAACCGATATGACAGTGTTGGCACATTAATATTCCTGTCACTGGAGGTTTTCAAACTTTCAAGTGGATGACTTGAATGAATCCAGCCTAGAGTTTCTATAAAACAGGGCAAAAGAATATTATACATAATTAAAGATCTACAGACTTCTGAACTCTGAAAAACGGTACTGTATATTTCATACTATTAAGATTAATCTAAAAACAACAACCAAAAATACTATGAAACATCTACACATTACCTGTGTACGTATGAGATTATAAATAAATATATATATATATTTGAAGGCAAATATCACAATATTCCTATATATGGTTGCCATACATATAAATGGTTTCCCTAAGCTTGTTTACGGTGATGATTACAAAAAGCTTGAAAATGTTTAAATATTTTTTTTGAATATTATGAACTTAAATGGATGATGTGGAACACTATAACACGGAATAATGGTATTGATTCATAAATGCATTCAGAGAGGTTTATGATCTCAAATGACATATGAATGACATATATGAAGTTGTAGCTTGCTTGTCTTCGGGGAAAGTTGGCCCTGGTGTGCGTGTCTGTGCGTGTCTGTCTGTGAGTGCCCTAAAATGGACGGGTCCCTTGTCCAGGCTTTCTCCTGCCTTGTGCCTGATGCTTGCTAGGATAGATTTCTCCCCCATGTGTCCCGATACTGGATAAAGTGATTCGAAAATAGATGGATGGTTAAGAGCATGTAATTTTTCCAGGATGCTGTACAATCTAAGGATAAGAAGTTAATATTAAGCTTAATGATGCTAATTTAAAAGCATACTATAGAATGGATTAGAGAAATTTCAACAGAATAAAACACAAAACAATAGCTGTCAGTAAGCACTTGCTCGTTGTATACCAGAAAATATTGTATAATAAATATCGTGCTTGGTAAACCTATTTAGTGTTTAAATCAAGATGCCATGGATAAGTGGTTTTGAAATATAACTACCCAACACTTGAAAATACAAGCGCCAGAATACAGGTGGTAAAAATGATTTACAATAGCATTTACGTTCAGTTATTTTCTGATAATTCTCTAACTTTTCTAACTCTAGGAAAACATAATGCTGCTCCACAATTGCTGGTGAAACAATGCTTTCAGAAATGCCACCTATCCATATAGTGTTATGCTGTACTGTACATTCATCAATAACTATTAAACATTAATTTAATCTCTGTGTTATTCATGTCCCGTGTGTCTTCTCATAACCTATTTTAAAGAATCTGCATTAGTAGGTATTTAAAATATCTTTAACATTCAGTTCAAATAATTAATTTTAACTATAATATACAGGTATGTACCCAATAAACCCATTAAAGCCAGTGAGATAAAGATGAAATTCAGATGATGTTTTGTAAAATGTTGGTAAAGTTAAGAAATGCTCTAAAATTATACCTCTGGACCTTTTATTAGATTTCAAATCTGACATTTTTATTTACCCCTTAAATGTCCTGATGCCCATTCAGTTTCGGTCAGATTCAACCATTTGGGCATAAAAGGAATAAAGTCATCAACATTAAAGCAGAATATCCACCTTCCAAGAGGTTTACTCATCCAATCACCTCAAGGTGAAAGCACAGATAAATAGTTAAGTGCTTGTGACACGCAGAGGTACTGTACTCACTCCAAATCTCTGCTGAGGTGTGAGGGCATAGAAGAGCTAAAACGAGCTTGCTTAGTGGTGCGCAGCTGTGGGCTATAACTGGGGGAGTGTTTCACTGCGGACTGCTTAAGCAACAAGAGTGCGTATCTGCGATCCAGGTGCCAGGGGATTTAAGTCTGGGCCTTGTGACTGGGATTCTCTGGAGGCTCAGAGGCTCAGTGGGGTTGAGAGAAGGGTTGGGACTAGTCAGTTACAGTAGGTCTGTCCTGGCTACCAGTGGAGCTGTGACCCCTGTGGCTTCCTGGGAGCCTGTAGGGTCACACAACCACCAGGGAGGGACGTGCCTATTCGCCCATTGGTGCTGAGCCTCCTGTATGTCGGTGAGGAGTCTGTGATGTGTCAAAAGGTGATTGGCTCGCTGAGCCTCGAGGTCACAGGAGCCTGTCTGCTCTTCCTCCTTCTCTCCATGTGGGTGTAGGGGTCGCGGCCGTGAGGTGAGACACACAGACGCAGTTGGTGATTCCATATTGGGTGGGTGCATAATAATAAAAAATCTAAATTACGATCAAAAAGAGATCAGATGGGATTTGTTTTTGAATATATTTTCAACTGACCAAGAACAACAAGCAGCTGTATTCAATAAACTATATGTTTCCTATCACCTTTAAGAATAGCTCTGGTTTTGGTGATACTAGAGACTTTCATGTTTAGCTAGGACTATATATCTGCACTTGTTTAATAATCATGCATGCATTAGAGCATGTTTTTTCTCTTCTCACTGTATGTTAGCTGTATCCTGTCATCAGGATGTATGGAAATATCCTTTGTCAATCAAATTCATGCTAGCCCTGTAATTAGGGATGTCTTGGAAGAAAACCTCGATAGCTTGTAGTGTTCTGAATTGCTTGTTCCCATTTCATGTTTATGTTTCTGTCTACAAATTGTGGTCTCTCAGCAGCCAAAACAATGTGGAATGTCTAGATTTTCCCATCCTAAACCTCCTCCTTTGCCCGGTTTACCTTAAGTTCATTTGAGGGAAATACTATGTCTGACCCATCTGGAGCACTAAAAATCCCAACGTTTGGCAATAGCCATTATTAAATTCAGATGTACGGCCACATTTTCAAACATTAAGTTTCAAGAAATCCTAGTCTGACTCTAGATGTTTCTGCTCTTAATTTAACAAATTTCTGTGAGTTTGCTGCTGATCCCAAGTTTTCAAAGGGAGTTGAAATAATGAAGCTTTGTGTTGCATCGTTTCCGAAACCATGAGATGCCTGGAGCCAAGTAAACAGGCAGATTTCCAGCCCGCAAGGGGTTCTGAGGGCTGTGAATGAGACAGTTTTGACTACGAGAGATCCAACAGGAATTGTGGGTGTCTTACATCTAGGCTTGATTTGTATTAATACCTGTTGGTAAATGACAACCTACTTACAGAACCAAGGAATAATGTTTCTATTGATGATGATGACCACCACAATAACTATTATCGTCATCATCATCATCATTACTGGTTTCTGCAAAAATGCACAATAACACTACTTGATACTGATCAAAAAGCACATTGAGACCAAAGGTAAGGCAGATGATAATCAGTAGGTGATTGTGTTTTTTATTGGCTCCACACTGTACAGGAAGCAAATAGCGGCTTGTTTAAAATACAGGAGAATACAAAAATTGAATTTAAATTATGCTTGTTCAGCTCGGACCTAAGGAGACACTTACCCATGACAATGGTTATAGCAGAATGGTAAATGCTTTTAACAACATCAATACAGATGGATACCACAAAACAAAGTGACCAAAAAACTTTTTCAAAACTACGGAATAACGTCGGCTTTGACCATCATATTCAACGAATGCAATTAGCAATAAAGAAAGTGCTTTTAAAATTCCAACTTGTAGTTTTAGTTTGCAGACCTTAGTGAAGTAGAGCTCATGCTGGCACATTTAATACCACACATATAACACTGATCTAAAGCAAAAGTCAAGAAAATGTCCTTTCTTGATGAGCTTTGCCTGTTACTGTTACACTTAGCCTGGTCTCTTTGTTTGTTCTGTTGCCTTTGTGCTGTGGAGTTATTCATCATTTACAGACACCTTTTTTTTTTTTGTCCTTGACAGGTCCAGCCTAAGTTCTGACACAGGACACCTAATAACCTCACAGACACGGCACACTGAGGGCATAAAGAATTCCTCTCTGCAAACAGGCATGAAGATGGCATCCAACAAAGGCATCTCAGACTCACGTGATGACAAGTCAGCTCTTTCAGGCTATTACAGGAGGCCGTTGACTTCCTCCAAACATTTTTTAGCCGTTCCTAATAAAATCCTCATCGAGGTGCTGAGGTCAGGGCTTTGAAAACCACTAGAACTCTATCCAGCTCTCCGGCTGGGCTCTGACTCTTTTTTTTTTCTCCATTGCGTTGCTTCAGCCAAGCGGTTCCTGCCTGTGTCAGCAGCCCCTGCGAATGACGAAAAGCCATGGCGATTCAACGCTGAGAAAGCTTGTCAGGAATCTTGTATCTTTCGTGACAGCTGCGGGGCCAGATAATAGATTAATTTCATGAATGGCAGTGGCTTAGGAACAACATTGCTTCTTTAGAAGGGCCCGGTCTGGCAGGAAGAAACAGTGGGTGTGGAAAAGTGTAAAAAGTCAAAGCAGTTTACCATTACACCACTGAACAAAGCAAAGGCCACTGCTACACAAATACTCAGGTGTTTGAACAATAGTGCAACAAACCTTGAATTATGGATTGTCACCTGAGTCTTCTCACGTATCCCTACCATCTCTAATGTGTGTTTGTTTTTAGACATCCACTGCTGTGCTGTTGAGTCTTCAAAGTTGTTCTAAACCAGGGTGGTCCAACACTAATCCCATATCTGCAAATGGGAGAAGCTGATACATTGGTCCATTTAGACCAATAACAAGCTGAGCTGGAATGAATATCTGAAAGTAAACCACCCTTCCAGGACTGGAAGAAACTCCATACTGCTCTAAAACAGTGGTTCTTATTCCTGGTTCTTGTTTCTGATCCAACTTGACCCATTATCAGTGCTTATTGGTGAAACTGATCTGTTTTCTGGTGTAGACTTAGTTCTTGGTTCTAGTTCTCTCTGCACTCACAAATACCCTAAAGTTAATTATTTCCAATAACTTCAGCACATGGGACTTCATTACTCTCTCTCAAGTTTGCTAATTAAGAATTTGCCTCCTCATTTCTGACTAAACAGTTCTTAACTGGCGATCAATTGATGACTAACAGTTGCAGGCGGGAACGACACTGTATCAGACAGGCCCACAGTGAGTCAGTGTTTATGCTCCTTCTCAAGTTGAATTGGTTATACTTCATTCACAGCATGCCCGAATTAGAGAAATCCTAAAATACATGAATCAGCACAAGGTTCACATTATTTACAAATCTCATTCAGCTTTCTGAGAGCTGAGAGCAAATTTTAAAAAAGTCCCAAAAAAGAAAACTGAAAATAAACCAGCCTGTGATTAAGATCTCGAAAGAAACAAAAAACCGAACACCCGGCGTTTATCGGGATCCGAACTGAGAGCCACCGTATTTTTGTATTTTTGAAACCGAGGCTCAAGTGCAGAATCAAAACCAGCAGCAATTAGCACGGGTAATTACAGACCCAGCTGGGAACACAGGAACACAGGAGTACACTAGGACCAGGAGAACCACTGACATAGATGACACAGTTAGCACTGCTGCCAAAATTGGAGAGATTTAACACAAACAAAAAACTGACTAAGATCCCTCTGCGTAACTGGTCAAAAACATTGGACACAGTGGATCAACTTACTAATGTATACCTGCTACTTTATCTATTTGTACAATATGTACACTGCTACCATCCAGATCAGAGGTGCTCAGTTTCTGTCCCAGAGAGACAGATGGTTTGCGGTTTCAGTTCCCTCTGAGTCCTAACAGAACTCATCATTTGCTTAATTGGACAAGCTGAAGCTTTTCTTTGTTCTTACAAAGCTGGAGGTTTAAAGAGACCTACAGTATAAAGCCTGCTGGGCAGCAGACCTTGAGGTCCGGAGTTGGGAATCCTTTGCAAAGATTAATATGTGCAGTGAAACTCACAACCTGTGGTTGAATTACAGCCTTTCATGTGAGTCTCCAATGCAGAAACAAGTCAAGGTAATCATTAAGTGCACTCATAATAATCAGTCATTCTAATCGCAAAATGTCCGTAAAATACTCAGGCCATTAAATCTCTTTTTTAATCATTGCTGAAAATATTTTTTGGGTTTCTCTGCTAAAGGATGATCCCATGCTACATTGTCCCAGAGGAAAAATAAATGCCTGATGGAGAAACAATTTTCTTATTAGGGGGTTCATACGAGCAATTTATATCTACAACACAGTTCACCAGCACTTCAATGAATCTTTTATTTATTATCGATAAATGCAACCACTGAAATGTTTTGGACAATTTGCTCAATCTCGAATGGATGGGACAAAGGCAGTAGATTGTTCCACTCACTTCAGACACAGAACAAAACATTGCATTATTATTGAGAACTGGGATTCATTCTAATTCTTGTAGAATGGCTCACATAATTTGCATGCTGATCCAGGGTCTGGCAGAGAAGTATTGTACATGTCTGAAATTCTTCACCACCTACCACAGAATGTCACGCAGTCCAGAAGGACTCCTTCCCTCGTTTGTAACCTTTCTCGTGTTCCGTATGCCTATGTTCTTGGTGAAGTCATCTGACATAAAAGAGAAGGCTGCTGGGGCCTTGTTTAATAGACCCATTGATGGGAGAATGTATTCTAAATATGTAACAACTTTGCTCAAATGCCCTGGTCTAGGTTACCCCATGTGTAGAACAGAGCACACATGTCAGACGTATGTGCTTAAATAGGTGAGAATAGATACTTACGTTTAATCTTCTTCACGTCCATTCTTCATGAAAAACCATTTATGAAGTTGTGTGCCAAATGACGTTGATATATAGTATCTATTTGCTGAGCAACAGAGTTGGGTATTTACAGTATAATTAAGATTACTGAGTACAATTAAAAAGAGGTCAATGTTTGCAAGGTCTCGGGAGGATTTTAGTTGTCCAAGATCACTCAGTTCAAAACGTTCAACACAAAAGAAATTGGTCCTTCTTTAAAGAGATGTGTGGGAGGTCAATCTAGTCGGTTACAAATGCCTGGAACTGCCATTACGTCTAATTAAAACATATCAGAATCAAAATCTGTATTTTTATGATTCACGCTGGAGTTTCTCAAATTAATTAACTCTACCTTCATATCAAAACACAGACGTTTCCAGATGAATGAGCTCCGATTTGTACACATGCTTTCAAAGCCAGCAAAAACATCTTCTATCACTGTTTCACTCAAAGCTACCTCGACAATAGTAATAATCAATACGATATAAACTGCATCAAAACCAATACTGAAGTGAAGTGAAGACACTTATAAATGCAGCGGAACCTTCTATAAGGTTATCAACTGTAAAAGGCCAACATTTGTACTTGGTTCTCAGTGCAAACTGTAGAAAAAGGTGTGTTGACATCTAAGTTGAAGTAAAGATGTATGCATAAGCAAGCAATGTTAACCTCAAGGTTCACCTAGGCCAGCTCTTGCATCTTAGCACACCCCAGCCAGTGCCTTACAGTCTCAGCAAGATTCCTCTACCCCGTCGTTCGTCCCTGAATGCTAACCAGCCGGTTGGACCGCGGCTGTCTGTCGAGAAGATCAGCGTGAGGGGCACCCGGCATTTGACACAGTCAGGAGGAAGAAGAAAGAGCAAAACAAAAGTCTATTCAGGGCTGAATCCTCTTATAGACTCACCCATCCCCCTCTTAAAACAAGAAAAAAGAGGGGAAAAGGAAAAAAAAAGAGGCAGGTCTGGCTGAATGCCCCAGGCGCACAGAATAATGGACAATGAATGACAGCTGACTGTCAGCAGTGAATCAGTAGTTTAACCCCGTTTTTAGAAACAACTGGCAAACTTTCTCACTTCTCAAGCAGTTCGCTTTTTTAAATCTGAGATGGTCCTGTTGCTGTCTGGGTTTCGGTTGTTGACTTCGTGGTCTTTACATAAAGTAGAAATCCACACTTTTTTTTTAACAGCGTTGAGCTCGAAAGCAAATCACAGGCAAGGAAATGTCTTTGGATCGGTTTACTCTGCTTAACGGAAACCAGGCAGAACTGAGCCCCGCAGAGACCACGGCTATAACTTTTCCACCCTGTTGACAGTTTCTGACTCTGCTGCTCCCCGATTTTAAATTACAGACTAGGTAAGATTCGTAGAGAAGGCACGTGACATTCTGGACCCTCTGTAGGTTATGCAAATATTAGGATTGGCTAATTACAAAATAAATAAAAAGAAGAGACTCTCACCAATTCAGGGATCAAAGTCAGTCAGGCTTCCTTAGCATTGCGTAGGCTATGTGTGTTATTGCATAAAGATAGGTTTATCCCCTTTTCCTCTTTAATCTTGCTACAATGCAAGGTTAGGTTCAGAAATCTAGCAATTTCGCTGCTCTTATTCCTTTACAGCCCGTAAATCTGTAAAGAAATGTTGACTAAAAGAGGAATCTGTGTCAAAGGTCACAGTGCAGTGTCCTTTGGCCCCTCTGGCAGATGGAACGTTTTTCTTTTCCCAGGCTGTCAGAGTGTGATCCCCGGGCCGGCTGGGAAGCAGGCAGTCTGCTGCCGTCCCGCTCCGAGCTGCTCGACCCACATGGTCAACAGCCTAAACACAGACCTGTCTCTTTTCACCCCTAAAACTTCCCGAGCAGGAAGGAAGGGAAGTAAAATGTGACTCGGAAGGTGATAAATCGACACAGAGTGCCTCTGAACTTCCAGATTTCACCGTGAATTTAAAGTGAAAATGAAAGATGCAAGCATAATGCTCATTTTAATTCATGTAGATATCTACAAGTGACAATGGTTTTAAATCTTGTGGTTCCTTATATTTCTCAGACTTTTAATTGTGCAGATTGTTATGAAGCCTGCAGACAAAGAATCTTTGTCAGTTTTGGATACTTGTGATACTTTTTTACAAGTATAGTATAACTACCATTCCAATAATAATAATAATAATAATAATAATAATAATAATAATAATAATAATGTACTGAATCACACTAAAGAACCTGACATTTTAATGGAATTTAAAATGCTAAAATGACTCTCAGGATTCATTCCTTCAAATGTTGTTCCTTCAAATGCTTGCTTTTTGTTTTGTTGTGTTCTTTTTTTTTTGGACTTAATGAAAAACAAACCAAATACATTCAGCCAAATAAAAAAAACCCACTTTATTAGGGAAAATAAGGAAATAAATGGAACGCACAAATTCATTATTCTCATTCATGACAGCGTGCGCCCTCTCAGTTTTGACCAGCTCATGGTTATGAGCTTTGCCGTGGAATAAGGGGAATGTGGACGACCTTCTGTGAGACGTTTACCGGCAAAACCTGACACGGAGCGAGCCAGCTCCGGGTCAGTCAGCATTTGCAGCAAACTCGTCTTCTGTCGGGAATATTGCCAAAGGGAAAATCTCACCCCGATGTGACTGCAAAATTCCAAATGCCTGTGCTTTTGACATGCTAGAGTCTGGAATTCTGTGCTGCTTCCCAAAATCTGTTTTCTAAAGTATTGAAGAAATGTCACATTGGAGTGATGAGGAACTTCATATCTGTGTGTACAGTATGCCCTCTGATTACTTGGGTCCACAGAAAGACACAACAAAACAAGAAGAACCCTTCACATTTTATTAGATGACAGTTGTTTCCTGTACTGTCAGAGCATCAAGCTAAGCTCTGCCTTCAGTCTTAGTGCCACTACCATGTTTTGTGTCTGGGACCAGCTCATTACAGACACGCACATCTGGGCAGGTATGGCTATATCAACACACCAGTTTTGACATATTGTGTGGAAGTAGCTCCCTCTACCTCAGCTTGATAAAGAGATAAGACAAAAAAAACATTCGAACCGATTCTAACATTACCATTGTGGGAACTAGTCTTCCATCATCAGAGGCATTAGGAAGGCCTAAGCCTTACTTCAATATTTTTCTGTAATACAGAGCGTTAGACACTCATTTGAAGTAATGCGCTTTTTTAACAACTTGCAATCTTAAAGAGTCAAAGTTATTAAAGCCTTGCTTCGGTAAACTGGGCGCATTTTAAGCCTACGCTTTCTGAAAAGGATACTTGCCGTTTTCTGATTAAGTCTCGTGAAAAGCTGCTTTTCCCCATCTAATGCCAAGAGAGACTGTTTTACATTTATAATTTGTCATTTCTACGGGAAAAGACTGAATCGCTTTCCCTGGGTTAAGCTCCTTATACCCATTTATACATTTTAAGGATTTTGTAAGACCGAACTTAGCTGAACAGGTAGAGCAGCCTCCTCATTCCAATGATAAAATTCATGTAAACAAAGGATGTGAGAGCCCCAGGCTTTAAAATGGCTCTCTACGTGTGGTTGAACTCTAATTCTAGTCTCCTAAAGACCTGCAGACAGCACATTAACTTTCGCGGCTTGATTTAGGAGCAAAGGCTGACTCTGCCCCTGCAGGCTCATGATCCCAGTCCTGCTATATTATGGTAAAATACAGATTTTCTTACCTTCCCTTAGCAGCACAGAGCAAGCAGCACTAAACAGATTCAGAATGAACCGTGTTACTGCGGCAGGAGTTTGCAGGGGACTCACACTGTGAGGTGACCAACATGCAAACCACCCACCGGCCCTTCAATTTAAGTGGAGTTACTTGTCATGATCAGAGGAGCAAACATGCTTGTCAAAGAGGAAAATAGCTTGGGCTGGTTTCAAATGGGCAATAAATGTGAATTTCAGAAGTGAAACAGTATACAATTTTTTTTCAGGGAGAATCACCTGCCAGGAAGATAAATTGTAAATGAAGTACAGTATAGACTAAGACTGTCTGCAGTCTTTTATCGGACATCCTCTAATGTGTTTGCATGAATTTATAAGAAAGTACCTTTTACAGTGCTTAATTTCAATGAACCAGTGCCAAGAGGGAACAGAAATCAAGAAAATAGTCTAAAGCATTTCCACGGTGCATAGAATGCACAAAGTTCTTTAAAACTGGCTGACAAGATTCAAAACTCCCCCCCCCCCACCCTTGAAGTACACTGACAGTACTTAGAAGACAGTTTTAGCTTATTTATGCTAATAAAGAGTTTTCATTACCCTGGGGAAACCTGAACAATTGCAGTACTTTGACATTACTTTCAGAGTTTAAGACACTTCTTTAATTAAATCTATGACAGGTCTATTTTTGTTTTTCCCCTAATGACATAAAAAGGTATTATTCTGCTCCAGACTGTACAGGAAGGAAAGAAGTGGGGTCTGGGGTGAACGCTGCTGGCCCCAGGAACCTCATGGCAAGAGCTGGCCCGGTGCTCGGGTTCGGACATCCTGCTGGGCAGAACCAGCAGGCCGACATCTGGTCTCATGCTGGAGCCTGCAAGGCCTGGACAGCCCGGCCCTGTGGGCTCTGCCTGTGCGTCTCTGGTCCTTTTCCAGCTCACAAGCCAAGAGCAGCCCACCAGCTTGACGTGACATGTCCTCTGAGGACCACTGACACTTTCCCTTTCCCCTCTCACCAGGGCTCAGTGGTCCACCACAGACCAGCTCCGGGGGAAAAGGTTCGCCAGATGCTTTTATTCTGGACTGGGCGGCTTGCTCACATTTTTAAAGAAAATGAAGACCATTGCACTGAATGTATCTTTTGGAAATCCTTATGAAATGTACTCATGAAATGATATACTCATATGAAATGATACAGTAGGTGCTACGTAAAAAAAAAATAGTTATGGAGGTGATAGCCGTTTAATGTACAGTACTGTACATAGTACATGAACATTGGTACTTGAAGACCCAGGCTGTATACTCGCTGAGCAACTTCAGTACAATTTAAGGACTGTGAAACAGGCCTTATACTAAGAGTGTTAATACTCTCATGATTGGGCTGAATAATGTTTCAATTAAAATTCTTTACAATTCAGTTATTTCAAGGGCTAGGTACCTCTCAGAAGATCTAGTAAAGCTATTTTGCATCCCTGTTTTTACCAATTATGCCTTTTGGCCTAGTTTATTTCATACTGCTAAGATCTTCAGCAAATCAATAAATAAAAATGTGTAGCCTCCACTGATCTGTGCACAGCGTTGCTGCTGGGGACCAATGCTATAGCCTAGTCTTCCTGGGATATGCTCTTGCAAGTCCGTTGGAGGTCATGTGCATGCACTGGGGCTAAGTCTTTTTTCAGCTCTTCAGAAGAAATCCTTAATGGGAAAACCTTCAGGAAACGCATATCAAAGTGATGATGTAATCTCCAAGGGGAAACTGTGCTTGGCTTTCTGAAGCTACCCAGCAGAAAACTTCAATATCTTTGTATGTTCAATCTCTTAATGAGCTAGAAAACATTTTAAATGACATAGTGTGCATCTTCTCTGTGGAGATGCAAATGAATGGCTTTTATAAATGTACAAGCAAGGCCTGATTTCCCTCTCCCCTTGTTGTTTGTAAGACCACAGTAATAACTGCCTCTCGCACCAAAATCCTGAAAAATCTTTTGGGTTCGTCATAAGAAAATCAGTTGCTTTCGTCTTCGGGCCATGATGAAGTTCAAAAGAGCTTTAGACACCTTTAACTTGTACTACTTGGTCAGCTAAGAAAGTTAAAAAGCTACCTTGCAAAACCTTATATAGAACTTGCGAATTGACAGATATGACAGAACCCTATTGAAGGTTTACCACAGTACTTTCACAGCATTTGCTTTGTGTTGTTAAGAGTTTCACAGTGCTTTGCAACACTACTTTAACTTTACTGTACTTCTGCTGTGGTATAACCCAGAAAACTTTATAACCCACCATCAAAAATGTTTTAAATACTTCAAATACATAACATGTGCTTATAGGAATTTGCCACAGCACCCCGTTTTATTATAAAAACTGCAAATAAAGATTTTGGAAACCCACTAAATGCATGACATGCACAAAAACATTTGAAATTACCAGTGTAGAATTATCTTAAATGGAAAACTGCAGTCCCATTTTCTCAGACGAAAGAATTTGACAAATTCTGAATTAAACACAAAATCGTGAACTTTGTGAAAGTACCGCATAGTTGCCATATTGTCGCAAACCCCTGGTCTTACCACACGTGAGAGTAAGAGTAGGCGCGAGTTGCGACTCCCTTCCTAGTGACCTTCCTGCTCACTAGTCGCTGTAATGACTAATGCAATGTGATGTATAAGTGAATAAGTACGAGTTGTGCAGCAGACTTTCCACTGCAGAAATGTCTCAATGTGATCTGCATGCAGAGTTAAAAAGCAAGTAGTATTTGTCGGCAGAACCGTCTCGAAGTCGAGGGCAATATTTCTGTTGGATTAAAAGAGATGTATTCACAAAGGAACAAGTAATAGGTTTATTCCATGCTGAAAAAAAGAAGAAAGAGAACACAACGTTTCGGCCGTGGAGCCTGACACCTGAAGAAGGCTCCACGGCCGAAACGTTGTGTTCTCTTTCTTCTTTTTTTCAGCATGGAATAAACCTATTACTTGTTCCTTTGCAGCCTACGCATGCTGACGCAGCTACCCACCTGATGTATTCACAAGGCTGCTTGTTCAGAGTGTAACAGGGCTGCTTCATCTCACCGGAAATTTGGTTGCCTCATTCTGAATTGCAAAATATGATGCTGTGCATACCTGGAAATTTGGCCTATTTTGTGATGTAAATTGGAGGATTAACACATTACTGTGTACATTTTACTTTCATTGTTGCTTGAAATGCACTCATCAATTCTTTCTAATCCAGAAATAAGGAAATCGCATTGCTGTTCTCCTTTGAGGTATAATTTGAAGCTATATGGAAAACTGTTTACTTGACTTATTTCTTTTATGATTGTGAGAGATATATTTTAAAATGTACATAGATCGAGTTTATCATTGTTTTTGCGATGCACCACATAAAAGGCGATCAATACAAAATCTGCATGAGAAAGGTATGGTTGTTACTCATTCCATCTCACACTCATTGGAGCAGATATTAACAATCCTTACAAACTAAATGCTGTAATCGATGTGGTCAGTGTTTCCTGGTTTAGAGTCCCATTTCTCTGCCTGGATTTTAAGGTTAATGTTGAGTTAGATCTTTTTCAAATACATAACCTTTCATAATAACATCACATCTGATATTTAAACTTTCCCAGATGCCCTGCTTTTTGGATTCGCCGCTTTCAATGTCTAATTTCACAGAAAATTTAGAGGTACATTAGAGATGTTTCTTGGGATTGCCTGATAAACAAGGAGTGTAACAGCAGCTCAGTCCTCACAGATCATGATAAATGAACGACTCTCCTCATGCATGATGGAAAGTCTAAATCTAACCAGTTTCTTAAGGAAATGTGACAGTGAATGGAATAATTCAAACAGTCCAGGTAAGTTCCTGTAATGCATAGACCCTAAGCTAAAACACTGACATGCAGTATGTCTAAAAAGGGCTTCAGCCTTTGGCTTTTCATGCATTTTAACACACTATAAATCACTCTACCAACCTTCCATGTATTATGTGAATGATATATTTTATTTACACTGCAGAGGAAAACACACATGGCTGTTATTAATCATTCTCACCTTTAATAATGATCCCACTTCCAGTCATTTATCAAGATTTCTTACTTTAGAGTTGGATTAAAAATATCCGTGCTGGCTAACACATATTGCCATTACAAAAAAATGTACATATGTAATAAAACACAACTAGTAAATACTGTTGTGATGATTTAAAAGACAGCACATTGTTCTGTGAGCTGTATATATTTTTTAAAAAGTTGCAGTTTTTAAGCTTAATGTATCAATTATGTGCCTAAAACAACCAAAACATTGTTCATTTACCTACACAACAGAAAGTGCAAATCTTATATTCACTCTCAGGCTCCTGGAAAAGATTTCTTGTTGACTTACACGACAACTGTCATTGACTCTTATTGCACTTAATGTATTTTTTTATTCTTACGTCCGACAGCAACATATGATTTGTTAAGTACTAATAAGTCACAAAATGACTGATCAAATTTTAGGACTCCTCTGGTCCCTTATGGATCTTAAATAAGAAAATATTTACGTTTCTTCACAGACCCTTCAAACTTCTGTTTGAAAAATGGCTTTGTCAAAAAACTTTTTTTTTTTTGGTTAATGCTCTCACCACATCTCCAGGTTTAAATTTCTTGGTTTTGGGGGTTTTGGAGGTTTGGCAAGTCTATGGAACTATTTGAGTTGTGTCAGAAAGGAACCATTGACAACTGGAATGTTTGTCAGCTTAAACTGGAGCAAAGCACCAAGCTGGCAGGCAGCTGTCCTGTAATAAAAAGATGGGCTGCCTCATTCTCTGGAAAATTCTTTCTATGTGACATTAGATTATAGAACCCAGTTCTGCTGAGAACTCTATTCTGAGTTATAATGACAATGTACAGTTCCATAATGTGTATCCTATAATCATATTTAAAAACTGGATCACACATAAACTGGTTGGTGAGTAATGAGAACATATTTAATGTAAAGGTTCTGAGTTATTTCACTCTGATTGTTTATTAAGGCCAAGAACCCGTCAGCCCGTATAGTTTGTATAATTTTGTACAGTATATCCCTGACACTCCATATACATGTATACACACATCAGTGGTTAGAATGCTTCCTGCTTTAGAAGGAACTAGCAATGATTGTAAGCATAGTAATACATACTGAAACATAATGAACCTTTGTGGTTGTTTTTGCATTTAAAAAACAAACCAAACCACTGATATAATTTAGTGTCCCTCTACGTAGAATGCATACACGCTTCAGGATAGGACTGGTTAGGAAACTGTTTTATTTGAAAACACATTGTAAATACTATCGAATGGTGAACCTGGAACTATTCCAAACCAAAATATTAGACAAAAAAACTAAATTAGGCAACATATTTGAGGGTTACTTCAGGGGGAAACGAAGGAGGCTTGCAATAGAATACAGTTGTTCTCTTTGTACCACACTTTAAAAATGTCACTTCATCCCCCAGCTGGAAAGTTTATTTCCTGTCCTAGACTTTGTGGTGTACGGAGAAAGGACTTTACGTCACGAGCCCATGAATAATAAAAGAAGACAAGTTTGTTGGGATGCAAAGTTTCGCAGGAACCAACCGCAGAACGTGCATTGTGAAGTGAGTAGAGGTCAAGAGGCAGGTTTCAGATTTGTTTCGATTGAGCAGATTTGGATGAGTGGTAGGTATAATGCGGGTGATGGAAGGCCAGTCGAAGCCTGGCTCGCTTGAGATGGGAATTCTGTTGTAGGTGGAGGTGGACTGCAGCAAACGTGAAAGAGAAACCTGAGGTGAACTGTGCTGACGCAGAAGCAGGATAGAAGCTGGTGAGGAGTTATCACTAGCTGAGGTTTGCTAGAACTTCAATGGATGAGGACAGATCTCTGGCAGAAATCCCCAAAAAGAGGGTCTTCTTTTGGGGTTGGTGTCACGATTGCTACTCCTCCTCTTAAGGGCGCTCCAGCTCTTCCTCGTTTGCCTTATTCCCCGCACCTGTCCCTTGGTCCAGCCTCCTTCCTCTCCCCCTTTAAAAGCCAGATGCAGTCGCCAATCGGGGCTCTGCATCTGATTTCCGCATCGTGCGAGCCCGGGACCTGGATTCGTCTGGCTCCGTTATGCTTTTAACTCTCTGCTCCTGTTCCTGTTCCCCCCGCTGGTTCCGACCCGGCACCTGTTTTTAATCTCTTGTTTTGGATGGATCACCCGGCCATGAACTTTTGCTTTCATTTGGATTCTCCTTTGGACTTTTTCTAGGATTGTTTGCCTCGGCCACACCTCCCCGGATCACCAGCACTGCATGGACACGCCCCCCTGTTTTCATCCCCGTATTCCTGCATGACTTTTTCCCCAGTGTTTCCTCACTTCTTCGGATTGTGTCGTCCGCATAGGGTCCGGAAAGAACTGTTCGTTACAGTTGGAGGCTGTGGGAGGGGAAGAGACAAGGGCCAACACTGTAACAAATGGACTCCAAAGGAGGGGGAGGTAGAGGGGAGGAAACCCATCGTTGTAGCAGCCCTGACCGTAATTAGGACATGGGCGAAGCCTGTGAGTGTGGAGGCCTGGAACTAGTGCAGAGTGATGCCACGTGCTTGCAGACAGCAAGGCAGGAGCAGAGCTCATTGTTTTCCATGGAGAATTGGAGGTTGAAGAGCTGTCCAAGAAGAGGCAAGAATATGACTCTGATCCTGGCTTGTATAAGCCAAACACGATGAAGGTAATGTCTTAGTAACAAGTATACATAGCAGAACAGAAGTGAAATATTAGAATTTGTCCTCCTACTGGACTTCAGTTCACTAACACCAACATGACTGGCTAGATTGTTGCTACAGGCTCCCTCAACTGCTTGCAGATCTCACAGAAGATAAGTGTGGATACATCATGGTGGGAGTGATCCTGACTGTTGCTTTATTCAAGCCAACTGGAGGGGTGTTGGGATGGTGTGGAGAGGAATCTCCTTCAACACAAGAACACCTTTGGTGCAGATTGATGTCAACCTTACCACTCAACAGTACATTGACAAAGTCCTTAAACTGAAGGTTTTTTCTTGCAGGCCATTCTAGGGGTGTAGATTCCCCATTAGGATAATGCAAAGGCCATGCAGTGCTAGGATTAACAGCAATACAACCCACTGAAGCTAAGCGGGTTTAAGCCTTGTCAGTACCTGGATGGGAGACCTCCTGGGAAAAACTAAGGCTGCTGCTGGAAGAGGTGTTAGTAGGGCTAGCAGGGGGCACTCACCCTGTGGTCCATGTGGGTCCTAATGCCCCAGTATAGTGACGGGGACACTGTACTCTAAACAGGCACCGTCCTTTGGATGAGACGTAAAACCGAGGTCCTGACTCTCTGTGGTCATTAAAAATCCCAGGGCATTTCTCAAAAAGAGTAGGGGTGTAACTCTGTGTACTGGCCAAATTTCCCATTGGCCTTTACCAATCATGGCCTCCTAATAATCCTCATTTCTCAACTGGCTTCATTACCCTGCTCTCCTCCCCACTGATAGCTGATGCGTGGTGAGTGTTCTGGTGCACTATGGCTGCCATCACATCATCCAGGTGGATGCTGCACATTGGTGGTGGAGGAGGGGAGTCCTGTGATGGTGCCCTAGTGAGAGAGGCAGAATTCCCACAGCAGTCTGCCCAAAGGCTGATGAGGTCCATGTATCAAGTTTCCAACATGTGAAACATAGACAGTGTGCCACGTTTCATGCTGTGCTGTCCACATTCTTTGATCTGCATTTGTATTTGTTCAATCTCTATGTTAAAATTATTCCACTTAAATTCATCAGACCTGAGTGTTGCGTTTTCTCTGTGCAGTGACAAGCCCTTCAACACAAGCAGCAAACAGCAAGAAAATGAAAAGCTACTTAGTTTTTATCTTTCATTTTGTTTCACAGCTAATTTAATCAGGTTTACAGATAAGTAACACACAAAAGGATCAAGCACAAAGATTAGGTAAGGTTCAGGATTCGAAAAAGGGAAACCATGTGTGGTTAATGAACCAGAAGGGTCATTATCTAATGATAATGTCAGTGTTTGAGTATGTTATTGCTATCATAAACCAAAGCAAAGGGAATGAAAAAAGATTTAAGCAGCAGTGCTATCACATCCAGCCAGCAGTGTATTTGTTTAAGAAGTTAAGAATAGTTTTAAAGATCTGGTACACACATATATAATTGAATAAAAAAACAAAGGATTGTTTAGCCACATAATTAACTAAATACAAATATATACAAGAAATAACACTTAAACGTAAGAAGCTAAAATCCCTCCCTGTTATGGACTAGTTGTTGAAGAGTACGAGTATGTGGTGTGGCTGAGTTCAAAAGATAGAAAAGATAAAGTCTGAATAACAGAAGGATAATCATATCTGTAAGGAGCTGGGTTTCTCCTTCCAGTGAGCAAGACGATGTGGGTCTTGTTCAGTGACCCCCGTACCAGGCAGACTGCCGGCCCAGGCAGCTGCACAGGCCGAAACACGCTCATCATCCCTGTTTCATTGCCAGGAGGGTTCCTCTGGTTAAAACTCACCGCAAAGAGATGACAGACTCAATATGTAACCATTAACATTTTTGTTTTTCTCTCATAGAGATGATGTATTGAAATCTGTGGGTCGATAATCCTATTAATATAGCTCTCATAGATGTTACATTTATTTTCTCCTAATCTCCTTCTCCAACTTCCCTTCTGCTCTGTCCCTTGGCTGACCCCACTCTCATTTTCTTCTTTGGAGGCTCAGAAATTCAGACTGTTACAAAATAATGGCCATTGTGAGCATCTTAAGAAGTGCCTTGATAGCGTAATTGAGGGCAGTTTAGCCTGAAAGACTTGTGAGGTAAGATTAACTAATCAAGGCCATAGGTCACCAAATAAACAGAGGTGCAGGGATGTGGGGCTGGAGGTTTTAAGATACACAACTGCTGTGTTCATCGACTTTTTGGATTTGAACAAAAGAGTGGGGTATTATTACACTGTTGAAAACTGCTTACTCCATAGCCCATTCAGAATGGCTACATTGTGTACCGTCTTACATTAAGATAGTATTTGACCCATGAAGTTATAAGAGGTTATATTAACTGTCTTTGTGGTAGGTTTTGACTGTATAATAAATGAGCACATATACACAGGGTTATAACTCTTTGTGCAATTTGTAACTGTTTTCAAGAGAATGGCATGGAGTTATATTTAGTATTTCTGAACAATAATTCAGTATTCCAGAATGGCCAGTGTATTGATATGACAGCTAATAATATACGAAGGCAGATAATGCCAAGAGTATGGGAAAATGGAAATTTC
This sequence comes from Atractosteus spatula, assembly GCF_055471065.1. Taxonomy (NCBI): domain Eukaryota; kingdom Metazoa; phylum Chordata; class Actinopteri; order Semionotiformes; family Lepisosteidae; genus Atractosteus; species Atractosteus spatula. The sequence continues at coordinate 2,817,908 of NC_142708.1, forward strand.
CATTCTTTCAGTCCTCACAGCTGATGTCACTTGACTAAGATAAAGGTTGCAGTACATGTCAAATAACAGAATTTCAAGTTATAAACTAAATTTAATGTCTTTTACATATCATCATAACTCTGAACACTTGACATCAGGATTTTTATAACAGTATGATATTCAGAAAAACCTTTTTATGGTACCTCAAAAACGAAGTGCAACTCCCAAAACTAATTACTACATTTTGTGTGGCTGATAGTTTTAACCACAATGATTTTATTTGGATATTTTACAGGAGCAATTAATGTGAAGTACCCTGTTGAAGGGTTTCAACAGTGATGTCTCATCTGGGATTTGAACCCACAACATTCTGTTTTGGAGTCCAGAAACCCAACTACTGCTTCCCACTTAAAAATACATAAAAAAAGCAAGAAAAACAAACCTATGTAAAAACAAAAATATGGGATAACAATGATAAAAGTAGAGAAATAGTTTAAAAGTGCTGTTAGATTTTTCAATATCTTAAATGGATAGTATACATTAATTATATCATATTACAAAAAAGGTAATGACTTCTCTTTTCAAAGTGAAATACAATACCTGCATCCAGGAGTGGGAAGAATTTTAAAGCTGACATTAGAGAGCGCACATGAGTATCCACAGGAAAACATGATCCACAGTAACATGTTAGCACTACACAGAAGTACAAAAAACTGAGAACAGGAGGAACTACTTTACCCAAAGGGTGGTGGGAGTCTGGAACAAGCTACTCAGCCATGATGTTGAAGGTGATATTTGGAAACAACTGGATCAAGAAGCTCATAACTACGAAATGGGCTAGATGGGCTAAACAACCTCTTCTCGTTTGTAACCTTTCTTACGCTCTTAGCTGAAAACTGACAGTGACAGATGTTAATTCAGGGTTTTTCAAGTATAAATGAACATGTAATGGTGGGGTAGTGATGGATTTATTGAGGTGTGCCCAACGTTCCATTCTAGAAGCCTTAAGCAGTGCAGCTGCTCTAAAAAAATCTGATTAAATGCATACATCTGTCTTTCATTTACTGTATCTCCTGCAAAAAATGCCCAGCTATCTACATTGGGGAGACCAGAAGGAGACTAGGAGACCGGTTCAGAGAACACGTTAGGGCTGTGAAGAGTAAAGAATTCTCCAAGCCCACAGTTTCTCATTTCACCTCAGACGACCATGATCACACCGATCTCTCTGTCGCTGTTCTCAAAGAAGGGTTTCTCAACTCCCATAGCAGAAAGACAACAGAAACCAAACTCATCCTGAAACTAGGTTCACACCTTCCCCCTTCTCTCAATGACCAACTTGTTTTCATGTGATCTTCTCTATTCACATCCAGGTTTAGACTTCACACCTTTCTTCACCCTTCTGCACTTTGCACTTCCTGAGTGGCCTCTCTGCCTCTCTGCCCCTCCTGCCTCCTCCCCTTAAGAAGGCTCCACAGCCGAAACGTTGTTTTCTCTCTTCTCTTTTCAGCATGGAATAAACCTATTACTCGTTCCTTTGCAGACTACACATGCTGACGCAGCTCCCCACCTGAACTACATCCGTCTTTCATGTTGCAAAGGCCTCTGTGAACCACTTGAATTCAAAAAGCTATTGCGAATACAGTCACTGATCAGATTCTCTACCCCAACATATTTACAAAGGCAATGGGAAAAGGAGGTCTGTTGGATTGCACAAGTCTTTTCACAAGGGTCACTCTATCTGACTAATGGCTATTTAAAAATCCCACAGATATTTGAGTTTCTTGATGAAAATCATGATTAGGCTTGCTTGATAATGTCACAATTCAGCTTTAATCATTACTAGCCTGACACACTTTTGCAAACAGCAGGAGATGTAAAACGGAATGAGAATGACAGACTCTACTGTACTGTACTGTATAATTTGAGGCCATCACAGAAATCGTGCCTGTTCTTTCAATTAATAAAAATATAAATATAAATATAAATACTGTAAGTAAAATTATTACAAGTAATCTGGTTTGATTTCTGTAGTTTTACACATGCCATACACCTTACAATTAATTCCCACTTTGTCCTGTAGCACCACAGTTCAGGATTGATTCCAGTTTTGTTTCTATACATGCATGAATTGTGCATTGCAACCGTACAAGCAAGTGTAGCGAGGTGCAATATCATACTGACTAAATATTTATGTTCTGCAAGTCAAATATAGATTGAGAGACACATACCTTACTTTCCAATTGTCCAGGAGAGTGGAAGATTAAAGCAACAGACACTGATGGCTTCACAAGACTTGAGAGTGCGGAACGACTTACATGTTTTAAATTTTTTCTTTTTTTTTAAACAAAGAAAACTTTGTTTTGTACCCTTTTTTTTCTCTAGTGGCATAAACACATTGCACGATTGCTTACTTTCAACCAGGGGACTCATTAACGCTGCAGCTCGTCCTGTGAAGGTTGGCAGCAAGCCAGTGCTTAACCCAGCAGACACTGGGTCACAAGACTGCAGCCAGGCTGGGGCACCGGTGAATCGCAGTGTGCTTACACATGGACCGAGAGACAATCTAGAGATGCCGATTAGCCTGCAAAAAGTGTCTTTGGGGGAGGGGGAGGAAGAGAGACCTCCTGGTAAAACATTAGAGAAACATGCAGACTCCAAACAGGAGGTGCCCCAGTCCAGAGCTGTATCCAGGAGCAAAGAGCTGGGAGGTAGCAGTGTCCCCGTGCACACTCCGGAGCCAACCCATTGCTTGTCTTATACTCTAGCGCTGCTAGTACAATTACAATGAAAGAATTGGAAAGCATCATGCAGTATTACAAACAAAAAGCATGAAAAATGTTTTTGTTCTTGTTAAAAATGGCTGCACATACTAAATGAAGCACAAATGCACTGACACAAGACACAATGTGCTTTCTGTTTTTATACTGTACGCAATGCTGTGGATTTATACGAATTGAAGGAAACATTTCCACTTGTTAAACCCTCAAATAGGAGGGAATAGAGCCACACAATAAAGCTGAGGCATTGACTGAGTAAGTGAAAAGTTTAATGTCACTTTCATTCTGGTGTATAATACGTTTTGACCTATGAAACATTTCTCATGGTTCACACAGTTTTCTGTCAGCAATGATATGAAACCCCTAGAGGCAGGGACCTGCTCTTGCCCTTTTAACTGGTGCCTTGTATTTTTTAATTTGGCCTTCCACTGAAAAAAAGGCAGAAAAGTGCCCAAATAAATAAAAAATATGAATGCATCAGCAATCTGGCACTTGGTGAAAGTGTGAGTATATGATATCCTGTTTGTACTGTGCATAGACTTTTTTTCCTCATTCCTTCATTCTGCATGTACAGAGTCTGTAATTCGGTCTGGTAGTTCAGTACTATAAGGACTCTATAGTGTCATTCTTTAAACGATCTAATTAATTTTCTATCCATGTGAGTAAAGGGTATATCCGAGCATACACTTAGAGGAAGTTCATGAGTGTCATGCAGGTTTTCTTCAAATATTATTAATGATTCCCTCAGAAAATTACAAGGAAAGATCATAGCATCTGCTGCATCCCATTTCCTATGGCCGAACAACAGACTATTTTGATATACCACAATACTTGTATACAGTATATACAAGTAATGTACAATTTTTGCTATAGTTTTACATGGAAAGGAAACACACAGGTATTAAATCAGTACTGTATATTATTTGATATGTATCAAGGCTGACCTTTGAGTAGAAATGTCTCAGGATGTGGTATGTAAGGACATGTAGTTAATGCTCAAATAGTTGACAAATTGGAATGAGCTTTTCTCCCTTCATTCGACATCTTAGAATCAGGTCAGCTCTACAACACAAACTAATACAGGCTAAGCTTCGTAAGACTTCAAGAATATTCGAGTATAGCTACTTTTTGAGAACCTGTGCAATATGGATGTATGAAACATTATATTTTTACAGGGGCTTCACATTGTCCTTACACGTCCATAGGTCAATTTTCAAAATATAGTATATGTCGATATTTTTTAGGGCTATGCAATTTTGATTAACCCAAAAGTTCTTTATCTGTGTTAAGTATTTTCAAAACAGTATTCATTCCTTATTTCTCTAGCCACATGTCTCTGCTCCTTGGTTTTCATTTGGCTGTCATGCTGAAAAAGGAACTTTCTGCTGTCTGGGTAAATTATTATGAACTAATCTGAGACTGTATTTATTTCAAATGGAAAATCATAAAGTAACACCTTCCTCAAGATATTAATATTGTAATATGAGCCTGATTTGGAAGATACAGGGCAATCAAAGCTAAAAAAAGGCATAGAGTTGCTTTACATGAAAATGTAAAAGGCAATTTACATTTAAATTTTCCTTTTTACTTATTATGGGAGGATTTAAAAATAGCAGGGCTGCTTTAAACCTCAAGCAGTTCCTCTTGGTTCTCTCCACAGGACTGTATTTCTCCACCTTTAAGTACAGCCAATCAGTTATGGCTCCCTGTAATGACAGACAGAAATCTGAGCCCCAAACAAAGAGCTTCATTAAAATGCCTACAGCTGAAAAAAGCCATATTAGTCTCCCCACAATGTATGCAAAGATCAGAAATAACGTCCTGCGCAGACAGCCACATTGCAATCTCAGGATCTGAAGGGAACTTAAAAGAAGGCATTCGCTTTCGATCCCGGTGATCCCTTCAAGGTCACACCAGCACTTAAAAAGACAGAGATATGTCTGTAATTAGAAAAAAATATATTTTCTAAACTGAGGGCTTTCAACAGTGTAAACACCTTCAACACTTTGCCTTGAAGCTCCCCACATGCAGCAAAAGAATTCATTCTGGTAGATACTTTAAACACAGGCGCCTCGTGCTGTTAAATGGAATTTGTTATAGGGTTATAGGTTTTACATAAGAACATAAGAAAGGTTACAAAAAAGAGGAGGTGGTTTGGCCCCTCTGGCCTGTTTGGTAGTTAGCAGATGATTGATCCAAGAACCTCGTCCATTGAAAGTCTATGGAAAATGAATTTGTTCATAGTTTCTGCATTGCTCATAACTGACCACAACAGAATGGCAGGCTAAGTGCGCTCTGATTTTCACAGAAAAACATGATCTGAATTACCGCATACTTCTTGTAAATGGTTGATAAATCTGACCCTTAATACTGATTGTCTTTATGCAATGATTTCTACATTCCACGTGGAAGGATGACCTGCCCTAACGGTTTGTTTCTGTCAGGATGACAGAAAATCGAGGCTGCGGTTCAAAGAATCCTTTTGTGTATTGGGGCCTGTGTTTCTCAACTCTGGGTCAGACGTCACCCACCTGAAACATGCCAGAAGACTGTACTTAAACACTCTCAGAAGCTAAAACGTTGTTTTCTATTCAATATCGATGTTATGATGTCACAGAAAAATTGTTAGAATAAGAGAAGAATGGGTTAAAAAATTAAAGAAATCTGAGGGTGGTCCACACTTAGAAAAGGCTTGCTATTGATTTATTTGTAGACTTTTTTTTCTGAGCATTGTTTAAAGCAATCAGTTCACCGCACAGGTAATTTGAAATTTATAAAAGCATGACGGAAAATCTTAAAAAGTATTTCTTGCCATCTTGGGTTTTAAATCTTGACAAAAGGGGAATTGTCGAGTTTGTACAAGAATTTTTGCCTTTCTCTCAGTCAATTTAACAAAATGTGATTTGTGATAAAAAATTATAGAATAAATAGTAGTTTGGAATGAAATCTCCACAATTAGCTAGAAATTTACTAATTACAATAAAAAGTGTAAAAAGTGTTATAATATTTAATATTGGATTATGTCTGTGGTACTGTAGGTACGTGCTTTAGATGTACTGGGGAATGTAATTTCATTGGTTATATGCAATGATGAGTGTTAAGTACATCTCCAGACTAGTTCTCTACAGTATTTGGCTGCCCAACATTTATCTTTCCCATTTTTGCTTCCTCACTTATCAATATTTTGTTCTTATTATGAAGTGGAGCTTTCAAAAATCATCGCATGAAGCACAATCATTGTCTGACAAATATTATAACAAACCTTCTGATTTTGCTTGACATTATGCAATACTGCTGATAAAATGTGTTCTGCATCCTAGAGTTAGTTAATCTGCCATACTGTGAACAGGGTTCGGAATTGAAAGAGACACGTTCATCAATAGAGAAAATAAAATACCCCCTTGTACACAGAATCACACACCTCAGGGAAACATACAGTAAATGCTATTTGTGCATGCAAGTCACAGATAAAAAAAAATCTGGTTCACTTATATATAATAAGAGTAGAATTCTGTCAGATGACCTGATTTACAAAGCATACTTTGAAACCATTAGAACATTTAATAAGTAATATATTGGAGTGGCAGGCTGCAACGGTCTAGCGTCAATAACTCTGAAGCAGAAAGTCAGAATGACTGCAGTACAGAGCTAACAGCGGTGCCTCAAAGAAACACAATGCACTGCATCATCCGCGTATTAATAAAGAGGATGAAGGGTTTTGAACATAAGGAAAGTTATGGAAAATATTTCTCACCCAAGGACATAGTACCAGATGTGCTAAGACTTATGGGAGCAATCATTGGTGGCCAAGGCTCTACTGCGGGCCTTATTAAGTTAGGCTGTGATCCAGCACCTTCAACTTATTAAGCTGTCAAGAGTTTCAATGATTAAAACCAAAGAAAGGTCAGCGGCGGACCTTCAGCATTCTGCTGGCCTGATATTTTCTTTTAGGCCTCAGACCTAATGAAGACGTTTTACTTGATACATGTAGGTGGGATTTTATGAAATAGGCCTTTAGAGATGGTTTTCTGAAGGGCTTGAGAAAATCTTTGCTATTTTTTTCCCCCTTCCTTCTTCTCCCTTTGCAGCATTCTAAGGAATACATTTATTTCAGGAGGAAAAAAAAAAATCAAACCGGCGTCCTGATACTAGGCCTCTTTTAGTTGGCTTTGCATATCATCAGCTGCAGAGATCAAAGGAAACAGGTTAATGGGAATATGTAGCAGTGTAATTATGGCTAGGTATGGATAGAGGAACAGTGGGTGAAGGCGTGGCGCTCCTGTAATAAGCATCCATTGTGCTGACAGCTAAATTTCAGCATTCATCAGAGCAATAACAATGTGGGCAATTGTGATAAAAAATAAATGACACGCTTATGAAGTTCGAAAGTTCTGCGAGGCTCCACTGCGATATCGATGGATTAATTCACCTCTCATGTGAGATGATATCATACCCATAGAGGACAGAAATTAAAGGAGGTTAAAGTGCTGTCTACCTGGCAGGGTTCATGTTTTATTGCTTTGAGTCTTGCATCTATCACCACACCATATAATATTTCACACACGATGTTTTTCTTAATTTATTCCTTAGGCATTAAAAGGCAGCGACAGTCTTTCAACACAAACATCTGTGGATGTCTTCAAAGTCTACTGTATATTAATTTGCCCCTTGGTCCTGACAGATGTCCAGCCCACTGCATTGTATATGGTATACTGAAACAATTAAGAAGTGTGACATGCATTTCCAGTCCAACGTCTGAGTAATTTAGCAATGCCATCAGATTGACATTGTGAGGGTGACAACACAGTCTTGGAAAACAAATGTTTGGAATTGTGGTTAGGGCTCACAACCGGAAGTTTGTGGGTTCACATTCCTGAAGTTTACATGTAAAAACCACACAGATGAGCCTGGTTTAATTACACTCAGTAAATAAAAGTGGGAATGAGCTCTGGGGCTTTTTCTGGATGGAATGTAAACACCTAAGCTACTATGGCATCTATCGTCCAACAGAAGCACCCAGGATCAACACAGACATGCTTGTCAGCTGTATGTTGCAAGGCAATAACTGGACGAGTATCAGATTCAGAGGAACCATCTGTGTCCTCGTACCCACTCAGCAACAACTAGGGTTACTAAATACAACCTGGAAGAGACAAGATGATGAAAGGTCTTGTAACAGTTTAGGCTTGGTGATAGCTATATAAAGTTTTCATGGGAAAAAAAAAACATTCAAATTTGCAGTATGCCAATCACAAGACATTAAGATCTAGTTTGCAGTAATAACCAGTTTTACTTTCTAATAAGATTTGATAGGAGTAACACATGAACCTTGTGCTGCTGTACTCCAGTTTGACAGCAGCCTTAATGCTTTGTGGCCCGATGCTTTTACATGTCAGAAGCTGAGGTAGGCAGGGATGCCAGGTTGCTGCTGTAAGTGGTGTTGGTGGGCCAGCGAGTGGCGCTCTTACCATGGACACGGCACTGTAGGAGGTGCCAATCCTCAGATGTGCATTTAAACCGAGGTTCTGACTTCTTAGTCATTACAAATCCCACAACAGTTTGGAAGAGCAGGGGTGTTAATCCTGGGTAAACTCCACTCTGGGTCTGTTCAATCAGGCCTCCATAAAGTTGTAATTGCTGCTGCTCGGTAGCCAGGCAAGTGCCCCCACATCAAAAGCAATATACAAATGCGAGGAATTATTAGCTTTACCATTATTATTCTTATCACAACCAAATTCCCTTTCTTCTCTTCTTATATATAGCCAAGCCAACACTTCTGATCCCCGTTCAGTAATTTCCAACTGATTGGCTTTGTTAAGCTAGCCTGCATCTAGTTTTTTGGGTCACAGGTGATTTGTAAGAAGATTGTAAATTACGATAACAGCATTTCTATAGGTTTTTTAAAGAAGGTCCCATTAGTCCTATAGCTAAACCTAGAATTCTTAAACTGAAGGAAAGTAAAGGTGTATGAGCTCCCCGCATGCACCCTACAACAGGTGAAAATGTGTCTGCACAACTAAGTATTCACATCCTTGAAAGCTTAATGAGGCCACTTGTTGAGGTCATCTTTTTTATATTAATTTAAGGATACTAAGATTTCATATATTAAGTATATTAATATGCTCAATATATGTTAGATTCCTATATGTATTCCATGTATTAATATAGCTTTCATATATTAATGGCAGCAAGCTCCAGTTTCATTTAAGATCTTTCGATTTCAGGGTTTCAGCAAGTCTCATCATCATTGTGGACTTCACATCCCCTACACACCATCATCCCCCATGACTTTTCTCTCACTTATATCAACAGTGCAGTGCTGCAGGCCAAAAACCCACACCCTTTTACAACTAGCTGAATTAATTCTCAATCTAAAGGCATTTTCTTTCAATAAATACTTCTACCACCAGGTTGGCACACTTGTAGAGTCTTAGACGGATACCAGGATGGGACCAAGAAATGCTAACAGACTATGTGTGCTGGCTGGGTAGAACAGTTCTCCCCCTCCAGTACTGTCTTCTCCCCTTTACTCTACAAGTGATCGATGACTGTGTTGTCGCCACCACCTATTAACAAACAATGAAGTCACTAACATAACAATTTCTACATCACTTCTCTCCTATAAAATCCCTACAGATAATGTTGATGACTTTCCCACACATCATGCATTAAGTGTCTTTTTGAACTAGAGTGCAAACCTCTATGTATTGCAAACCCAATAGCTGTGAGAGTGGCTTCTGAATACAGCCCCTAAAATGTGGTCTCAGTTCATTGACAGGAGATATCCTTCAGACTGCTCTCACAGGGCCCTCATCCAAGCCAAAAACAGCCCTTGGAACATCACCCCCCCCCTCCTTCCATTCCTTCCTTGTCCTTCCATTCCACTCTAATGCCCTTTCTATTCCCAGCTTCATCAATCAAAATGTCTTCATCTTACAGTATGATCTCCACCTGAACCCCACAGTACAACCCTTCAACCGGTATCTATTCTCCACCTGAACCCGACTGAGTGGACTGGTTCAGCTGCCCACCGCAAAACACGACCCAACAAACAAAGCTCAGTCCTTCAGCAGATCATTCTGTTGCTCTGGGGATTTCTCACCAGCACCAGTACACCAGTGCTCTCCCAACCATGTGGCGCCCTCACTGAGGATCTGCTCTCCGATGCCAGCAGCAGAGTCTGCCAAGAGGACATGCACTTCCTCTTTTCTCTGCTCACTGGAATTCCTTGTCTTCCACCTCATTTCCCCTGTCAAGCTGGTTAAGGCTGCCCTGTGGTTAGCACACCTGAATGGATGCGCACAATTTTGCAAGCTGATACACATAAACGTCCGATGAGGAAGTCTGTATTGTAAATGTGTGTCCCAGTACATTGTAATCAAAAGGAAGAAACAACACTAAAATGCTTCCCCTGAGAGCACATGACTTCAGTGACACCGAATGTTGATGTGGTCAATCCACACACAGGTTTGTGCACGCCTATAGAGACTTAGCTGGAGACTTCAGCTGATTTTTCACTAAACTCTACAACTGGTAACTCAGTCAGTGAATGTCCAGATCAGGGGTCTCTCACTAATTTCCTTGGCTTTGATACCAAGGTCTTTTATGGCTGATATGACAAGATATTCACTTCATGAAAAGGACATATTACACATAAAACGCCTCAGAGCCTGATTACACTTGTATGCAGTTACACTGCTGAGTAAACAATTGGACCAACAATGTAACTGACAGCCCAGGTGTAGTAGTAAGACTAAGACAGATTTTATGAAACTCAAAGCACAAAAAATGAACTGAGTTTGAGATCCCAGATCCCTAAAGCAGCTATGTGGAAGAGTGAAGAGAGCACTTGACTCATAATGGGAAGGTTGTGGTCTCACACAAGGTGAAATGATGCTGTTGCTCCAGTAAAACAAACAGCTGTAGAAATGGATGCCCATGGAAGTTCCTATAATAAATTGTGTCAGCCACACAATAATGAAAGCAGACGGACAGGCAGTGGGTGGGTGTGAGAGTAGAAAAGGCACTTCATATTACAAGAGAGTTTTCTTAAGTGAAATCCAGTAATATTCACTAACAACGTTCACAAAGCAAGTATCACAAATCTATCAACAGGGCAGCTCTATTTTGCGGGGAATATAGTGGCCTTGCCCTCCACTGCAACCTCATCGCTTTTCTGAGAAATGCTGACACCAGCTGCTGTGATCACATGGTAGATCCCACTGCTGGAGACCTTTAGATGAGAAGTTTGGAAACGACTGTTGTTAAAGAAAGTGTAAGAAAAGGAGCCTCAGAAAATATTTTATTTTGCCAATAACGGAAACGGAATAACGGCAAAAAGCGTATCTCGATGATCTAGCTGTTGGCACTCTTGTGATACACTTGACAAAATACACTGTATATACCTTATTCTTAGCTTACTAATAGTTCCACAAAATAGATAAGACATGCTAAAAACTAAGGTATATGATATAAAGAGTAATCAAAAATGACTGTTTAGCACACTTATCTGGGATATTGACGTTTATCACAAAGTACTGTTACCTAACTCAGATCCTAAAAGACTCATGCGCTTCATTTATTAGTGTAAGAGCTCTCTTAGTAGGACAAGGATGTTACTGTGACTCCCCAGATGTTGAAGTCTCCTTTGTTGTTTGGCTTTTGGTGTTTGATTTAGTGCACTCTTCTGCCTCGGGGTGTGTTTTCTGGGTACTGGGTGTGTTGTCTGGGTCCTGGGTGTGTTTTCTGGGTACTGGGTGGTTCTCTGGGTACTGGGTGTGTTGTCTGGGTCCTGGGTGTGTTTTCTGGGTACTGGGTGGTTCTCTGGGTACTGGGTGTGTTGTCTGGGTCCTGGGTGTGTTTTCTGGGTACTGGGTGGTTCTCTGGGTACTGGGTGTGTTGTCTGGGTCCTGGGTGTGTTTTCTGGGTACTGGGTGGTTCTCTGGGTACTGGGTGTGTTGTCTGGGGTGCCTTGGAGCTCATGATCGAAACTCGGATATGCCACATTGGAGAGGTGACTTGGAGCCACATGAGGAAGCTGCTAATGTTTTTCTCCACTGATTCAGTCTGGTGTGAGACAAGTTGGTAAATGGTTTAAAGACAAAAGAGGCAAGATGGTGGCCATGACCACTGTTTCAATGACAAAACTATGGTCCAATGGAAAGAAAGTTTCTGTAAACAATGAAGATAGCAGGCCACTTTTGTGATTATTTTTAAAATCACCCAGAACATGAAGGTATAGTACTGAAAACTACTGGACAGGAATAATGCATTATTCCAACAGTATTCCTACTATTAAATAATAAGCAAATACATTCTACTTTTTCTAAATAGATTTACTGCACAATATAGAAGTGACAAATGCTTTCCTCACCCTGCACATTTTCCTTCTAAGCTGACTCTGTCCTGAACAGAGAATACTACGGGGGAACTTTAGTATTCCATCTCCCCAAAGATAATGACAAAACCTCAGTTTTGGCAACCAAACAAGAGAGGTACTGTAGGTCAAGTGGCGTCCTATCGTTTATGACCTTACTGTTCTTACAGTAAGTTTACAGATCAAAGCCTCTTTCTTTTGTAAAGACACGACTCCAGACCAGCTCATAACTTTCAACAGATTATTCACTATTTCAAAATCTGGACATTTTAAAGCGCCTCCCCTGTGACCTTTCGGGTCACAACCTCTGTAAGGAATCTTGTCTTGGTACAGCTCGGCTGACGATGGCCATAAGAATATCTGCGCTCATTTCTCTACACCGCAGACACCTCTAGGACCCTCGGCGGCTCGTGCTCGTACAGCACCTCTCAGCTCCCCCTGACATCAGAAGATACCCCCATGCCTCCGAGTAGACTAATTAGCAGCAGAGCAAAGTAATGTAGACCGAGGCCTACAACACTTGTGGCAAAATTAAATGTTTTCAACTCATCAGTCACACTCCGTCTACATTTTCCCCTCTTCTGTGGCCCTCCATGGATTCCATGGCCTAAATACAAATGTTTTACCTGAGGCCCCTTTCTTTTCTTTATTCCTTCTTCTTTTCCCTACAGAAAAAAAAGTAGTAACACAGCCTGAGAAAACTGAGGCAAAACACAAGATTCGCTCTTACAAAATAAGGAGGAAAAGTTGTCAGCATCTTGACAATTAAAATCCCCAGCAGAATAAATACAGAAACAGAAGACGCATAGTACTTCAGTCAAGTCTTCCTATAAGACTCAAGGGACTAACAGGAAAATGGTCTTTACAGGCTGGTGATATTTTACATAAATGGTTCTTTAGACGTTATACAAGAATAAACCTCATTACATTTGCACTTAATAACATCACCTTGTAGAAACTGTCTTATTCTTTCTGTGAATTCTCAACAGGAGTGTAATAAAACAGAAATGAAAGGAAATTGCAGTAACTAAACAGCAGATCCTGGATAATATCCTGCTTTTCTTTCTTTTTGTTTTATTTTTCTTTTCTTCAGCTCTAGCCTCATCTCTGCATGATCAGTTACATCAACTTTTTGAAAAGCTCAAACACCATTTTTCTAATAGCTCCCAGGACACTTTCGTCTGGTGAAAAAATCCTTTTACTTTTAAGCTCTAGTTACCTGAAACAAATTGCCTGAAGAAATTCGAACTGTGTCTTGTCTGGAAGTTTTTAAGAGACGCGCTGCTTCTCACATTAAAGTACAATGCTCTTGTGTTTCAGCTTTTAAATAAGTCTGCTTAAAAAAAGAAACTTTGTACTAGAGCATGTTCTGCTGTGGGCAAAACATGCCTCTTACCACATTGCCTTGAATAAAAGATTCTAAACTAAATGAGAAGATGTGGTGTCACAGCATGTTTAATTGAACATAAATTGCTAATTTAACATAAGATATTATCAATGTGGTTTTGTTACAAAAGAACTTCAGGTTCTCCATTGAATGGTATAAGCAACAAAGAAAACTTAAATGCATTGTGTTGTTTTTTAACATTAGTTTATATTCCTGTTATTTTTTCGATTAAATGATTGTGGTTTGAATGTTGGCCAGTAGCCCTTTTTTTTAAGGAATCTGATTCAGCTGGTCATAGAATAAGAAAAATGAAGTTTTTCCTTTTAGAACATTGCTTATTTTCAATCAGAATATACAGTAGCTAACATGAGGAAAACATATTTTTTGAGGGTTTTGTTAATGTATAAATTGAAAGAAATATATTTTGATTATCACAGGAAGAGGAAATACAGCTTCCCATAATTTTTGCTTGCAGAACAAAAAGATCTATGAGACAACAAATGAAAATCTCCAAAAAGTATTTAATTTTCATATGCGACAAACTTCAGCTTCTCTGACTCCCAGCTTCATCAATCACTTCCCGTCCGTTGTTGTAGTGGGGGGTGTTGTTTTCTGATTTGGGAAATAGCTTTGTGGTGAGAGTCCTCACTTTCACAGTAGCCCGTTCCCCTCATCAGAGAGCTCATCAGATCCAATACCGCCTGCTTCTAGGAGGCTTCCCCTCCACTCTCTGGCAACAGGTGTGTGAGGAGTTGACCGAGTGAAATCACAAATGTGGCCCAACAGGCCTGGACAACCCCATGTTAGATCATTTTAGCAGCAACTGAATTCATTAAACGATCACATGTAAACTGATCCATGCACTGGAAGATCACCTCCATAATAAAGGTTTTGTGGTATAGCATGCATATTGTACACTGCAGGCATTCCTCACACTGAAGTTTGTATGAACATAAGAAAGGTGACAGATGAGAGGAGACCATTTGACACGTCTAGCCTGTTGAGTAGTTGGTAGTTAATCGATACAGGGATCCCATCCAGCTATTTCCATTCCTCTGTCCTCTGAGTTTTTGCTGTTAATCATTTTCAAAGCAACATACAGTACTCATAGAAATAGAAACTGAAATGCTAGGGTTTTCCTAACTAGAATAATCCTCAATACCTTTGCATATTGCAATAAAAATCCCACTGAAAGCATTCTGTCAATTTGTACTCAGGTCAGATGTTAAGTAATTCAATGTTTGTTAATTGGCAGTAACAGATTGTTCCTACAGTATGTTACATTTCTATGGCTTATGCGAGCCTGATCCTTAGATTGTAAATAGTGGCTATATGATCCTTTGATTGAATTCAGTAAGAACATGGGAGACAATGATAACCTGCTGGTCAAAACTTTCTGCCACTCAGTTTGGTCACCACACAGTTGCGCATCAGCAGTGTGTGGGGAAAAGAAACTGATATCAAGAAGAAAAACAATGTGGAGATAAACAAAGGAATATTGTGACCCCTGGAAACACCAGACAACAAACATCATTTCATGCACTTTATGGAACCATCTGTGTGTTCGATGGACAGGAGCAGCTAGCAGGGACCCTGACATGTTTCATTTCATTTTCACAGAAAACACTGACATTCTGAGTTGCCTGACGTATTTTTAGAAGTGATGAATCTCTGTTTCCGAACAGTAGGATTTGATTATTTTTTTGTAGCTCCAGCATCTTCTACACACTATTACTAAAATGATTAAGTGTCAGCTCTCCCAGCAATTTGTCTCCTGCTAAACCTCCTCTGAAATGATCACACCTATCAAGGGAATTATGCAACCAATAATGCGGGTCTCACCTGACAGTGTAACCCATTACACTTCCCGAAGCTGGAAACCATGTGATAATAGAGCTGGCTCGGACCAGTTCAAAGCTGATTTGTATGGGTTTGATTGCTGGTGGCTAATCGCTTTAGCAACACCTATAAGCATGGCAGTTCAATTTTTTCTCCTTTTTTTCCTGTGCTACCGTTGCATTCAATGAACTTAAGGTGAACTCTGGATTTTCTTTCCTTGAAGTTGTGAAGGAATATCTAGTTTTCTTTCACATTGATGATGTCCCTGTTGGTTTTACAGCGACCTTCACAGAAAAGTCTGAGTCCTTGCAGTTTAGTCATTATACACATAATTTCAGGGTAGAGGAGTCTGTTACTTGTTCTCAGCAAACCTTTGTACCTATTTTTTGGGAAAGCTTAATTTCTGATGCAGCTCTTGTTAAAATTGGGCGTTTTTTGCATTTTTATTGTGCTTTTTAAATATAGTGACTGCAGCCTTGTGAATGAAACTGCTCATATCTGAAAGGAAAAAAATGATCCTTTAAATATCAATCATTATTTTGGTGAATTGCATGTCTTTATATTCAGTGCTTGAAAGTTGCAGTACTTTAGGTCAGCTGCAAATTAAGCTGTCTAGTAAAAAGAACTGATCTCTAGAGCTGAACTGGAGAGAGGCTATGATTGTGCAGTTCAGTGAAGATAGTGAGCAAGGCTTCTCTCTGCACAATAACTACTGTAGAGTAAAGAAGCAGATAGGCTAGTGGCAAAAAGCTCTACCTTTGTGCAAAACCTGTTTGCTTTAAAGATGTATAGAGCCATTTTGCTTTGCATTCAAATGGCCTTTTGAAAATACTGAGTCTGATTATCACTGTTATGATTTTCCCTTGAGCGGTTAGGATATCTATTTTTCTCTTAAAATACATAATACATCAAGTGAGTACATTTTATAAATCAGGAGAAATCTCTTTTTTAACATTAAAAAAATATTTTAATGGTGGAAATGCATCCTAATCAATGTTAATTGGACACAAGGAGAAGCTACATACTGTACAAGTGCTTTTAAAACTGTGTACAGGAGTCCCCGCTCTGTCCAAAGGGTTGTGGGAGTCTGGAACAGGCTACCTAGCAATATTCTTGAAGTTACTCTGGCTTCTTTCAAGAAACAGCTGCGTGATATCCTTGGGTGAATTAAATTTTAAATATAATCCAGGCTAGATGGATAGAAGGGTCTCCTATCATTAGAGACCTTTTCGTATCTCCTTGATACACTTAAAGTTGAGATTACACCGTGGTGGCTTCTACGGCTAAAGCATCTTTTTTATTTGAAGATTTTCTTCTATGTGTCATTAAAACACAGTTGTATTTTTTCTGTGGTGAAGTGAGCCTTCACAGGCATAAATTAAATGAAGTCAGTTTTCATCATGACTGAACAATATTTTTAGCCCGCCAGTTGTAAGAATGTAGATTATCACATTACAGTTCTTGAAAAAGTTAATTGTCACTACTCACACCCCTGAACATGTCATATGTATACTAAGAAAAGCAAAAATGTAATTCTAATAAGTTCTCATTTGATCGGATTTTCATTTGCAATATATTTGTATTGTAATTAGGCATCAGGGACTCTGCACCACAATTGGGGATTTCTCTTTTATTGTTTTCAAATAATAAATGTCATATTTATTATTTATGACATATAATTTATATGTAATGAATAAATCATTTTTAGTTGTTCAATTGCAGTTAATACATATATTCACTTTTTTATACAGTAAATTGCTTAAAAATAAAAATTGAACTGTATCTTTAAACATGCTGAAAATGTGAATGAAACGAAAAAAGTCAATCAAAAATTTCATGTCTCAACAATTAGTAGCATGTGTGCAAAACCAGCCTTAACAATGATGTGCAAATGAAGTGCAAAGATTTTATGTTAAATGCAATTTGAGAGTTTTATATATTTCAGAAGGTGTAAGTAGGTTTTACGTGATGTCAGAGGGAATCACCTCGGTCCTGTGCAAATCTGTACTGGCAATCCCAATTGTGAAAGCCTTGATCTGCAGAAGCCCCAGGGCTTGAAATGAGGAAGTCCTCTGCCTGGTGTATCACTGCAGTCTGGCATCATGTCAGCTGTGGAACAATCACTCTGTCACAGCAGCTCTCAGCAAGAGCGACACGAGAGACTGACAGCCGTCATAACTCAGTGGTAGTCTACAGTCCAAGGAACTGCTCAAAACATAGAATAAGTGGATATTGAATAAGGGAGTAGAATAACATGGCCTTCAACACCAGGTTAGCTTGCATTCCAGGCCTCAGAGTTTAGTTCAGAGTTTTAGGTTTTTTAGATTTTCAACCTGCGTCGTGCGTGAATTTCCTCTTTCGTGTCATTCAGAGATGCAGCTTCTAGCAACCATACCCTGCTATTCTGTAGTCACATTCTGTAGGGATTCCGGGAGCCAGCTGAAATGTGCTTGACTAAACAATATCCACACTTCATCACTTATGAGAAATACTGCCAAGGATTCAAATAATGTAAAATTCTTTCTATATAAAAGACTGAGATTTTTGCAGGCATTAAAAAAAATGGCATTTGAAATGTCCTTCGAAAGTGAAACTGGCACCATGTCTTTAATTATGGTGCAGAACAACTTAACTTGCATGAAAAAGAAACCATCCAGCTCTCGATATTATCGAGCATTATCTTATACTGCAATAAAAGAAACAGCAATTATCTCTCAAAACTCAATTACAACTAAGGAAATAACTAAATATTGCAGAATATTAAAAATTCACAATAGAAAACAACTTTCTCTTCTTAAAAAAACAACAAATGAACATTAAAATTGCATTCTGTCTGAAGTTGAACATACATTTCTATGTATTTTTTTATGATGTAACAAAACATAGTGAAGAGATGTTGTTCTTATGCTGTTAAATGAAGTACAGTATTTTAGTATGTTCCCAGAAATCTGCATAGTAGGCCAAAAGATATTTTACTAAAAACTTTGAGAGCAGCTTCACATGTTTAATTTAAGATTATTTTTATAGGTGCATTAAACCGTCCAATTGTGTAGTAGATCATTTATGTTTTCACATAAAATGTGATTTAATGTACAACATGGTGTTCACGGCTCAAAATTGAATTGTATGTCTTATTTAAAAAAAATAATCCAGTCCCATCAAAAGAGTTTGAATTTGTGAAATTAATAACAGGAACACCCCTGAATGGATGCTTAAATGCTATGAAGATGAGACACACCCCCTTATATAGTCGTGAAAACAAAGGAAAAAGCTGGTATATAATGAAAATGACATACTGTATTTAAATAAATTATTAGCCGGTATATAAAAATAAAATGTTGCATAATGTAAAGCATTTCATTGGCATCTTACAATGTGGAAGTGCAATTCAAACTGAGAACAGGAGGCATGGGAGTTGGAGTTTGGAGCAAACTTCAGCCCCGTAATGTTGTTGAATCCCTGGCTTCTGTCAAGAAACAGCTGGATGAGATTCTCAGATCAATCGACTACTAACTATCAAAAGGGATTGATGGGCTGACTGACCTCTCATTTCTGATCTTCCTTGGGCCCCTCGTTGTCATTGAAAAGCGCCACATCACTTCAAGGAGTTAAGTATGAGCAGTGTTACCAATCGAGGGGCTTACATACACTATGTGGTAAACTCCTGTGGCAGATCCTGGGAAGAGCACCTGGAGTGAGATAAGAGAGACCTGAAATGACATTTTTAGCTAATAAAGCACAGCTTCATTCACCACATCGCAGATGGACATCACGTTTTCACTCTCTGCTGACTCTGAGGGGGCTTGTGAAATCCACACAGCAGCTCGATAGAAAAGGAAAACCCAGACTCTCTGAAAGCGACATTATCATCCTCGTAGTACTTTCCCTGCGTGACCCACAGTGATCCAGGAGAGGCCTTGCCACCAGTGGCCTGGTGATAACGTGCCTTCGAGAGCGCTAAGACCCACAGCCGCACAGCGCGGCCTCAGTGGGTGTGGAGCTCCTCGGAGAGGCCAACGGAAACCCTAGGGCGAAGGCGCCCCCGGAATTATTTTCCGAGAATGCGGAAGGCCTCGCCGACAGACCGCCGGACTGGCGGACCCTTCCGCAGCACATTCAAAAGCCTCCCGCGCGCGCCTCGGGATCGGCGGAAGGCTCTCTCCAGTACGGTTTAATGAAGCGCAAAAAAAAAAAACGTTTTTTTTTTGTTTTTTTTTTTGAGTGGAACTAAAAAAAGAATGAGCGACAAAACCAGAAGCCACATCTCGTTACAGCCAGCCTCTCGGTATTCACACTTGTGCAGCCCGGCGCTGCGGTTCCCCTGCTGCCACTTTCCCTGCTGCAACACCTCCTTCCATCTGAGAAGCCCGTTCTGCAGTTTACAAGTGTTCCACCCCATTTAACATGCAATGCGGGCACAGTGCCATCGTGACTTTTAACCCTGGTGGGGAAAACATGCAAGTTGACTGTGAACCCCGGGGGAATGGAGAGCTCTAATGGCAATTTGAGTGTAAAATCTGGTCTCTGGAAGAAAGGTCACCGTATCTGCATAAGCCCCTTGAGCCAGGCTTAGAGCCCTGTCTGCCTTCAACTAAAGAGGCATTTTCCCTTGTCTTAAGGCTGCTTTAGTGCGAGGTACAAGGAACTCATGACAGAATCAGGGGAGCTGAATGATGTTTGTGCATGTTTGACTGCATTCTGCATCCTAAGAGGGGGACTTGGGAGAAGTGCGATCGATACGGCAACCATGTCTCCTACACAGCAACAACATTGTTTCATTCTGTTGAAATAATGAATTGCAGTTCTGCAGTGGCAGATGGAATAAGTGTTACTGAACCCTTAAATGTCATTCATCTGTAGCCCTAACTATTAGAGGGGAACCATAGTTTGAATCATATGTGTATAGCATATGTTGTTTTTTTTTTGTTTTGCTTTAAATTCATTTATTTCCCTGAGATTCTTTAACTTGTGCCTTTCTTTCACTGACAAAAGGGTAAGTAACTGTGCTCAGCCAGCCGGCTTTCTGTAAAAGCCACCTACAGTACCATACAGTGTTAAATCTCTCTATAAAATGAGATAATCCTAACACTCCCCCTCTGCAAAATAACTATTCATTTCCCTCAGATCACAGCATTACTCAATCATTCATACTTGAAGAGCAGTGCTGTATAACAAGAGCCTGGTTAATTACAGAGGAACATATGTGCTCCTATTTGGCAAGAGCCACTTAAAAAATTTCCTAGATACACATAGTTTGCGTTTAACAATGCCACAGATTTAAGGAGCTCTGGTAATCGGAGGGGCAGGGCAGATCTAAACTGTGTTTTTATAATAAAAATAGTGTCAGGCTTAATTTCCCCCTCCAAAGCCTTTTAACAATGAAATGTTTTGAAGTTGCACAGGGTTTCCATGAAATACGATCTCCTGAGTATTAGCAATATTTTTAAACATGTGGGAATGTTTTTGCTCAAACATAAAAGAGATCCTATCCCCAGTGGGAAACAGGGCTGCCTCAAAATAATGTTAATTTTGACAACTCTTCTTGCTTTTCTGTACAGCATTAACCTTGAGACCACTTGCTTTCCTCACTGCTTTCACTACACAGCTTTTTTTCTGCAAAATTGTCCAGCAAAGGTCAACAGCACAGTTAATTACAGATTTACAAATGAAAAGAAGGCTGTGTGCTCTATTTTTTTCAGATATTTTATTTGGTTCTAAAAACTACTATCGTTAGCATTGATTTGTGACTTTCAAAGGCTGTTTCATGTGGATTTCCAGCACACCCAAGCAAAAAAACTGTTTTTGTATAAGGGTTTTAAGTACACCGTTGTAACAATGTGCTTTCTATTGTGGAATGTGATGAAATATTACAAGTTCTTGTTGTTTTTTTGCACACTCTGAATACTCCTAACCTATGGTATGCTTCACTTTCAGAATACAAAGCTGTGCATATATAAAATATTTATTATTTTTTAAGGCTTTTTCAGGAATTTTGGCAGTCTGTAATGATATCGCTTAAAAATTGCGGGGAATCTCGCAAATGCTCAGATATTCTAAACCTTTTTTTTTATCTTTAAAAGGTATGGTGATATGGCAATGCAGCTTTCAAACTGCGGACTGTAAAGAACTGCAGATTCTGCGACTGGTGCCGTACCAGAAATGATCAATATGAGCTAATAAAACAAAAAGGCAAACCAAAACAGCATTCACACTTGCATGACGCAAAGTATCCTCTACACGTCACAGATTAAAAAAGACTGCACATTTTTATGTTCAGCATGACGCTCGTGCAGCGTGACTTGCGTGATCTAAGTGCTGATCCGCTTAGATTTGCTACAGACATGGCACTGACCAGGCACCTGCAGAAGGAAGATTGGGATTGCTAAGGCTGAGCCCAATCCCTGGTTTTCCAGCATCTTGCAATGATTAAGGTGAGTGGCAGGAAAGAGGATCTGAAGGGAAGGGGACTTTGCAGCACACCCAGCTAACTGCACTGGGCTTTGCTCAAATATGGAATGCATTAGTGACACACAAATAGACTTGGGCACCCTGGATAAGGGAAATCTAATACGCTGAATGTAAGGCATCTTGAATAAGAACCTCTTTAGAAAACAGGGATGAAGGTGGTAAAGAGCATGACTGTGATCTTGGAGGATCACAAAACAGGAACCAACAATCACTCTCCCACTTCAGTCTTCCACTCATGATCTTGTGCTGCTCATGTGGGGCCAAAAGCCAATAAGTTGTCCTTGTTATTCACCATCTAAATAACCACAGTATGTATTGAGAGCACTTTAACTACTAGGACATCTATCATCAAGACTATGATCAACCTAAGATAGTGAGAAGCAACTGCATGGATGCAGATCTGGTTTATCGAAGGCCTGGAATACAACCACTAAGGTGGAAAATCAGTTGAAAATGCACAAGTGGCTGAAATTACACTGAAATAGCGCTTTCAGCTGTAGCACTCACTTGCTTATCTAGGTGTTTTTTTCCCTTTCCTTGCCCATTCTCTCTATTATCAGAATCTTAGTTTAATAATTTATTGTGCTCTTATTTTAAGTACACATGTGGCCGAGAGATTTGAATAGATAAAATGAATTGGAGCAAGAGTCCACATAGCTTATGTCAGTATGAGGGCTCAATATTACATGTTTTGGAATAAATAATCTGAGCCCCGTCTTTGTATTTTGGTAAAAAGTGGTGAACTTAGTCTGTGTACAGATGTATAAATAATGGAGGGTGATTCTGTTTCACACTGTTATAGTAATGTCAAGCCAGTAGGGCACAGGGTATTGAGAAAAATTGGAAAACACAAATGTCTACTAATTTATGATACTGTTAGATTAAACCATCGCTGGAAGAACATGACATTGCAAGCACACGTAGGAAAAATAAATAAGCAGTGATACATTAAACCAAACAAGCCCAAGTGAAAAATTCCCCAGAACATCGATGTGCAGAAGATCAATGCGACACTTTTAATGGATGGCAATGGATTGCTGGTTTAATATTATACCACTCGCCAGAGGATCACAATATCTACACTGAATAAATGTTAACCTATAATCCCTTTACTAAGAACACTGGCATTGTTTGTCCTCCCTTACAGGGGGCTGAATTGATTTTCTTTTATTGAATGCTCAAACGCTGCAGATCCAGATTGATCACCTCCAATTAAATGTGCATAGAATGTTTCCTGTTATGCCCGAAATGGAGATCCTTAATATTTAATAGATCTGGCCCCGGTTCAAAAACATAGGCAATTCCAATTTAATTTGGGCTTCGGCTTGGTTTTCCCATTTCACTTCTGAGCTGCTGTTCAGGTGACCTCTGATCTGGCCCTCTGACCCTTGGCCCTGGGACATCTGACCAGCCGTGACTCTGGGGGCAGCAAATTAATAGAAGCACTGCTTGTTAATTGCATAAGAGAACAGCTAAAGAATTCATCACCTCAGTCATGGCCATGGCTTCCCTTTGACCCTCTTCTCCCACAAGGCTCTTCCTGGTGGTCACATCTGTGGTTTTCCTATATCCAGCCATGTTTGCGATATAATTATTCAGCATCAAACCTTATTAATCAAGTCGATGCCACGTTTTAAATGGAAATTGCAGGATTAATACAAGCATTCATTTTGTCCTGGAAATCTTGATGGCTTTAGCACACTAATCGAATTGGGATGTAAAAGAAGGCGATGGGGGGACCTGATTGAATTAAGAGAGGCATGCTGCACATTAAATTACATCTGCCAGCAGGGTCCAGCTCTTTAATGCTAATATGCAGGTTTTTGTACATTGCCTATGATGGAGTTTTGATGATGAGTGTACCTGTAACAGAAGTATATAAGATTTTATATACTCTAAATATCAGTAAACATAGTGCTTCTTCAGATCCAGAAAGCATTGCTTGATCTTTATTCATTTATAACTGCAAAAAAAAAGGAAAAACTATATAATTTCCTGAAAGCCCATCTTCCAGGCTTTCACTGGGCTCTTTTAATCCAGTTTTCATTTTCTCATTTTCCGGGAAATTTCTCTAAGGTCGCTGGCAACTGTATGTTTAAGACCTTTCAATTATTCACCAACATGACTTATGACTACATGACACCAGGCTGGAAAAGAGCTTGCACAAGTGCAAAGTGGCTTTGCCTATTCCTAAAACACCCAAGTCAGCACCTATTTTCACCTTATTGTGTTTTTTTTTTCCTTACCTCAATACTGGTGTAAGAAGTTATAACAATAATAAAATATTGGGAGAAGAGAACTTGTGCAAAAATTCAAACATATCAGCTGAAAATTTACAGCCAGAAGATGCTGCACATTTAGATAGATACTGTACGATTCACTGCCACATGTGTAAAACAGAGGCCAGTAAAAAGAATCCTAGATATTTCACAATGCTTTTTATTTCAATAACAGAAGATAGTCCCATGCAGATTGACAGACAGATTAAATTGGACACAGCTGACAGCAAGTGAAGGCAATTGTGTCTGCTATTCAGAGGTGTTGTTTGTTTTAAATGACAATGTACAAGTCTGCCTTTAAATAGTTGCCTCAAGTGCTCATATATACAAGGCTGCCACAGGCACAATCTCCCAAAGTGATTACAATCACTCAGGGCTAAGGTGTTCCTTCGCGATCCTGTCATCTACTGTCATTTTGTTTGTCAAGTGACAACACGTCGAATCAGCGTGCGAGCATGCACAGGAGAATTTACCATCATTCCTGTTTTTAGAGGCTTCCTTGGGTAACACTGTTTCCTTAAATTTGATCTGACACTGATGCACGCAAACAAGTAAATAGGTATTCAACAGATCGGAAATCAAAAGACATTCCATTAAAAAAAAAACATTTTTATATGAGTATGTGTTACTGAGTTTCCAAAACATGTCTACAAAGTTATTAACTAGGAAAATGACTAAATTTTATTGTAGCAGGTGCCCTGACATTTTTCTCAAGCAAACAGGACACAGAAAAATTAATTCTACTGACGAATAGGACTAACAGGACTGATCAAGCACTGATCTGCTGTGATCAAACACTGGTCTACTGTGAGAGTCACATGCTTGTAGCTTGTGTGGCCACCCGTTCAAAGGGTACATGTGCAACACATGCTTTACAGCAGGTTCTGGACGCAGTCATTCTTCTCACACAGCCTGGACAAGCATGTTTGTTGGTCTCTGGATCAGAGATGCCATAGTTATCTACTGTAAGCTCATCCCACACTTCTGTAGTGGGGCCAGGTCTGGCAATGAAGCCACAAGACAGGGATTGTGACACGGGCTGCAGGAGGCTTGTGTCCTGTCCTGCTGGAATGTTGCCCCATCAGGATGAGCCCACAGGAAGGGCAGCAGGTGAAGTTCCCAGGACTTCATGAATATTGTGTACTGCAGTCAGACTGCCATCAATCCTGTCAGCTCCTGTACAGACCTCCCCATTGACTGATCTGTTGTGCACAACTATAAGCATATCATTCTGCAATACATCCATCGGAGTGATCTACACAAAATCTTGACTGATGACCAAAGAGGACTGGAGGTGTCTTTGTCTTTGCTACTTTTGGTGTGTTTCTGTCTTGATTTTCAAAAGCCTGGACTTCCAATAGTTTAAATCACCTCATCACCTGTGCTCAATACTTTCACTATTTAGGCAGTTTAGTGATTCTGCAACAGCCAAGGTCACTCGAGTGTATTTTGAGCGTATCAGTCATGAATGATCAGAATATATTTAATCAATACCCTAAACTCAAATAACTTTTCATTTCTTGAAAAATGGCACACTGAAACATTTCTTTTAATTGCTCCATTTGTTTTGTTGTATTCGCATGATGTAGAACCATCCTAAGATTGTACTGTATTATGTGTGTTCTTCTACCTGTTCAAATGCTGTCTTAAATAAAACTGTATTATCATCATCGACATCATTCTATACACTTATATTTTATGTATGAGATATATCAACTATGAACTGCAGTGTATACAGGTATTACCTACGTGCAATTATGTATCCCATTCAATAACAGCTAAGATTACAAAATATGAATAAAAAGGAAGATCTTGGTTATCAAACTCCAAAAGCCAAGCACCCCCTGACCAAGATGTTCTTGTGTATGTGTGGACATCTTTATTCTAATCCATCTCATTCTCTCGGGCACAAGTTAAGCGATGTACATTTGGCCTAGATATTACATTTGGTAGCCTGATGATTGCTATTTTCTTTTTGTTCCACTCACTTTCCAAAGCATAATCAATGCTATAATCATTTACAAAGTGTGAATATGACATTAATCCATTGTTTACTGTTACTGTCTCTCTGACCTTCATCAGCGAGTGGAAATGGAGTCATGATTCAATAAACAGACAGCTCTATGTTACTCATTATGTGTAATGATTAAAAGAACAAAACAAAAATAATTCTAATTCAATTCACATAACTAGCAGAGAATATTTTAAACAGCCGATGAGTCTGTGATATAATAAAGCTACAGTAGAACTGACATTCTGGAGACTTTCGCCATTAATTTTACTGGTGATCAAAAACATTAATATTATTAATTTACTTAGGTGTTTCAATATTCATTTACTTGGCTGAAGCTTTTATCAAAGACTTCTTAGATCTGTACTGCTGGGTATTTGACTCCTGCAATCTGAGTGAAGTGCTTTGCTCAAGGGTACAACAGCAGGGACCCCCTGGGATCTGAACTTACCAGCTGTGAGTCCAGAGAGCTGACCACTGTTCCACACACTGTTGTCCCTTGCCCATCATTTTGTATATCCTGGTGCTTGTGCATTCTGCAAAGCCAAAACCTCATTTATTTGAGACAAATTTCTCTAATAAAAGTGCAAGACAAATAAAGGAAAATTTAGCTTTGTTCCAGAGACCACCAGGTTTGCAAACAAATGTGTCAAAAAAGATAAAGCCCCTTCTGCAAATGTGCAAGTACTTCAATACTTTCTTAAATATATAATGATTATAATTTTATTTTGTGGTACAGGACAGACTCATTACCATGCACAGGCAGTGTGTTATTCTCGTAATCATTTTATGGATCATTTGCTGATTTTGCTTATTTTTAATTTTTGTTCTCTTAGAAATGGTGTGATACCGTGTTTTTTTCACCAGTTTTGTTCGGAATGTGTGTTGAACTGATTGCTGCTTAAATCGCCCACTTGCGGATGAGTAAAGTCTTTTGAATTGAATTATTATCATATATGCTTAGGAGTGACCCTTATCCAGGGAAAAGTTACAGTAGTGGAAAATCAATGTGAGACATGTGGACGCTGGATGCCTTATCTCTGTTTTGTCCATTCTGGATAAAAGTTTATCCACCATATGTGATCAAGCCAGAGACTAAACTCTAAGAAACAAACAAACCCCTCTCGTGTGAAACAGTGGAGCTGTACAAACGACATCTATCATCTTTTACAAATGAAGGAGCAAACAGCAGGCATGCTGATCTTATTCTGGCATTTCCTAGTATTATAGTTTCTATATACAGTAGCTGTGATCCCAGATATATCTGAAGCTACCTCTAACAGCAATGGAGTAATTGCATAACATACCCCTGTGTGTCTTGCAACAGGGGTTCTCAACCTTTCCCAGCTGGGAGGACCCCAATATCAAGAAATTGCTTTCCATGAGGACCCAAATATGAAAAACATTAAATGCTTATAATTCATATTCACAATGATACTCTTTATCATAAATCATTAAGATGTTCTATAACTACTGCGTTAGGAGGATCTCTTGTCTGAGAGCTGATGATTCTACACACAGCTGAAACATTGGAAGAAATATTTTCCTTTGTTTCTAGAGAACCTCCTGACATTCCCTGGATCCCTGTATGAGAAAAAACAACACCTAAGAGCAGTCAGTCAACAGAGAGTTGTCCAAAAGGTGTCGTCTGCTGTCTTCTAAACCTCAAATACACGACCAGAGAGTCTAAAGCCCAGAGTCTAAACCTCACATGCGCAGTCAGGCCCAGTGAACCCCAAAGTCTAGATCTCTGATTCGCAATCCAGCCCAGCTCAAATCCCTTTCAAAGGATATCAATTAAAGTTTTTCAGTGTTTGGAAGCCGACATGTTTAATGCAGTTCAGGTCTTATGCATATATGTAGTTAACAATTACGTAATCAGTTACTTAAAAAAAAAAGCTTGCTCATAGTGTTGCAAACCGGCAGTATGCAAAAGGTACCAAATCACTCCATTTTTCTTGGATCACTGTTTGTACAGGGTTACACACAACAAGTAAAGATCATAAAGAGAATGTCACGGTTTCACATAATTTCTCACATTCCCTTACCAATTCCCAGTCACTCATGTTGGCACCCAACTATAGAAGACTCAATTCCCTATTCACCACGCTCAGTACTCGTTCACCGGTGGAGCTCTCCTTCCTAGCACACCTTAGTGCTGCGCCGCCATTCTTCTGATGCTCCAGTTTTTCGACCTACGCCTGTCAAGACTAGTTTTTCGGATCTGCGATTTGGATAAGTACTGGTACTTCTCTCTTATTCTCCAGCCCACAGACCAGCCCTGTCCCCGCACAAGGGTTCAGTTTTCACCTGGGGCACTTTGCCGTAACAGAGAAGCTGTATTTAAGAATCCTTTGGAGCCAACTAATCTTGTTTAGCATGAACTACAATGATGCAGATTTCAGCTGTGCCTTACATAAATTAAATGATTACATCTTGTTGGTTTCACTTTATAAAAATAATTCATCGTTTTGATGTTTTGTTACCAATATGATACTTATACTTATTTACCCTACTATTATTAAAAACTAATTTGAAAATTTGCTCAAATATGCTCAAAATATCAAATTACTTCTCCTTGACTCGGCATCCCTCAATAAACTCATTACACACATAAAACCCACCACATCCATTTTAGAGCCCATTCCCACCACTTTAAGTCCTGTTTCTCTTCTCTTCTCTCTGTCCCATTGTCCTCAATATTATAAATGAATCCTTGAGCACTGACATTATACCAACGGTCCTCAAAACTGCTGCCATTACCCTCGTGCCAAAAAAGCCTAACATGGCTCTCGACAATCTTCGCCCGATCTCCAAGTTACCCTTTCTTGCAAAAATTGTAGAACGTGCTGTCACATTTCAGTTACATTACCACCTCATGACAAACAACCTATTAGAACTCCTCCAATCTGGCTTCCATCAACTTCACAGCACAGAAACTGCCCTGGTCAAAGTCACTAATGATCTTCTGATAGCTTCTGATTCTGGTTCTCTTTCTATACTCATCTTTCTTGATCTTAGCGCTGCTTTTTTTGACACCATGACATCTTACTTTCTCGTCTTGAGACTGTGTTGGGAATTTCTGACACTGCTCTCAAATGGTTCAAGTCTTACCTCACTGATCGCTGTCACTTTGTCTCTCTTAATGGGCATAGGTCTGAAATTGGTCTTGTTAAGTCTGGTGTTCCTCAGGGCTCAATACTGGACCCCTTGCTTTTCACCATTTTCATGTTTCCACTTGGTCAGCTTTTAAGATCAGATGGCTTCAGCTATAATTTCTATGCTGATGATACTCAAATATACATCCATACCAAACCTGACACTGATGTGGCTGTCTCTATTCTATCTAATTGCATCTTGGACATAAAAAATGGATGACTCAAAATTTCCTTCATCTTAACTGTGACAAGACTAAAGTCATGCTTATTGGCACCCCCCATCAACTTTGTAAAGCCAGTCCTGTAACCCTATCTGTAGATGGTTCTGTACTGAGTACAAGTGATCACATTACTTCCGTGTAGACTTTAAAATCCTCATGCTCACCTATAAGGCTCTGCATGGCTTGGCACCTCAGTATCTGCCTGAACTATTATCGCCCTACTCCTCACCTCGCAACCTTCACTCTTCTAATTCTGCTCTCCTTACTGTCCCCCAAGCCCGTCTACACTCTATGGGTGACAGGGCCTTCTCCTGTTATGCCCCAAGCTCTGGAACTCTCTGCCCAAGGATATCAGAGAGTCACCTTCTCTAAACTCCTTCAAATCCAGACTCAAAACCCTCTTCTTCAGAAGAGCCTTTACTTAACTGGTTCCATTCTTTACCCCTCTGCTCCTACTTTACTTACTACCACCATCCATGGTCTCCTCTGTGTATTATAATTGAGTTTTATCTTGTGTATTTTTTTTATTGTTATTGTCATTCTATAAAGCTCTTTGAGAAGCCACCTTTAAAGGCACTATATAAAATAAAGTTTATTATTTATATAAAATATCAAATTAGAGGGTTAATTCAGCTGTGATATGTTCTGCATAAAATGAAAGGCCAACAAAAATATTCACATTTTATATATTTGAATTAATTTCCTGTGTCTTTGGTGCTCAGTTTGTTCATATTTAAAATCAATATAAGCTAGACTGCAGGATTATTAGATGACTGATCTGACAATAAATATGACTCAAACACGTCAAAGAGATAATCAGCACATGTTTGGTCTAGGAAGTTTTTCAACATCACTAATTGCATTTTTCTTATGCTTTTCATGACGTTCATTAATATTGGATAATTTATTGACAGTTTGAGTTTGGTTACCTCAGAATGAATCCAGTTCACTGGATTATTTATCCTGTAAAACTGATTTCAGGATAAGAATTACATTTCAGTGGGGCTAGTGTCACTTAATAGTGGGAATAATGTACGGGCTAAAACATTCATGAAGAGTTTCTGTGTCAAATCTTTCCATTTTAGCTGCATGCTTAGGGTAGAAACAATGATTTTTGTACAAGCACCTGAAAAAAAAAAACACTCAGAATAAAAAAAATGCATTTTACTGGCATTCCAAGATGTTTTGTACCATGTTTTTCTTGCTTGTGATTTTGTGTTTAGCTCCATCCTGTTTCAACAAGGCTGCTGTGATCTTGCATTCCCATAAGCATCAGACATCTTAAACACTTGAAATGCTACCAAACCCAAACCAGCCACTTCACATGATTTATGATGTCATTAATGTCAAGCTATCAGTGGACAAGAGCAAAGAGACAACAGCAAAGCTGACTAAAAACAAATAGTTTTGATTAAACTCAAGGACGTTCAGTACAGCTTTCTGCAGAAAGACATTTATCATTTCAGAAGTTGACCCAATCTTTCTATCCGAAATGCAAAAAGCTGCCTGAGTTAATACAGATATATAGCGGTTACAGAGAACCAGCAGGTTCAAAGTTTTAAGGAATTAATTTCATTCCAGACAGATTAGATAATGACATCGCTCGATAAATGATGTTGACATACAGGAGTTTAACACATACTGGTCCAACGTACACCTTACAAACTGCTAAGAACCTACAAACAGAATACAGGACCATGTGCTTCTCTTTTTCCACTTTCATATCCCATAATAAGGCAGTTTTGTAATAATTATTATTGACAAGAGATCAAATGTTGTGTGGAATCTCTTTTCTATGTATCAAACGGGACTACTGTATATCAAACTTTTTCAAGTCGTTTGTTTGTAAACATGACCTACAGCAATGGACTTGTTATTCTCTGTGGGGAAAAGAAAATAGTTCAGATGGGTGTCTCTGCTTTTCAGCCTTACAGAACATACCACAGAAAGCAGTTTTCCCTGAACAATAGGTTGAAATTATTGCCAAAGCTGCTATTGTTCCATTAGCTATACACAGATAAGGGCAATTGTGAAGCCTTGCACACAGCCTGAATGCAATTGTTTTCTCTTCACAAAGGTCTACACTCTCCACATTTGTTTCGTCCCCTGATAGTTTAGTCAAATATGAAAAGTATGCTGCTCAGTGGAGTATCACTAGTGCTCTACAACAACAAGTGTAGTTTAACATCCTATTAGTGTGTATGCATTGTACATACTCTCTGCTACCATTATTTTATTTGGTAGCGTCACAGACAGTCAAGCAGTCACTTACTGTAGCACTTACAGACCTGGTTTGCCCTAAATTGGGGTTGCAAGCAAAGTAAAGTCAGGTCCTGACTATTCTCCTTACAGTTTTGTCCTTCTTATAAACTTGCAGGTCCAACTTGAATACAAAAGGCTTCACTCCATCTAAGCATCAGCAGGACCTGTTAAGCAGACTTAAATTTGAAAACTAATCAGTTACAATTATTTAATCAGTTCTGATCAGTTGTTGTCATATGCACATATATTTTTATAGGATGTCTAATTATTTTCTGGTGAAGGCTAGAAAGCAACTGAGTGTAGGATTTTTTTTTTGTCTCCTTTTCTCAATGCTGCCTTTGCCCCAGAAATCTATCAGGACAAGACTGAATAAATTATTAAATGCAAGAAAGACTGAGCTTGAAATCCTTTTGACAATACGACTGAAATGAGCAAAGCAGCCCCTAAAAATACACAGTATTGGCCAGCAGAGGCACCGCAGAGCTGTGACAACTAAAATTAACTCCCTAGAAGAATATGGATGTGACCAGCTTTCCCATAATACTGCTGAGACATTGATTGCTCCCATGGTGCTTAAATCAGGCTTCTGCACCTTTATGCATGATGCTCCGCACAACGCACATCCCCTCAGAATGTGTTTGAGTACTCTGCTTGTTTACCAGGTGTTTTGTCACTTTTCTTACCTCTGCGGGACCGCTGTTCATTTTAATATGAGAGGGCTCTGTCCAGTGGCCCAGAGCAGCTGGGACTGAGCAGGGAAGAATCAGGTTTTGTGGGAGGCTTTGTGTAGTGTCACAGCATTGATTCCATCTGGTGGGTGAAAAACGCTGCTTGCTTGGCGGAGCGGTGGCCCTGTGGCTCAGGATCTGCGCCTGTGGCTGGAAGGCTGCTGGTTCGTATCCTGCGGCCAGTAGAGTAATCCTGCTCCATTGGGCCCCTGAGCAAGGCCCTTAACCCCAGCTGCTCCAGGGGCGCTGTATAAATGGCTGACCCTGCGCTCTGACCCCCAGCTTCTCTCCTTGTCTTTGTGTCTAATGGAGAGCAAGCTGGGGTATGCGAAAAGACAAATTCCTAATGCAAGAAATTGTATATGGCCAGTAAAGTGATCTGATCTTGCTAGGAAGCTCTGTGCTCGTGCTGGCCCTAATGCCCCTCCGCTGCTGCCCCTGATCTCTGGGGGCTGGAGGGCTGTGAAAGTGCTGGAAGAAGGTGTGTGCATGCCCCACTGTCCCACGTGTGGCTTTTGCCTAGACCATGAGTGGGTTAAACTGTAGCTGCTGTTGAAAACCTTTATATCTCATAGCCAAATAATACGCCAAGAACATAGAAGCATAAGAACTTAAGGTTGCAAACGAGAAGAGGCCATTCAGCCCAATCCAGTCTATTTGGTAGGTAAAAAATACCTCTAAAAATTAAATAGTAGTCTTTTCTAGTGTCAAAACAGTTCTAATGCACTAAATAATTTCAGAACAATCAAGAATCCAGCTTTTGGAGTGAATTGTATGTGATGGTTCATGTAGCTGTTTTCGTGAAATTTTAAGACGTTCTTCTTTTTTGCTTCCTGAAAATGTAGTGTATAGTCCCTTGATTTGAAGTTTGGACACACTATAAACATCACTCCTGCTCTTACTGACAATGCAGTCCACAGGGACAGTGACATGTGGTGTACTGGGGGACAGACTGGAGACCTGAGTTAGAAGAGGTGGGGAGCAGGATGATAGGAGCTCAGACAGGTACTGAGGTGCCAAGCCAAGCAGAGCCTTGTAGGTGAGCAGGAGGGTTTTGAAGTTAACACCTACATTCCAGTTTGTAGGAGATTGCCTTCATTGAACACAGCTGCTTAGTGTACCATGGGGCAGAGCGAGAAAAGGAAATAGCTCAAGTTTTAAAAACAATTCTGTTTACTCTACACACCCAATTTGGAACAGTCAGTTGCATGTTTTTTTATATCATGACTCTATGTACCCTGCACCTGCACACAGGAAAAAATCTTTGATCTTAAGATTCAAAGCAAACTTTTCAAACACTGCTGGAGACATGAACACTAACTGGGGAAAAAAAAGAGATGAAAAATTGTGTGCGATTCTTTTCAGTTAATGGGAGCTAAAACGTCTGTCTGTAATCCAGTCCTGAATCTACAAAACTTGCAAGAACTGTGTGAAATATCACTGTAAAACTGTGGGCTCCCGACCAGAGTGTCAGAAGTTCAAAAGTTCTGACTGGGGCATTACTATTCTGTCCATCAGCAAGACACTTCACGACATACTTCAGTCTCCCCAGGTTGTGGCTGTAAAAGAGAATAAGGTCCCTATTTGACTTTGACTCTAGTGAAGAAAGGAATATAAAAGTGTGAAAAAATATCAGGATCTTAATAATGAAAGGAAGATTATGGGTGTTTGAAAACAGCTTTTAAAAAGCAACTTCTGCCCACGAGGACACTTGTTAGCATCAATTAACAGTATGCTCATTTCAAATGTTCCTTCTTTTGGAAATCTTTACCTTATTCTTTACTATAATTATAATAATAAGTGCTTTTAAAAAACTGTATATTTCTACATACCTGTCTTAAAAATAAAGAGAAAAACAGGTCTTTAAGTTTTAGGTGTCGACAGTGCAGAATCACAAATTTATTTGGGCAATTTGTTCCACCTGCCTGACGATGACAAAAAGGAAGCTGGGTCCATTCTAAATTCCACAGGCAGCCAGCGCGATTTACAGAGGACAGGAGTAATGAGCTGATGTAGAGCAGTTTTAGTTAGCACACGCAACAACAGAATAAAGGAATACTGTAGCCTAGTTTTTGTCTTGGAAAAGTACCCCAGTATGGAATGACAGTAGTGTAGAAATAAAGCAAGTATGAATATTTCAGCATCCAACAGCCTGATCAAGCAATGTTACCTTTAGAAAAGTCTTTGTGACTTTTCTATCATGCAATTCAAATTACAACACAGGGGCCAAAAAGTAACACTGAGTTTTGTAACTTAGTTCAAGTGTTCGGTTTCAGTACCCTCAACAACAACACTGAGATCAGCAGCTATGTGAAGCTGATATTGGGCGTCTTTGAACAAAACCTCAGTCTTGTCACAGATTATAAAGAAAGGCCCATTGCCTCCATACCTTATCAGCACCAGTAATCTACTGAACCTGCAGCTGTAGTATTTGATTTGGTCTGCAAGTAAATTTGACTGGCTTCAGCACTGCACTGAAACACAGATCCAT
The DNA here is from genome assembly GCF_055471065.1 of Atractosteus spatula. Classification (NCBI taxonomy): domain Eukaryota; kingdom Metazoa; phylum Chordata; class Actinopteri; order Semionotiformes; family Lepisosteidae; genus Atractosteus; species Atractosteus spatula. The sequence goes on from NC_142708.1 coordinate 2,852,884, forward strand.
GATGGTGAATGTTCCAACAAAGAGGCAATACCTACAGTACACTTTATGTTAAGTCGTAAAGGTCCCAATACAGAACCCTATGGAATGCCCCAATTTAGAACAGCCAATACTTACAGGTATGAATTGATCCCTATTAGTCAAAGGGGAAAGAAACCAATGAACTGAAGTGCCAGGGATCCCTAGATACATTGCCTCAAGCCCCAGTAAAATGCTGAGGTTGACATTATTAAGAGCTGCACTTGTATCCAGAAGGAGGAGAATATTAAATGGCCCAGAGTCAAAAACCATCAGCAAATCTTTAACTACCTTAACAAGGGTTTAAAAGACAGCACAGTGCCTGTCTAAATCCCAGATGAAAAGGTTCAAAGGGCTCATTCGATGCAAGATGAGATAGTAATTGAGCTGCCACTGCCATTCCAGGGTTTTTGCAAGAAAAGACAAATTGGAAATAGAATGGTAGTGGTTAAGTACTTGTGGCCAGTTCAGATGGCCAATTTTTTAACACAGGTGGGAGCAGCAAAACATTATATGCCTATAAGAACAAGAGGAGATTTTGAAGGACTCAACAAATGGTCAAAGAGCAGAAAAGCTAGGTTTCATCCAGAATAAAGTCTTAGAATAGAGTTTTAAATAGGTAATAGGTCTTTTCTTACAAAAGAAGCATGAACAGTGGTAAAATAAAAGAAACTCAAATCGTGAAAGAGAGAGGGTGTAGTTTCTATGACTGCCTAAGGTGAGGTCAGCAGCTGGTAGCTAACATTATTTGTTCGGTTTTGTAAGAATTGCATGAACGTGTTACATTGTTTAGTAAAGGGAGGAAAAGCAAACTTTTTATGTGGTTTGAGCACTTTATTGATGGAGGAAGAAAATGACCTACAGAAATACTGTGACCACTCTCAGTAAGGCTGGAATAGACGAAGGATCTGGTTTGCCTTAAGGCATGGGTACCCACACACCTGTTGGTTTCTGTTCCTCCTGAGCACTCAATTAAATATGTGAACACTTAATAGATCGAATAATTATTCAATTTCTTAAACACGTAAGAGGCCATCTTTTACATATTGCGTTTCACAAGTTGCTTATGATCTCCAACCTTCAAGTAGAAAAAAACTTGCAGAGGTTTCAACCAAGCAGCTTGATGATTCGATTAAGGATTAATTAGAATAAAGACCTTACTTTTTTCATGGGGAGGAGCTCTGTCTTTACAAACTAGTAGTCAGTCTCCTCAGCCAGGTGACTTACTCTAACAAAGCTCACCATTTTAATTATGCATCTTCTTCACCTTGATTAGGAATGGACCAAACTACAAAATGATGGATTGTGTTAGAATATTCTTGCACATACGAACAGTCCTCAAATAAAATAGGTTGGATGGAGACTTTTTTAAGATCTCCTCCCACACACTGGTTAAATTCACCAAACCAAACTGGAAGGTCTTAGGCTGCTTCCTAACAGGAGGTGGAAGGACTGGTCAGGGACTCCCAGACTCCCAGATCAAATGCTTTGTTAGAAACCCCAACCACAACACAACTGAATAAACCTAATGTATGTCTACAGTCATGTGTTGAGACATTGAAATGCTGAGTATAGCCAAAGCAAGGGAACTGAGCATTCAGTAGTAGCTGAGAAGAAGAATGCTGCACAAGACAAAGACAGAAATAGGGTTGCTCATAATGTTTGTTTTAGAGGATCATTATTCTCATATAATTAATTAATTGCTTATACTTATATAGCGCTTTTCTGGACACTCCACTAAAAGTGCTTTACAGGTAATGGGGATCCCCTCCACCACCACCAGTGTGCAGCCCCACCTGGATGATGCGATGGCAGCCATAGTGCACCAGAACGCTCACCACACACCAGCTCTCAGTGGGGAGGAGAGCAGAGTGATGAAGCCAGTTCAGAGATGGGGATTATTAGGAGGCCATGATTGGTAAGGGCCAATGGGAAATTTGGCCAGGACACCAGGGTTACACCCCTACTCTTTTCGAGAAACACCCTGGGATTTTTAATGACCACAGAGAGTCAGGACCTCGGTTTTACGTCTCATCCGAAGGACGGCGTCTGTTTACAGTATAGTGTCCCCGTCACTATACTGGGGCATTAGAACCCACATGGACCGCAGGGTGAGCACCCCCTGATGGCCCCACTAACACCGCTTCCAGCACAAACCTTAGTTTTTCCCAGGAGGTCTCCCATCCAGGTACTGACCAGGCTCACACCTGCTGAGCTTCAGTGGGCTGCCAGTTGTGAGTTGCAGGGTGATATGGCACTGAGATATACTGAGATGGACAGGCTCCCTGTCCAGGGTGTACCCCATCTGGTGTCTCTGGGTTACTCCAGGTCCTCCCACTACAGCCCTGTATTGGATAAACCAGTTAGGAAATGGATAGATGTTTTCATGTACGGTACCATAATAACAAGGGAGAACTTCAGAGTTCTCTTGCTTTTTTAAAAGTCCAGTCCGAGTGCTTCTTGGACAAGCCAATACAATGACATTTACTCAGCAGTCAAGCTGACTTATTGTAATGGTCATGTGTGAAGAGGGAGAGCACATGTGGTTCTCCCTGCTCTCACTGCTAACATCAACAATAATGTCACAATCTGTGATGAAACGCTTTACAGATAAGGCTATTCTTTATTTCTAGTACTTAAAATAGTGGAGGTTGCTAAACTTGAGTAATATGGGAAACTACTGCATGTAAATATAAAAAAGCAATATCTTAACATGAAAACACTTGTAATGTCACCCTTGGAGAATAATAAACAGATAGCAGAGATTTAAATTCTGACATAGTTTACAGAACAGTAATCCAAACATCTGTTATAATGACAAGGGATTTTAAGAGGACAGAGAATATATGGGAAAGCCAGGGACTTCAGTGCTGTTAGCAAATTCTATAAGAGAGCTAAGGCTTGCAGCTAATGTAAACAGTTTTGTGCTTTTTTCCATTTGATTCTTTCTCAGCATGGAGCCAGTTCATTCAAATCCATGGCAAGCACTGGGGTCACAGCGGAAACAAAGACATGAAATTATACGAATTGAAAGTGAAAACAAATAACCACAAAAGCAAAATAAATTACCATGGGGTCCCGCATACCTAAGTAGCTAAACAAGAATCTAAGCTTACATAAAACCTCAAAGCTGCTTTCGCGCAGCTCTGAAACTTATGTAATAAGAGATTGTAGTGCTGTTATTTTAATGTGCTTGTTATTTTAAGGCAAGCTATTTAAAAGCCATTTAGACGTGGATTGGGAAAAGGTGTGATTTTAATTGTTCAAGGATTTTTTTTCTCCAGATTTGCACATCATGCTAACCAGATGTGGTTCTTTCCTTGGTCACTACGTTTTCCCTCTTTTTTCTTGCTGTCCCTAATATAGGGAGATATGTAGGTGGAATTTTGAGCTTCCATATTAAACACTGTTACTAGTATGGAGAAAAGAAGTCCTGACATTGTTTAACTTATTGTGTCAGAAGACACTGCAAAAGCAGGTCTACTCTAATCAGAACTGACTTGGATACACAGGTAGATGAGCAGATAAGATACTGTAGATGAACAGACAGAGAGCAGAGATGAAATGATGACATTCAGAGACACCAAACTTCTTTATCAACTTGTGTCTGAGTTCCTCTGAACTCTAATTTATGAGCATCTTATGCATCAGGGGTAGAAATCAAAGAATCAGTTTTCAGGGATTAATATCAATTGTACAGATAAAGCAGAGAAGGGATATGCACATTTAAATCTTTATATTAGTGCATTAAAGAAAATTCACCCCACATATGTACTGGTTTACATAAAAGAACCTCATTCTAAGAATCAAACTGTTAGAAGCCAAGTTTCATTTCCACAAGATGTATTAAATGTAATAAATGTCATGAGATGTATCAGAATTTTGGGATATATATAATTTAGCAAAAATCACTTGTTATAGGACATTTTTGGATGCAGAAAAAAAGTAAATCCTATGTGAAACTTGTTCAGTTCAGTTCAAACTCCTCTGAAAAGAATGATATAAGTGACAATTTGTTTGTCTCGCATACTTGAAATGGTTGAAAGACATACAGTACAATGTCATGCAACTTGACAAACACCACTGGAGGAAGGAATGTGGCCAGCGCTAGAGCAAAACAGTAACACATGTGTGTTGTTTAGACAGGAACACACAGCTTACGCCTGCCGGGAACGAGATTTAAAAATGCGTTTGGGCATTGCATGTAGAAAATATGGAAGGGGGGAAAGAAAAATAAAGAAAACAATTGAAAAATGAAGGATCATTCAAAAATTCAGTTTTCCTTTAATAAATCATTCTGAGTGTCGGTGAAAAGACCAAAGTCTACGCAGACTGTGAAATCGAACCCCTGTGGTTGGCAGCACCCGCTTGTGCTATTCCTTCTATAATAAAAGACATTTACAAGAGCTAGAAACTGGCGTCCCTGCGATTTGGAGGTAGAGGAGCTGGGGGGGAGGATAAGAAGCACTTTGAAACGTCGTAGAAATCAAAATACGAATTCTCAGAAATGTTGCACTCCTTCCATTCACGTGACAGACTTAATAATTGGAATTTACAAACAAAGGCTACAGATTCTAGATGGTGTGAATTAGTTCTTTGGTCCTGAAAACAGCTCAACTATAGTAAAAATCTCTGAAACTGTGGACCTGATGAGTTCTACAGTTGCCTGACATTGATAGACATAGTATAAGTGCTGTATTTACACTGCCTTACGTTTTACAAGCACAATTTTGAACTAAAGAATGAGAAAATAAGGGCTAATAAACTGACAGGAGAGAGCCAGCTGCCCCATGACTATAACAAAAAAAGATTTATAAGAATCAACAAGATCCTTTTGGTTATTTTCATTATACCGAATTTTAATTCTGCAGATTTAAAGCTTGTGTAAATGATCAGGAACAAGTGGGATAGGGAGGGAGAATGGGGTGTGTTACTTCTTTCTTTTGTAAATGTAAAATTTCTAGAAAAGGAACACTCCAAAAAAGCAAGTTAAAGACTTTTTTCAAAACGTTTGAAACACTTTTTTTTTCTTTGTGGGAAGTGCTTCTGGGATTTATATATTAACCTCATATTCGCATTTGTTTTCCAAGTAAACTACAGTACCAAGTAGTCTCATCCTTTTAGGTGTTCTGCAAAGTATTAAATATACCTATAAGAGAATATAAATACTAACACAAGCAGAAATGGAAAAGGTGTAAGGAATTTGCAATGTCTAGTCTTTGCACAACAAATCCTGCATTTAAGACCTGACAGAACTGTTAAGCAAAAAATAAAGCAATTGTTAATAAACACAGAATCCAGTGGGCTTCCACATGGGAGAAAAACAATAATTCTCTCATCTAACTGGTTAGTAGTCACCGCTTAGAGCAATACAGCCAGTGAAGACATTAAATTCATTATCAGATCTCGGAATATTGATATGGAGTTCGCCACAGATTTGGAAACGCGTGTGTGTATCCAGTCCTTTGACAAGGACTAATTGTGTCGGCTCCTGAAATAATAGAGTTGTCTTTAAATGCTCAGATACCATTTATTACAGAAAGAGAATACAATGGAAACTGGGTTATGTGGTGAAAGCAAACCATTCAATTTCTTTTATGTGAGAGGCTATTTCTGCATTCAAGCATCTTAACTTCCTGCAAAATGCACATTAACACATTTATATAGAGATACTTGAGAGAACACTGGCTAAAATCTATTTTACATTACAAGTTTTGCCTCTAATTATACTAATACTAATATACTAATAACTATAATTATAATTATAATATCATTATAATTTCACAATAACAGTCCAGGCAGAAAGGAAATCAACCTCATACAACAGTGACAGAAAGGACCTTTCCTTTAGTCGAGGTCGGTCAGTATTACGGAATTTTGGAAATAAACTATGAATTAATAAAAAATTCAATGCCTTTCCATGGAAAAACCCTTCATAAAGAATCAAAACCAAAGAAACCTTAAAATACAACAACAAAGTACAGAAAGTAAACCAAACACACTGTGCACCAAAAGACCAGAATGCCATGTTGTGTATTTATTGAGACCATTATGAAACGTTTCCATACTATCATACTTTCATACATCATCATCAGTCACCACTGATCATTTAAAGCTGTTGTAGCATTTCATTGCCATGTAATGTTATGTATGTTACTTCTTTCTAAAGAAATCAAATTGAACCAAAAGAAGAAAATACTAGAGTCAAAGGGACTCACCAATTAATTTTGCTGTATGTACTTTGCCCCATTTCTTGGCATATTGTTAACATAAATTATAATTCACAAAAAAGTTCATGTGCTGTCTATACCGTTGCTTACATTGCATTCTCTTGACTTAAGCCTGGTGCACTTCATCAACCAAAATCAACTGCACTTCAAAATTAGTTTTTAAAATGTTTACCTGCTAAGGTAAACACTAGGTGTCCATGACTTAATCTCAAACACGTAAAAAATAAATTCCATAAAGCGGACTAAAACTTTTACACAAATATAAAAAAATATTTACATTGCTCACACTGGACACGTGACTCCCAAGGAATTATTTTTTTCATATTTATTATATATCTATTTATATTATATTTAATATATCTATTCATATACAGTAGATAGTACTTTTTTTAGATATATCTATATATATTTATATATTATATGTACACACAAGATGCATAATTTTCTTTCTAAGGCATTCCGGAATTATAAATATAGCATTTTCAGTTCTGTGGAACAGTCTTATAAATCATCTCATACGTGGAACATGTGCTCATGGCAGGTGGATTTCATCACAGTGAAGTGTGGCTCTTTCTTCTGGTAAAAGGCACAGCCAGTAATAATGGAAACAATCAGCCCTAATAGATTGTGGACTGTATGCAGGCTTTGAAGGCGCTGAGCGTGAGTTATCAGTGCTCTGCGCTGGCCTTTGTGTCCTGCCCTTTTACAGTTGTTTCCACTCCACCAGTGAAATGTCTAGGATTTAAGACTTCATTAGTTCATTCAAGGGCTGTGATATGGTCTTGCTGCATTTCATAATCCGTGTTCACTTTTTTTAATAGGAAAGAAATTTAATTTTGCACATTTGCTGTCACCATTTTTATTATTACTAATATCGATGGGCGTTGTCATGGTTCCACCATTTTCTGTTGATTTGCAGATCCTGACTCAACTCTGGTTTAACTGGACTCTTATCTGTATATCAAGAGGCTCTGGAGTGAAGCTTATGGAGTTTGACCTGGCACTCATGCTGCATATTGCTGTCTCTCTCTTGGTTAGCGGCAGCTTGGCTATTTTTTCAGAACATATGAATAGAAACAAAGGAAAGAAGGCCATTAGTGCTGTTCAGTAGCTGCTGTAGCTTTCCAAGAATCTCATCCAGCCGTATTGGGTATGGGCTTTAATAACATAGATGAGTAGTTTTAAATTTCCATGCAGTAGTTCCTTCACTTGTGCCCACTGATTAGCGAGGATCTGCTCATTCTAAAAGAGCCCACTTGAACTCTAAATTCTTATGAGATCAACAAATTCAGTTGTTTTCTCTTTCTTTTTAGTTTTTGCTAAAAAAAAAAATAAAACATTTACTGTAACCCGTCTTTCTGAAGTCTTCAGTCTGAGCATTCGGGTTTTGAATAAAATAATTAACTTAAAAAATGTTTTTGCATCATTTTGAAATTTTGCCATGGGTAGAGTCTGAATATCTATTTGAAGCAATGTAAATGCAATTTTCAACTTAATTGCATACAGTATGCAATAAATTCAGTCAATTATTCCCCTAAGTTCTTCTACAAATACAAGCTCCATACTGTAAATAGCTATACTCTGTTGTACTGTATTGTACTGTATTTAACTGTAATATATTACATATACATACAGTACATATACATACTGTAATACACATTACGGATATATTTATCATTTAATAATAATAATTAGAATTCAATTTTATTTATAGGTACTTTACAAACTCAGAATACTAATTAGATGTTCTGTACTACTTAAAACACCAAAGACAAATTGGAATATTGTTTCTGTTTTCCATGGTAAAGAGATCAAGTCTGCCTCTAAGTGTAGTTTGAGTTATACTGTACACATAAGTGCTTCCTGTAACATTAACTGGCCATGTTGTTAAAGGCACAGTGATTCGAAGAACAGTTTTGCTTTATCACATGCTGTACCACTGTTGAATCCTCATTGAGTTGGGATACAAAAAGCTGTCATTGTTAAAGTTTTACAGTTCTATCCCTGATATGATCGAGTGTGCAAGACAAGGATATAATTATGATGTTATCTCATATTTGATCTTACTCTGCTTTTGAGTGCTACAGTGATTGAATTATTAAATCAAGCTGGGCTTTTTAATTCACTTCCTTTATCCAATATAATATCTTGTCAGGGTTTAACGGAACACTATTAATAATTTCACTGGCATCTAAAATGAATGCTTCATTTTTAATTTTATTACTTCACTAACAAAAATCTCATTGCGGTTTGGAATAAGACAGAAGTCAAATCAATACTGTTAAAGAACTTTACATTTGAGTCCTGTAAATCACTTGAGCTACTGTATTTTAGAGTGCAGATATAAGAATTTATAGAAATTATGAAGAGAGTGAAAATGAATAAAGTGAATATCAGATTCAGATGTGAATTTTTTGTTGCTTATTTATACTGTATATGCATACTGAATGCATTGTAGTCTAATAGAATTTAAACAAGAAAGCATGATGTTCTCATAATAAAAAGCAAAACAATCTAAACCCAGTGGTAGTAAATTAATTACTAAATACGGCAGAACTTCTTTGAAATTAATCTTTCACACTTGCCAAAACTAAAAGAATTGTCAATGTTTAACATACAGTGGTATACAGTGTGATCTAGGTGGCTCCAAAGTGATTAGTGCAATTCAGTTCGTAGATCAGGAATTGTCAAGACAAAGAGGAACTTACACACAAACTAGAAACGTTTCGGGACGTTGCTCAACAAGACCGAGATGTCTTTCTGTCTTTTTGAAGATGTATTTCTGTCTCTGTCTTCTTCTGCTTCTAACGATGGTTGTTTTTTCTCCTTCTCCAGTATGTTTTATAAAGGAAACGTATTTACAAAAAGGAACCTGAACAGCAGTAAAGAAACTGCATATCATAAAAAAAAATCTCAAAAGCAACACAACAATATCCTTCTATAAGCCATGACTAAATCCCAGGTTTGTTTTATAAAAAAAAAAATTCCCTCTTAATGTCAAGTCCACCTGGAACTTCAAGTGGGCCTTTTAACAAATAAAGCAGATCAAAACTGTTAATCCCCTTGATCTTGTAATCAACTAGCAGCAACTATTTCTTCCTTCTGCCTCTGTTAGTGTGAGTTGATTCAGCCCTGCTGGGTTTCATGAGAGTTTTACTGCCCTTCTGCAGTTATAGTGTTCAAATAGGGAGCATTGAGAATGCAAATCCAGGTAAGTCTTTCATTTCATTTGATGTTCTTTGGTGTACTTACATTATCATGAGAAAAACTTGTGCATTTCTGACATCCTTTCCAGGTATTTAAATCAACACTTTACAGCCTATTAGCAAGAGCTTTAGAGGACAATAGCTTTCAAAGACAACCCTTGTATGTCATGCTCAGAGGTAAATTTTGATGTTTTATGAAGAAAAGAAAAAATAAACAGGAATTCTGACTTCTGACAGTTTATAATTCTTATTAGACTTACAGTGACATGTTTAGCTTTGAAAATGTACTTGTGGATTTGTATTTTTTGTAAATATGTGAATTTATAAGTATAGATTATGTACATTTAGACTTTTTATAAATAAAAGTCTTTTGCTTTTAAAATATAACAAATGTTGGTGACATCTGGAATAATTTTAATTCATTTTAACCAGAAACAAGAAAACGATATCAGCTGTGCTTTTTCTAGCTTTGCCCTAAGATATTTTCAAAACCAAATGTTTTTCAGCAGGCTATTAGTTTCAGCCAATTGCAAATTGAATTATTTGTTCAAATGCGTTTATCACTGGTTAATTTACTATCAGTGACCACTTGGGCTGTAAAATGCAGACTATTAGGAAGCCTATCTGAAACACATTCATCCTGGTTACCAATACACAGAGTCCCACAACACACAGCCCTATAGCCTCAGTTAAAGTACATTTCAAGAAGTCAATGACTGAATAAGAATGATTGAGGAATGAACAACGCTTTCAAAACCCTATAGGGATAGTCTATCATGAAATGATTTCAGGAAATGGACTAAGGTGCTGCAAATGTTCTTCAGAGAACACTACCGGCATTAATAAAAAAATATGTGCTTCCTAGAGAAGTAGCTGGCCAATGTAATTTCATTACGAACTGTTAAAATGCTGACTAACAACAAACAAGATCAAGGCATGCTATGTTTTGTAAAGTAAGTTTCTTAATGTTGCTGTTACAAATACAACAACCTGGTTAAGAACCTTAACTTTGGCTGTATTTATTATGCCTCACTAAGGCTGTCTCAAAAGTAAACAAGTCGAAACAAAAGACTAAACAAGAAAACTTGAAACAAAGAGTAACTAATTTCAGTTCAGGCAAAGAATTTAAAAGGGGAGCAAAAGAACATTTTACACAAGCAGTGTGCATTAAAAAAAACAAACAGAAATGATAATTTATAGAAAAGATGCTTTTCATGTTACACATACTGGCTTGCCCACGCTGGTTATGAGAGAGCTCTGAAATGGACAGTGTTTGATGACAGAAAGGTGTCATCCTGAAGATAAAATAAATCCAGCATAAAAATAATTTAGGGAATACAAGGTAAATGGTTTTATTCAATGCTCTCTAAAAAAAACAAGAAATCAATAACAGGCAGTAATAGTCCTGAAAGTATCTAAAGAGAAGATCACTTTATTGGCCATATGCAATTTCTTGCATTAGGAATTCATCTTTTTGCATACCCCAGCTTGTTCTCCATGAGACACACAGACGGGGAGAGAAGCTGGGGGTCAGAGCACAGGGTCAGCCATTTATACAGCACCCCTGGAGCAGTTGGGGTTAAGGGCCTCGCTCAGGGGCCCAACAGAGTAGGATTCCTTTGCAGGCTGCGGGATACGAACCAGCAACCTTCCAGCCACAGGTGCAGATCCTTAGGCACAGAGCAACCACCCTGCCCCCACTTTTTTTAAAATATTTTTTTAAGGAACTTCAGTTCTTTTCCATTATACGCCCAACTCAGTTAAGATCGACTCCAGTTTTCCTTTCTGGAGTGACTTGGGTTGTGATGACCATACCAACAGAAGTAACGCAGGAGAAGAGCAAAAAGGTGTTTGTAAATGGGGAAGAAGGAGAGGCAGGAATCGTAAATCAAGCTATGACTACGATCTGATCCCCAGCACTCAACAGGTTCTGGTACGAGAGCAGTGTGCCTTAACAATATTTTTTTTTCATTCAATAGTAGGTTAAAAAGAAAGGCCAGGGCAGCAGAGGTTTGCATCTGTTATGTATTTTACCAGGCAAGCTGCATGTCGGGCACTGTTTACTGCCATTAAAGCATCTTGTTTTATAAAGCCCAATCCTACAGAGAGCACCCCGGAGTCATGAAAGACAAAGACACTGTAAGAAGTGCGCAGAGGAACCAGTGTTTGAGTGGCCCTGGAGGGGAACGTGCAGTTTAAAAGGGAAAGGCCAGGCTCATCTGAAGAGGTTTACACATTTTGAGTGCATTGTCTTAAGTCTTCAAAAAGGCTCCAGAAACGGGGGGAGGGAGTCACCGTAACGAGGTTCCAGTATTCCTCCCCGGCTTTCAACTCTCTCCTGATGTGTTCAATAACTGAAAAGCATTTGATATTCCTTTGCTACTTTGTACCGTTCAAGACAATGGCTTATTGAAACAAACGAGAAAACAACTTTAAAAAAAGACACCGCTGGCAGCCTCCTTTCCTTTTTATATTCTTGATGTATCACTGTGCTGCCAGTGATTCTGTATTACCTTCCAGACAGGACAGACCGTGTTCTGACAGCCTGCATTTTAATGCTCTGATGCTGTAATCCATGCCAACAAGAGGTGATGAAAAAGGGAAAAGGCTCTTCCTAATCGCCAGCTAATGATTATGACAAATACCTGTCTCTGTCACAGCACAGGAAGAAAACACAGCATGCCAGCATCGAAATGGCTCCAATAAATTGTTATAAAATAAACACTGGCAGGGGTAAATACAGTAGAAGTTTCAGTTTCAAATTCCGACCAGTTTAATCAAGAAAGGTGCAGCACAATGCAAAGTACCCCCAAAAAGCACAATAAGTTGTCAGAGAGCTGCCATCCAGACAGAATCAAAGTTTATCAAAATCCAGCACACATGAACATATCGGATTGTTTAAGTCATTCATCGTTTATCTGTATTGGAACATGAGATTCATGCTTGAGGAAGAAATATGAATGACTCAAGAGGCCTTTAATACTGATCAGCAATGCCGATCACTACTTGACTTGAAAGATATGAGATCTCCTTCCCGGAGATAAACAACTGCACTTCAAGGGGAGGTGGTAATGTACAATATTGACCAGACATTGATGGGACTGTGTGTTGCACAGTGAGCTGAGGCATTGGGTTGTTTCTGATGATGGGGTCAGCCATAGCAGTACTGTACAGAGGCAGCAGTGGGCTAGTGCTGTCAATCTAGCCAGCAGCCAGATCACCCTGCAGCTCACAACTGGCCACCCACTGAAAGTCAGCAGGTGTGAGCCTGGCCAGTACCTGGATGGGAGACTCCTGGAAAAACCTAAGGTTGCTGCTGGAAGAGGTGTTAGAGGGGCCAGCAGGGGGCGCTCACCCTGTGGTCTGTGTGGGTCCTAATGCCCCAGAATACTGACGGGGACAGTATGCTGTAAAAAGGCGCTGTCCTTTGGATGAGACGTAAAACCGAGTTCCTGACTCTCTGTGGTCATTAAAAATCTCAGGGAGTTTCTCGAAAAGAGTAGTGGTGTAACCTGGCTAAATTTCCCATTGGCTTTTACCAGTCTTGGCCTCCTAATACTCCCCAACTCTGAACTGACTTCATCACTCTGTTCTCCTCCCCTGCACACTGGTGGTGGTGGAGGGGATCCCCATTACCTGTAAAGCGCTCTGAGTGGAGTGTCCAGAAAAGTGCTATATAAGTGTAAGCAGTTATTATTATTCTCAGTTGGAGTGCAGAGCCATGTCTGAGTTTGCACTGTGGAGTAAAAGGGGAAATCTACCATACTATACAAAAATAAATGAAAGCTAAATTGAAGGGGTGTGTGTGTAAAAAGTTGTAATTTCTTCACACATGCAGGTTACCATTGCATTATGAAATTTGCTGAGTTACCATAAATCATGCTCCATGCAAATCAGTCAAATATACTATAATGTTAGAAGACAAATAGGAAATGTCGAAAGAGAATACCATTACCATAACATTTTTTGTCATACAATAACTGTGAGGAAGACAGCATCATATATTTCTCTGGTGGATACTGCAATGGATTTTAGACTATGAAAGTAGCAGAATAAGATCAATACTGCTGTCATGCCCTCCACGATTAAGCCGAGCCAAACAAAATGTTTGTAGTCTTTCAGAATACAAACTGTTGACTCATAATGCGCATTGGACCTGATATCCCAAAGACTCAAAGCTTTTATTTGCGGTAGTTTTGGACAGTTTTGATTACAGGTGAACTATGAAAAACTGAATGATGATGTAGCCACGTTCTGTTGCTTCTCGTTACTAGCAAAATTCAGAAATGGGTGTGTAATAATTGGTAAATTAGTAAGCCCACAGTATCTTTCTCCTTCCCCTCTAAGCATTCAGCTACTGCATACCTTCCCAACATGTGTTTTGGACATCAAAAACACAGACTGAAACAGTTGATTTTTGAGAAAATAAACATCAGAGTACATTCTTCTCCTCTAATGTTATGCATGTGCTCTATGAGTCCAAAATGCAAGCTCCTATACAGCTCACATAAACATTCCTTTACAAGCATACTGGGCATCGGATTTTGACATGTTCCCAAAACCAAAAGGTATGAGTAGGGAACAATCAAGAAAAAAAGCTCTTGCCATTAAATGAAATTCAATAATGCTTGGTGACAACTCTTGACCTGACCGACTCAGTTTCGTGATACAACTACCGCGCGATGCACCGCACCACACAGACCCCAGAGAGTTTTGGAAAATAAAAATTTTCAGATAGGAGTACAAAACCACCTGTCCTAAACCAGATTTGAGCCCCAAAACTAGCGCTGAGCTTAAAAATAGTCTAAGTATTGTGTGAATGTGAACCCTTACCCTCCCTGGGGTGTCAAGTGAGAATATCGCGATCTATATCTGAGACTCTCTGGGCATCGGATTTTGACATTTCCCCCAAACCTAAAGGTATGAGTGGAAAAAAATCAAGACCATTGATCCAAGCTCTTGCAAATAAATGAGATTCATTAATGCTTGGTAGCAGCTCTTGATCCGACTGACTCAGTTTCGGGATACAACTATCGAACGGTGCAGCGCGCCACACAGGCCCCAGAGAGTTTCTGCAAAAAAAATTCAGATTGTTCTCCTAAACCACCTGTTCTAAACCTGACTTGGGCCCCAAAATCCAGCGCTGAGCTTAAAAATGGTCTAAGCAGTGTGTGAATGCAAACCCTATCCCTACCTGGGGTTTCAACTGAGTATTTCCGATATCTACATCTGAGACTCTCTGGGCATCAGATATTGACATGTTCCCCAACCCTAAAGGTATGAGTAGGAAAAAATCAAGACCACTGATCATAGCTCTGGTAATTAAATGAGATTCAATAATGTTTGGTGACAACAGTTCATCTGACTGACTCAGTCTCGGGATCCAACTACCGCACAGTGCACCACGCCCCAGAGAGCTTCTGAATTTTTTTTTTCAGATAAGACTACAAAACCACCTGTCCTAAACCTGACTTGGGCCCCAAAGTCCAGCACTGAGCTCAAAAATGGTCTAAGTATTGTGTGAATGCTAACCCTAACCCTACCTGGGGTGTCAAGTGACAATATCGTGATCTATATCTGAGCCTCTTTGGGAATCGGATTTTGACATTTCCCCCAAACCTAAAGGTATGAGTGGGAAATAATCAAGACCGTTGATCAAAGCTCTTGCAATTAAATTAGATTATATAATGCTTGGTGACAACTACTGATCAGACCGACTCAGGATAAATTAGATGTTTCGGGATACAACTATCGCGCAATGCACCGCACCACAGGCCCCAGAGAGTTTGTGAAAAACAAAAATACAGATTGGACTCCAAAACAACCTGTTCTAAATGTGACTTTCGCCAGAAAATACAGCACTGAGCTTAGCACAGCACAGAGCACAGAGAGTTTTTTAAAAGAATAATCTCAGATCGGAGTAAAAAACTAATGTAGTATAAATTCAGAAAACTCCAAGATAAAGTGAAAAACTTTTTCCCGTTGATATATGTTAAAGCTATTTATTTACATGTGAATGGAATTTCACCTAACAATTACAAAATACTCTTGTTTATTGTAGGCTACAACACCTTGTGCAGCCTGAATAATAAAGCATGATTTATCCACAGCACTGTTTTTGTATGATGTCTAAAGTCTATTGTATTTAGACATGTAGGAGCCTGTATTTACAGGAAAAATGTTTACACTTGCAAGGTGAACATTTTTGCTCCCTCCCCTTTGTAAACAAGGGAGGTTAAGTTTAGATGTTTGTGTTTAAGTTCTCCTTGATTGCTTGTACTTTCCCCTTGACTCCTTATAAAAGTCTGAAATATTAGATTCCAACAAGCACATTCATATCTGAAAGTGCTCGGGGAGTCATCTCATCTCAAGATCATGCCAGTCTTCTAAAAACACAATAAGCAATTCAAACCTGACCTTGGAACCAAAATACATCCTCAATAAATGGTCTTCTTTAAAGAATTAAACTCAGTACAAGAATGTGTTCTAAATCCTAAAGTCATCAATTAGACCAAAATAATGCTTCAGTAACTACTTTACGTTTTGGACAGATTTATTTTTTACATTAATGTACACATACCAACTCACTGGTTAACAAATACTTGTGTTTCTGAACTGCTTATTTCAAATTGTACCTGTGACCACAACCTGCAACCAAATTCTTCTAGAATAATCTCTCATTTCCATGATTTGATTAATAATAATTGAAAAAAATGTATTTTTGCAATGTATATTTGAAATATGTAAGTACATATTTGTTACATGTTATAACTCAAAAGCCTTGTTTTGCATTTTTCTGCTGGATCCAAATTGGATGAATTGCAATAATGATCCATTTTGCATAATTTAACATGTTTATATTGAGTTTTATTCACAGGTATGGAGTCCTTTGTTTTAGTTACACTAAAGATTACTTCCTAATGTAATGTTGCAATGTATGCAGAATAAAATGAACTGGAATTTGGTTACTGTGAATGAATGTTTGCTTGTAAAAAAATAATTAACCTGCAGATTTGCTTTGTAATTGTTGCTGTGATAAATTCATATTCTGGCCATGTTAATATGGAATATATATATATCAGCTGTAATTGGACCACATGGTGATAAAGAAAATATAATTACAAATATTTACAAGTCAAAAAAAAGTATAAGGAAAATTTGAAGTGTTTAAAGTTTCTTTTACCTTTCATGTCCGTGCAAAAAAAAATTGAACAGATGAATGACACTCAGGAGCTCAGAGAGTTCTTTAGCAATGACACTGGAAAAGGTGTGAAAATTCACCATAGAATTCTTTCTAGATTTTATAGCATAAAGGATCAAAACAAGACCTACAAGTTCATATCTTTCACGCAGACCTTTGTAGATCCAGGGAAACGTGTCTGACTAAATGAGTTAACACAACCAAGGTCAGTGTGGTATCTGCATGTAAAAAATGACCTTCTAATGAACCAGTGTGTCAATGGAGAGAAAGTTTCCTGTAAAAGTTAATTTGGAAATACAGAAGATTAATGAGTATATTTTTATTGGACTCTGTTCCACATCTAACATTTTTAAGAGCGATAAGATCAGAATATTTATTGTGCTTTTTTCAGATAATTTGCTATGTTAATTCTTGAGCTTGATGCTGCTTTTGTCTGTTTCTTGCATGTTATTCTTATGAAAACCCAGGGGAAGAAAAGGGATTTATATACTTTGCATACACTTCCCTCAGATTAGGCATTCAGGCATAATTATATTTGGCGTGCAATAGTGCATTGGAACATCTAATTTAACTTGCAATCTGTGAAATTAAACCTATTATTTAACCATTAGATCAGCCACTGTCTTATATACCTTAGCTCATTTGTTTTGTGATAATACATTTTTATATGTATTAAATTTCTTGTGTGTATCCACCTCAAGGCAGGAAAATGTTTTCTCTCCAGTGAGAAGCATGTAACACTCCAGTACTCAGACTATTTCTACTGGATTTCTGTTTAGAAGCAGGTTGGTGGTGCTCAGATCTATGTATCTAACAGAAGGTGGAGCAGTTGTTTGTTGATCATTGTTTAAAATGTTTTAGTTTTGTGTTATTCTAAATTTGAATTACAAATAAATTGCCCTTGCTCCAGAAACGTGTTTCTTGAGATTCTAACCAGATTTCTTTCACTGTTCTTTTTCACATGCAAAAAAACAAAGATTTCTTCAATAACTTCTCTTTCTAATTCTTCACATAGATTATTACGCATTTTATAATTTTAAATTATGCACAAAACACTAAATTATCTCTTTTTTTTTAACCTTGATATTTCACTTGTTAAAATATCTCTCTTGTGTCAATGATAGTTTCTTTAGAACAGAGAAACAGGTTCCTTTCCATCTTGGGGGCATTATTTTAGAGAGGGAAATTTAGTTTTCGGTAAGATGCATTTTGGTTCCATCTGTGTTTTGTAAGGTGTTCTTTATAAGAAGAATACAGGTGCAGAATTCTGGGAATTTTTGTCTGTAGAAGGTAGAGCTCTGCAACTCACAGACCTGAAAATAACTCTTTGTGTGTTGTTTTGTTTTATATATTGTGAATGAACACATCTTATAGTTTTCCACCTGGTCATTACTCTTATTAGGGTTTAGAATTTGAAAGAAGCGGACAATGAGGGAATGACGCAGAACTGACTCTGAACATGGAACCGATGGGTTCAGAGTCAATAGAAGAAAGATGGTTCCTCTTTAAAAACATCATTTTAATTGCAGAAAAGAAACTCATTCCTACAGCAATTAAGTCCAAGGCAAACATGACCTGAGATGGTTTAATACAAAAATTAAGGAAGAAAAATCAAAAGGAAGAGAGCTCACTACAGAGTCCTCATGATGAAAGATAGAAAGAGTACACTAAGATACTTTATCTCTCGCTGAGGATGGCCGGGGTACCCACAGAGTGCAGATTTGCAAATGCAGCACTGAATCATTAAATTCAGGACAAACATGAACCAGAAAACTATCGACCAATCTGTCTTACTTCTGCTTACTTGTAAAGTTATGGAAACAGTAGTTAGAACTAAACCAGAAGCAGAAGTTTTAGAATAAGCAGCACAGAGAGTAGATATGCAGTATACATACTGTATATATATATAAAACATATATATATATTGCATAACATCTCATTTTTAGATTGATCTGCATTAATCATTTGTGGGGTAAATGTCCTCACGTTCTGAAAAAGACAGAGGATGCCTGGAAAGCCAACTATTCTAGGCAGATATCTAGAACGGTCTTTAAGATGACACAGATGAAATGTGGTTAAATCAGTGCTCTTTCATTTGCACTGGAACCCCAAGTTCTGTTGTTGAAAAGGCCTGTTGATCTGAATTGTAACTATAACATATGAAAGACTACAAACGAGACCAAAATGTTTGTTTGCCAGTAGCTACTGTAATTGATCTAAGAATCTCATTCAGCTGGTTCTCAATGGAAGCCAGAGTGTCATCGTAGCCTATTCTACTGTATACTCCGATAGTACTTTAATACTGAGAACAGTTCCCTCCTGTTCTCAGTATTAAAAGTACTTCTACTTTAGTTTTCAGTTGTTTCCCCTAAAAGTGTAGCTGTTAATTCCAAAGGATTTCACTGTGTTGACCTTAACAATGACTTTAACAAGTTTGCAGTAATTCAATCAGGTCCTGTTGTAGTCTTCCCCTCATTTCCCTGGTTAAGGCTAAAATTATGATACTGTAGCTTCTTTCAAGAAACAGATAGATGAAGCCCTCAGATCAATTAACTTTTGATAACCACACCGTCTAGATGGGTTAAATGTCCCTATGTTCTAAGGAAAAGGCAGCCCAGCAAGTCATAATGACATTACAAGTCCTGGAAAGAAAGAAGAAAGATGTTATTAAAACATGTGAGACACTGTGGGTCTCTTTGTTGCTCTAGTGTGGAAAAGAGAAAGGAAAATTACCTGTGAGGAGTTCATGATTGCGGAAAACAGGAGAAGGGGAATGTCATATCCCTTGGGATTTTGTGAATCTGTCTACTAAATGCCAGGTAGCAATTAAGTAAGTAATTAAAGGACCAAAATACAATATACTGTGTCTAAGGGGAACATTGGTAAAAATTAAATCCTGAAGTCTACTTGGAGGGACCAGACTCCCCTTGCATGGATGTACAGGTCAGCATTAAATCAAACAGTCCGTGATTTCAGAACAAAGACACAGAAATACAAGTCGAACATTGTGGTTTGATGATTTAGATGAAAACCAGCTGTCATATACTGTACAACATCCTGGATATCCATACCCACAGCAAACTGAATGAAGTACTCTGTGCATGGGTACAACAGCAGCACCTGAACCAGGAATTGAACTTGCATCTCTCCAGGCTAGAATCAAGAGCCCCTGCCTCTACGCTGGAGCGTTTGGCAGCATTAGACCGGTTGTATCTCACGCTACAAATTCAGAAACTCTAGCCCAGAATCCCAAGAAGGGAGAGGGAGGGATCATACCACCAAAGAAGTTTAAGCAAGTAAGGGCAGTCATTTTCACATGAGCTTGAAGAGAAGGGGCATACATTTGATTTAATTGTGCCAAATATCATATAAGGTTTGCTAAAATTACATCCTGCCTATTTATTGTGGAATTATTCATTTATTTCTCAAAAAATTCCACAGGAATATATCTCAGTGTCCCAGTCTCAACAAAAACCTGTATATTTTGATCTTCTAGGTTTCCAATGCAGTAATTGTAATAAGGCATGGTTTATGCAGTTTTGTAGATAGTAGTAGTAATGAAACCTTTGACTGCGCCCTTCTGGAAGGCTTGCTTATGACACTAAAACAGTGTTTCAGCTAGACAGTGTTACAGTGTATTAGAAGTAACAGAAGTAAATATGGGGCACCCTTTTCTGGTCTTTTAGATCACCTGAAACATGCTCCGTTTTGAGATTCTCTGCTGAACAGTTGATATCTGAGACTTTAGGTCTGTTCCAATCACAGAAATGTTTAACTTGCATCGGTAACCCAAGTGTTAAGCTCCAACTTAGAGACCAGAGAATCCATCATACTGTAGGTAATTCCTGGAAGCCAAGTTCCCTGAATTTAGTTGGAAATGGGGAGGATGGAGGAGAAGAATCCAGTTGTTTCTAAACTGTAAAGCCAATCATGTTTAACTATGTAGGGGTCTGCATTCATAAATCTGAATGGCTGTTGTGTGTCTCCCGGGAATTTCTGTGGAATTATATATAATCCTTATTATGTGGATATGAGTATTATTATTATTCATCACACAGTTGATATGACCCCTCTTTCAATTCTCCTTCAAGATACAACCTTCTTGATCAGGCAATATCAATTGACTGTCTTGCAAAGCACTAACGATACAGTGTCTTCATAGACATCTCATGAAAATAATTCTCTATTTGTGACGGTTACTATTGCCAAGACCATGCAATTGAAGTTTGCAGATTCCATTACACTTTCATTCCGGATCAAATTTTTAGGGGGAAATTGTGCTTGCCAAGATTGTTAATCCCTTGCGTCAGCACGCCCAAACCTACAGTATATCTAAACCCACATATTCTCCACTGGAGGGTTTTCAGAACTTTGCTGGAGACATTAAGGATTGAAAGTCAATGTCTTTCTCTATTCTCTGTAATTTTGCCTTGAAAGGGTTACACCTGGGGGTTTCTCCTCGTCTTTCATCTTGAGTCAAGTTCATTAGGTGATTGAACCAGCAGTGGAGAAAGCGATAATCCACTCAATCTGATTTATTTATAAGGAAAAAGGAAACCTGGTATTGGCAACGGAAAACACAAAATGTCTGTAGGTTGTGCAACAGTTTCCCTTCAGTTTTCCTGATACTAGAAAATAAATAAATAAAGCAGGAGGCAAATGTCCTGGGAGTGCCTGTTCAGGCAAACCTGAGGCTGACTGCGAATGCTGTCATGCTGGAGAGCTCATGGATTATTCATGTGTAATTACAGAAGGTTTTTGAGCATGTTTAAATCACCCCCCCCGCCTCATTACAGCCCATAACAACTGAAACAGCAATTGTCATAGGAAGGTTTAAGTGCAGCTGTGATCAATAACGATAAATGTTAAAAAATCCAGTATCAAGGAGGAGGCCCATAAATCTGAATACTATACATAAAGAAGAGCAGCTGGAGGTTTTCTAAATCTAAGTCTCTCTTTTCTGTCCGCGCCCAGTGAAGAAAAGGAGAAGAGGACGATCATTTCTAATCAACCACCGTGCGGACAAGATGGCTTGATTTACATCTTGATTTCCAGGAGCAACGGTTCCTTTCAAGGTCAACTCCAGGTGAACACGGGGTCAGCCAGGGGTCAGGCGGGCTCCCAGGCGGGTCAATAACGCCTCCTGACTGGGAGCGAGGGACGAGCGGGTCACTCCGAGTCAACGCACACGCCCGGCTGCACCAGCGCTGCTGGGCTCGGGATACATCTGGGTTTGTGAGTTTTTAAAAGTGCGTTGCCTTTTGTTTTCCCTTGGAAAAGGCTCTGCCAGTCACTTCCTGCAATCCCACCACCTTCCCCTCTTTCTTTCTCTCTCTGTGTGCTGGTAGCAAACTGTGGTAAGAAAACAAGTCAGAAATCAAGCTCTCATTGGGGTTGACAAAAGGTCACAGTTGACAGGCACTGAGGTTAAACTGCCGACTTAAAATACTGTTCATTACCCTTCACAGCCTTTTACTAAATTCACTTCTTTGTGTTACAGTCAGAGCTGAGCATCAATATTCCAGACCTTCTAATTTATTAGCGATTGCTGAATTGTATGGGGAACCTTTTGTACAAAGGTATCATTGATCTTATGGTTATTTCAAATGTGCTGCCAGTACCACCATGGGGACTCCAATTGCCTTCTATGTAGGAAAAGGAAAAATAAAAGATTTTTTCCACCAATTTCCAGAGCTTGCTGTTTTTTTTCGCAGTGGCATTTAAAGTATTATACTGTACAAACGAAGGCTTTTAAAAATGTAAATGTATGACGATTAATTCCAGTCTGTCTACAACAGGAATAATATTATGACAAAGTTTTTAAATAATAGTTAATACATGTGTATCCTAGAGATAAATAAGAAAAGGTCTGTTTCCATATTGCCTATGAGTTCAACAGTATAAGAAATCTTTGATTCTTTTATGCTTGTTTTTTACAACAAAATTAAAATAGTAAAGAGACAGTACTGAGTTCCATCTTTTTCATTCTAGTTAATACAAATGGTTAAAATGATAGATCAGATCAGTCTGTGCAGAATAAAACACAATTACAGTATGTTAAAAACTTTATTATTAAAACAAATGTTGACAAAATTGTTATAAGTCTGTTGCTTTCTTTCTGTTAGTAAAAAATCACCTCTAGCTAATTTTCCTCACAATATTTGAAATGATTAACAATAAAGATTCCGGTAAATATAAAATATTAACCTGGAACACCTTTCATTTCCACCATTTGAACTGCTCATCCATTTTCATTTCAGCAAAGCTGAATCATAATTAAAGACTTGACACTTGACACGGATTTACATGTAAAACACTCAACTTCTGTTATTTAATAAAGGGAGTCGGAAATGCAGATTTAAATGTAATATGTCAAAGAGAGGAGCAGAACATCATTCAGGCCAAAAGAAAGTTCAGAAAAACAAAGAAGCTTTGTGCACAAGCAAAACACAATAATGTTATTAATTATCTCACTGGAAACAGCAAATGCTTGTAACTTTTACAAAACATATTATTTTCCTCCTTGGCCCTTCCTCCCTAAGGGGGACTGGAAATAAATGCTGTGACTTAAATAACAAGAGACTAACATCATTTTCGCAACAAGGTCTGCATAATTTCATGACCATGAGTGAGCAGCTGACTTAAACTAAAATGTTTCAGTTCTGTGCGCATATAGGGGCATAAATAATTCAGAATTAATCCCTGCAGTGGGGACAATGTGAATCGTAAATTATCCATGCACCATCCTTAACATTAGAAGCAAAGAACCCGTAGTAACAAACTATGAGTGTTGCTCATTACGTACATTTCATAGACACCTTAACCTTTGAATATTAATTTCTCAGCACTACTTGTAGATAGGTGGTGGAGCGCTTCAGAGTTTGCTTGCAGAGGCGTAATACACAAGATGTATTTGCAAGAAGTTGCCACGCAGCATGCACTTCATCTAAATGTGTCACTTGTACTGTATTTCTAAATACTATAATCCCAGCATGAGAACTTGTTTTCTACTAACATGTATTAAAGATGAATGGATATGTTTGACTAAGTAAACCTTTTGATATGTAAAGCAACGGAGTATAAATCTTTATAAAGCACCTGCGTACGAAAAGTCAAATCCTGCAGAAGAACGTATACATATTTATAAATATAGTAAGTTCTTATTCTAGATAAAATGTATATGAAAATATCTAAACCTATGCTGTATATATAAGTACTGCATGTACTGTATATTTCTTTCCTTAACACTTTTCCTTAAAAGTTGGCAAAAGAAAGGTTGTCATTTGGTTGTTTGGCTGTTTGGTAGCTAAAAGCTGAATGGCTCAAGGATGTTGCCCAGCAATTTCGTGAATGATGGCCGAGTATTGGCCCTGACACATATCTGGAGAGCTTGTCCCAGGCTCGACCCAGTTCGATACTGAAAATGACTGAAATTAAAGCATGCATCTGAAATGCAGTTCCGTTCTATACATCAGCAATTTCATCCACTTGAATCATTAACTGACGGAGAGTATCAATATTATTTTTATAGTGTGCTTTTAATAATGATAATAGCGCTGTGACTTTATCGACCTACTGGAGCTGGAGTCCCCCAGCAGTGACACTGAATCAGATGGCATGCAATTATTGGGTCTTGCCTTTGTCAGACAATTTAGGTTCCTTTCAAGACTGGGAAACAAAATCAACATGACCCCTATAAGAGACAATGTGCAGGAGAATGACAGTTTTGGTGGGACAATTACTACAAGACAATTCCAAACTGGGAGTTAAAGTGGGATTGGGATGACAAGCACACATTTTGGAAGACATCACTCATGAATCAAGGGAAATTGTTGCATAATCAAAAACTGAAGTTAAAAATACTGATTTAATAGAACCTTAATTCTATTAATTCTGAACAAAATGCTGCAAATATCTTCACGGCTGTGATGAACATTCTTACTCCATTGAGATGTGGCACAAACGTGATCAAAAACAATTAAGCATCAGTCAAAATTCTTCATCAGGTTAATTTTCTGCCTGTAAATCGGCATATTGATGTAAGGGCTCCCCAAAATTCTCCAGCAATTTTATCTTCAGATTTTATCGATCCAAGGGCTACCCAAAATTCTCTCTTGAACTTTGATTTATTCTTATAAACTTATTTGTTTTCATAGATTTATTCCATCCACGTACACAGTGTAATGTGGACATCCGTATGTACTGTAAGCGTTTTGCTCTTTAGTGTCTTGTGGTTGAGATGATGGAGACCACTATGGCTAACGCGAAGGTGCAAGTTGCTGCATTGTTAGCAAGCCAGGCTTTTGTGCAATGGGGCAGAAGCTGGTTCTTTGATTCTCCAGTTCAGACAGTGCAACTACAGTAGCACTAGCACAACACTAGTGTCAGCAAAATGAGAGTTTCCATGCCGTTTCACTAATCAGTGGGGCTGAGAACAGGCACGTGGACGTCAGGGCACATTATAAGGTACATTGTCTCAGATGGGGAGGATCCGCTTGTCGACAGACAAGTTCCAGTTTCATGGTGCAAGAAGTCCACATGAGACTGTGTCTATCAAACACGTGGGCGACATTGTGGACAGGATACAAATGTTGCTGACATGAAACCCATGCGGTTTAAACAGTATTTCCATAAGGAGATGTACTTTTGTACTGATGGTGGAGAAATCGGAAGAACGGGGGCTGCCGTGACATCTGAAATGTGTATAGAAATTAAAGACTGGAATAAGTCTAAAAGCCGCTGTATAAAACAGATACGATTGAAAAGTCCTACAGTACAAAAGCTGGACATGAAAATACCATTGATTCCAGATAAAAGGAGTTGAGAGGGATAAAGCAAGCTCAGGATTTTATTTCAAACTGTACATGCTAAAAAATATCCGATTTAAGAAGAAATTTGAAATATACATATCAAAGGGAATACATGGAGATTTTCTTTCCGTGTGTTTGTAAGTTCATACTTTCGCTCCCCAAGCAGTGACAGAGCCGCGTTCAGCCTCTCGTGAAGGTGTTTTTAAAAATCCATCCATCTGCTTTGCCAGGGTAAATCGGAAAACCCATTTGTTAAATCCTGCAGTGTAAATGTATTTATCCGTTAGTTATTTCACAGAATCCAACAAATAGCCTTCCTGGAAAAAGAATGGGCATGAGCATGCGAAATGAGAAGCGGGAAAGTGAGTGGTTACTGTAGGAGCCGGTGATAAGAAACCCCAAAAGATGAAGAAAAAGAAAAGATTACTAAGTCTACATCCAGATTCAGAAAGTGTGTGGAACTGAAGTGGTATGTCACAGAGGTAAAATTGTTTTTCGGCAACATACAGTATGAGTTACTGTGCTGTTTATAAAGTCTTATCCTCGCTCAAAATGTTATTTTTGTCTTAAGTCATCAGTGCCATCATGAATATATCATTTTGATTTATTTCTGTTCACCTTGTCATCTGTAGAAATATAGCTCACTGGTAGCTGTACTGGCGCAATTCAACATTTTCTTTGCTGTCCTGAACTAAACTAAAAAAAAAACATTAAATGAAAACATGCTCTTCAAATCATGTAATAATGAGGCAATGGGAACAAGAGAAGATAATCAGAATATTCCAGAATTTGTTAATGTGCCTGTGTTTGCATTTTGTAACTGATTTTGTTTAATACCAGACCTGGAACCGTGTTTTTGGAACTATTGTTTGAAAGCACTGGAGGCTTTCCTTCACCAGAAGCATCAGACATTTTTATTAAATTATTTTAAAACGTTTTTAAAAAATCAGGAGGCAATTAATTTAATTACACTGAAGTTCAGTCTAGCAGCATAAAAGATAAGGTGACTGACAGTCTAACTACCAACCTGTAGAGATCCATGTGTAGATTATGCAGTACTTGCCTAGTTTATCCTAGTAATTTGTGAGCTGCTATCCTGAGAATATTATTTGTCATTTGTTTATTAATTAAGATCATTCTTATTTTGGAACCTAGACCAAGTAAACCCAATTATATGCTCTGTAGGGTGAAAATACACATTTCTAAATAAATGCCAAATGCTCCCAGTCAATATGGAACAGTACTATGCAGTTTAATTTGTAATCTGTAATGCTAAAAATACTCCAAGTCACACTTGATTACCAGTGGATGAAACTATTACAGACTGATAAATCCAGAAATAAACAAGTAGACGAGTAGGAAAATGGTTTTCAAATTCAACATACTGCAAATTACATTCATTATTGGCTCCTGCCTTATCTTAAAAGTACTGTCATTTGGTGAAGAGAAGTATTGTATTACATCTGGCGAACAGGTGAATGTGTAAAAAAGAAATAGAACAGATTGTGTATTTAATGCTTCCTCTGTAATTATGTCAAAATTTAATTTCTGATTTCAATTAAAGCAGAATCTGATTTCATGAGGCAGATCTGAACAATCAACAATAGCTTCAACAAGGCTGGGTGTTTTGTTGTTTTCTTTGCATTTTATTTTAGTAATATTTATTATAGTGTGTTGCAAAAATATTCATTTGTAAAGAATTACAAATTACACATTAAGTGATTTGCTTCATTTTTTATATTTTTATGACGGTACTTTACTTTTATGAAGTTAAACGTTAGCAAAACGATCAAAGAAAATTCAAAAACACATCGATTGCCTAAATTAATGCAGGTGTAAAGAAATACTTTGACAAATAACACAGTTGAATGGCCTCTGTCTGTAATAATAGGAATTTTGGCAAGGCACTGACAGGTTTAAGGTAAGTTGCATTTGAAGCAAGTGCTAGCAACATTACAGATTACACAGAGTACAGTGGCATGCTAAAATGTTTAAAATTCAGCATAATGCAGTACTTTTCACATTACAAAACAAGACAGACAATTTAAGGATTAAGGACAGAGGAAGGATTACAACATAGCAATTACAATACAAGACCTGAACAGGAAATGTGCAAGTAATCTAAATCAAATAAAAGGTGAAGTAGCACTGTGATGGTGATGATGCAATAAAAGGTGAAGTAGCACTGTGATGGTGATGATGCAATAAAAGGTGAAGTAGCACTGTGATGGTGATGATGTAATAAAAGGTGAAGTAGCGCTGTGATGGTGATGATGCAATAAAAGGTGAAGTAGCACTGTGATGGTGATGATGCAATAAAAGGTGAAGTAGCACTGTGATGGTGATGATGTAATAAAAGGTGAAGTAGCGCTGTGATGGTGATGATGCAATAAAAGGTGAAGTAGCACTGTGATGGTGATGATGCAATAAAAGGTGAAGAACATGTTGCAAGCGCGAATGTTACATGAATTGTGGAATCTGAAGATTCGGACTAAAAATGTGAGCAACAGGAGGTGGGAAGAGATGGTGAAATCCAGCTGTGCTTATATACCAAACTCAACAGAAAAGAATATAGAAGAAAAATCGATTAATTACTTATCATCGGGAAACTTCCAAAATATTATTGCAACAGGTGCACTGACATGTCATTGTGGCTAAGGTGCAGATCCTTAGCCACAGTGCCACTGCTCCACTCAACTTTGTCATCCATGAGATTGATCGACAAGGGGTCTACAGCTCAAGTGACAGAATCAAAATGTGTTTGGCCCCTGCTTGAAGCCATACAAGCTGCCTGTCTGTGTCTCCTGCTTTGGCATAGGTTCTGTCTGCTCTCCTGAGGGCTTCTCTCCCACCCCTCTCATACTGCCTGGACAGGCCTGTGCCTGATCACTGGTCTCTGAGTCCAAGATGCCACATGTCATCTCAGCTCAGCACACAGCTATTCCATCACACATCCATGACGTAACTTTTACAGTCTCATCATGCAAGAAAAAATATTGCTGATGGAGTAGCATGAGGTCGAGCTTTATCCTTTGTCCAACATTTGTTTGGAACGTTGCCCCATCAGGACGAGCCCCCTGATGTAAGAGCATCAAGTGAGGTAAGAACTTTATAACCACATTCGTAAAAAGGTTTACACACTGACGTGCTACTAAAGTCACTAAAAAGATGTATGGGTTTGTTTCAAATTTGTGAAAGGCTAACATCTGTTCTTATTAACAGATACTCTATCAACATTTTTTTTTTCTTTATGTCATTAAAAGGCTTGCAAATGCTCTGTGAGTATAAAAATGCAGACAGGCCATGCGGTCAGGTCACTATCAAACAATACAAATGAAGCTCTGTAGTGGTGAGACACTCCTGGCTAGAGCATCACACTTAGACCTCCCCATTCATCTGGGTGAGGTGTCATCACAGTGGCCCACACAATGACAGACTGCGTCTGTAAAACCTTAACATCTGTACCACATCAGTGGCATGAGGGCCCTATTCTCTTCATAGATGGAACATCATGTTTCCTTTCTTTTGCAATTTTCACCAGACTTCCAAAAGCTTAAATTACGTTATCACCTGTGTCCGGTCAACTTTCTCATATAGCAAAGCCACTGAAGGGCATCAAATTAATCAATATGACTAATGCTCGATTCATTAAGAAATCATTATGAAGTCAGCCATGTCAAAACACCTTGTTTGCATTTAACAATAAAGGGTGCTTAGTACGCTTGGCTGAAATTAAACTAAAAGTGCACAAAAAGTAAACTGAAGCGTGCTGAGAATCTAAACAGAAACGACATAAAGTTGGAAATACTGAATGTGAAACTAACATGAAGAGATAAGCACACCTGTACAGAAATGTAAAGCAGACAGACATTAAATTACTCAAAACATTGTTGTTCCTGTACTTCATATAGTAGCAGTACCTCTTAAATTCAGACAAAGCCTTTCATTTACATTTCTTGACATAGCTCAAGTTAACTGGAGCTTAACCACAGCTTTTCCTGGAAAACCTTCTCTATTCTATTATTTCCCACATTTCCCTTTACAATAATTGATGATAACAAGTATTGCTTGAAACAGACAGAAAGATATTAAAATCTGTTAAATTCTAAGAAGAAATATTAATTTTTCAATAAGATGTTTTTTTTTTTAAATTGGCATTCAAAGCCATAAGTAACAGTAAACCCTGTTTAGGCAATTTGAATGAAATCACATCTGTGTTTATTTTACTGATTTTCTCTGTGCAGTGCTAAACCAATTGCATATGACAGATTAGATATGTTTTACTACAGGCTTTAACTTACATTATTACATAGGCCTATTTTCATATACTGTATATGAATTTCGTTTCTCTTTGTAAAGGGAATTTTGTAACCATTAGTATAGAAACCACTAAATGGACATAACATGTATTGCATATATCTGCTTTAATGTATATTGCTTTAGTATGCACAATTGATGATCAAATAAAATCTGGGAGACAACTACCACACATATGCAATAAAATAAATATTACATTCTGTGACTTTCCAGAAAAATTTGATAAAAGTGCACATTGATGCACTGATCAATCAGGCACTGACAGTCAGAGGATGAGACATACCGATAATTTCACAAGACGACCTCCATTCTTTTACAACAGGAAAGCGTTCAATTCATTTGTTCCAACCACCTCTATTGGTAAGTGAAAGCCAATTTTAAATTTAATTCTACTTGATAGATTATAGTGTACTATTAATATCTCAGACTATGCGTTTCAGTTATTAAATTTAAAAACTACTGTACACAATGTATAAATCGATGTGTTAAGAATTTTGCAAATCCCTTCTAATTCTTGTTATTTTGTTAAAGACTGTGGCATTAATTGCATTACTTTTAAAAAGATGTGAGCTCATCAGCTGAAGATATGGATATTCGATGGGGAGGAGGTCAGATTTGAATCTTCTGCTCCTACCGTAGCTCTGTGTAAATCTATAATATTTTAGCCCTCAGAGTTTCGGTCTTGTCCGAAACGAATATTTCTCACACTTGGAGTTGCTAATACTGTACCTTAATCATTTTCACCAGGGCAGGAGTCTCTGTCTGATACGATTTTGATAGTGAAAATGGGTGTTATTGCTATCTGCATGTTGCTCTTTTCATTAGGTTTTGCTTGCCAGATTTTTGTCTGCTACTGGTGCTGTTGAAACAGTGTTTGTTGCTCTAACAATGTTGAAGAGCCGATTCTACATCACTGATACAAATCAGAAAGAGTGGTGATTCCAATACTGATCCTTGTGGTACTTCATTCCAGTCTGAGCTAAGTTTCCTCATCAATACCTGCTGTTGTCTGCACATTGACATATGTGCTTATATTGCCTTTGCTTTTTACTGCTTTATGTTTTATATGTATCCCCTGATGATGCAAAGAACACCTAATAGGCTAGACAAGATCAGTCAGCTCTAAACCCATGTTAAGCATCACCTGCTATACTGTTTCCAGTTAATGGATTGTATATATTGTATATATTTTATTAGGTCCTTCATTTAAAATGACTATTTTCTACAATGATAAAATCTTCACAATCCCAAACTACATACAAACAAGCTACAACCTTTGCAATATTTACTAAATGAGTGCCTCATTTCACTCAAAGGAAATTTATTTGCATATTGTTTCTTTTCTTAATGAATAAGAATGTACAACATTCAGCAGTATTTTGGTATATTATCGCTAACCTACGTGGAATCTATACAGCTAATATAGAAGATATAATGAAATATAAGAAGTTCAAATTAAATATACACACTGAAAGGAAAGTATTTATATAGAGAACACATATATAGAACACATAGCTGGACATTGTGTACATTATAACTTGGATTATAATTAAATATTATGCAGAAAATCCTATTAAATGCCAAATTAAAAAAATCACTGTGAAGAAGTATTTACTTTCTCTTCCTCGTGTTTGACATCACCTTGTTCAGGCTACTGGATAAAACATGAAAAAAACCTGAAGCAAACAATCACTGAAAGAAATGAGCTGAAATGCAGTTCAAGTCTCTCTGGCAGAAGGTTCCTGAAAGCATCTGCCTATCAAGGCCAACAGGAAGAGTGCGTTTGGATACAGCAGACAAGGAGGTTGAAATTACTCCACTGGGCAGCACTCTGACAAGACTGGATACACAGAGGCTATCTGGGAAGAGGGCTTACATATTGAACATAGTGGTCTGTGGTCCTTGAATTTTGTTTGAGAAAGACGTGATTGAATTTTTTTTTCTTTTATGCCAAACCACTTACATTACAAAAGACAAACAGGTACATATATCTGCATTGGTTTAGAAATCTGCATATATTTTGTACAAATGGAAAAGTCTATAAAATGACTGCTCACTAGTGTGACGTGCAGTGATGGCGTCAATAATTTAGAAATAAAAATCAGATTACTTTCAAATGACATTGACTAAAGGATTATTGTTGGCCATGTTCGCACTGTTTCTTAAGATCAAAAGGCTCACAGATTATTGTAGTTTACAGTTTTAAAGGGGGGAGTGTCCTACCTGCCTACTAAAAAAGTAAAGAAACAAAAAATGAAGCGATCTCTATAAAATGTGGAACAAATAAGCCCTTCTGAATACAGAGAGATGGATTTCCATATATTAAGCTGCTCTATGTCTTTGGGTTATTTAACATTCTTATGTATGTGAGGAACAGAATTAAAACTATAAATGTGACCCCTGCCCCTACGACAGAACCATGCGCAGTTAAAAGCAGACATGCCTGTAAAACTTTCAAAGAAAGCTGAAGAAAAACCTGACATTAAAAGCTGGCTTGGAATTGATTGATGCACTCTAATATTTGAAGTTCCCTTGCTGCCCTATGCTACAAAGCCCGGGGGTTAGTACGAGTGGCTCTCTAATGAGAGCCCGTGTGAACACTTACTGCTTTATAGGACTGACTTTCATCGCTGAGCGGGAACGCTCTCATGGCTGCTAGACTCCAAAATCAGATCTACACAGAAAACAACACGCTCCATTTGGCCTCTGAAAGGTGGGTTGAACAAATCTTTGTGAAGTAATGAAGCGTTGGCCTAGCGGTGCGGGTGCAGGGTTTGCGGCCCTCTCTTCTGTCGGCAAATCCGATTTGTTTTCACTCAGCCGGTGCGCAATCAGCGTCCGCCGGCGGAATAAACAAAATCCCGGAATCTCGGCGGCCCGTAGCGGCTCAGTGTGTCGGGAGCCTAACGATTTGGACCTCTCCTGCTTCATCTCTGTCAGGGAGATCAACTCGGAGAGCACTAAGGCTTCTCACTCAAACAAACAACATCTAAAATTCCAAAACAGATTGCACTACCATGAATCATTGCCTTTCCTATTACAACAGGGCTGAGAGAAAGTCAGGCCACGGGACCCCTGAACCTTTCATTCCGCCTCGTATCCTGGCATTTGCTGGGAAATGCAGAAAATGCAGGTGTGATTAATTTCCTCTTTTTCAAGGGAAAAGAGTGAAAAGAGAGAATCGTCAGCGTGCACTGCAAGGAACAACTTCAGCAGAAAGGGAACAATCAGATGTGGTGAGTGTGGTAACATTGCACTCTGCAGGATCCATTGCTATTTTCAAAGTTTGCAAAAAGTTTTCTTTTTAGCTGTGGCTGTTCTAATATAGTTATGCATGGCATGGCCAAAATTTACAGATTGCCTTTATGTACGATGTTTCCCTCAGAAATGCCCTCTAGTTAACACTAAAAGATACGATGTTCAGGGATCACAAAAGAAGAAAAAATTTAGCTTCTATAATTCAATTTAAATATCTTCCGCCCACACTAAAGGAGTACTGAAAATGTGAAAACTGGCCAAAATCTTTATAGTTCAACATATAAATTGCACCAGTGATGTCTAAATGTGATGCAGTTCTGTGTTCTTTCTTTTCTGGTGTTGTCAATTATATTGAATTGCAAATGATGTATACACACGTTTTTAAATGAATGTTTTCAATCAAAATTGAATGTTCCAAACACTTTTAAAAATGTGTTACAGGCTGAAATAAGTTTAGTGTCAGCAACAACTACAAGCTGAAATCAAAAACTAAAATATGTTGATTGCATAAGTATTCATACCCTTTACTGTGCCAAACCTAAATTAATTCAAGTGGATAGAATTACCTTGACGAGCCACACAGTTAGTTGAGTTGCTTTTTTCTGTGTGCAGTAATAGTGGTGCACATAATTTCAGGTAAATATGACTGCTCCCTTAAGGTCCCTCAGTTAGAATAAAATATATCTGGAGAATATATCTGAAGAAAGGGTATGAATAATTATTAAAAGATTTCAAACATATATCCGTTCAAGCACAGTGAAGTCAATCAATGAGAGGTGGAATGTGTGTCATACCACCCAAAAACGGCCTAAACAGAGCAGCCGGCAAGAAGGACACAAGAAGTCAGGAATGCCATAGCGAGCCCACCAGGCACCATGACAGGAAAAACCTACAGACTATAATGAGCTGAGAGAAAATGACCACGAATCAAAAATATTCCAGTCACTCTACAAAACTGGCCTACATGGCTGAGTGGTAAACCCACCTCAAATCCTGCATGGAATCTGTAATAAAACATTTTAAGTGATACTACAAATATGTGGCAAAAGGTTTTGTGGTTAGGCACAATGAAATGTAAACATTTTGGTCTAAACATTTCAGTCTAAGCCAGCAGCCACATCACCCTGCAACTCAACGCTAGCAACCCACTGGAGCTCAGCAGGTGTGAGCCTGGTCAGTACCTGGATGGGAGACTCCTGGGAAAAACCAAGGTTACTGCTGGAAGAGGTGTTAGTGGGGCCAGCAGGGGGCACTCACCCTGCGGTCTGTGTGGGTCCTAATGCCCCAGTACAGTGATGGGGACACTATACTGTAAAAAAGAAACCATCCTTTGGATGAGATGTAAAAAAGGGGTTCTGACTCTCTCTGGTCATAAAATTCCCAGGGCTTTTCTTGAAAAGAGTAGAGGTGTAACCCTGGTGTCTGGACAAAATTTCCCATTGTTCTTTACCAATCATGGCCTCCTAAAAATCCTCATCTCTGAATTGGCTTCATCACTCTGTCCTCCTCCCCACTGAGAGCTGGTGTGTGGGGAGCGTACTGGTGCACTATAGCTGCTGTCGCATCATCCAGATGGGGCTGCACATTGGTGGTGGTGGAGGGGATCCCCATTACCTGTAAAGAGCTTTGAGTGGAGTGTCCAGAAAAGCGCTATATAAGTGTAAGCAATTATTATAAAATGTCACATATTCTATTTGGTGCAAGCAACACAGTGCATCAGCCACTCAACATGATCCCTGCTGTCAAGCGTGGTGAGAGCAGCGTTACGTTATGGGGCTGCTGCTGATCAGCAGGGACCAGGGAGTGTGTCAGAGACTGAGGGAGAAATGAATGGAGCAAAGTGCAGCGAATCTCACAGGAAAACCTGCTACAGTCTGCTAAAGACTTAAACTGGGACAGAAGGTTCAGCAGGACAGTGACCCAGCGGCAGTACAAGGCCAAAGTTACACTGGAGCAGCTTCTAACAAGAAGAAAGAGAATGTCCTTGACCGGCCCCGTCGAGGTCCTGAACTGAATCTGATGGAATGTCTGTGCCAAGACTTGAAAACTGCTGTCCATCCACAATCCCCAACCTGCCTGGCAGGAGCTTGGAAGAATGGGTGAAAACACACACCCTCCTGGTGTGTCATGCCGTTAGAGTCTTGTCCAGAAAGACTCCCAGCTGTAACTGACGCCAAAGCCGCTTCCCTCAAGAACTGATTCAAGAAGATGAATGACTATGCCGTGAGTTTGTACTTAATTATTTTAGCTGTGGGTTTTCAATTTAAGCATTCAGGTTTTGATAAAAAATATTCACTTTAAAAAAAAGGATGAACGTCGTTTGGCATTCAGCTAAACAAGACAGCAGTGGCATACTTTTTGCCAGGCACTGTACGTAATTCATCTAATTGATTATACTAATTATACAATAAAATTAAATCCAACACATATTTGCAGTACTGGGCGCAATACTGTCGCGCTTTAATGGCGGAGAATAGCAGGAGGCTGAAAACTACATGAATGTGGTGGTGTTAAAGGAAAGGAGACAAACTGGAGACAGAGCCTCTGTTGATTAGAAAGCACTAGAAAGCACTAGACAGCACATTAGACAGCACTAATTCAGGTCCTCAAATGATCCCCCTGCATTTCCCCTTTGGCAACACTGCTTTTCACCGAAACGTGAGGAAGAAGTTACACCGGTGCCAGCTCCTAAACTGCGTTTTCGGTAAGGAGCAATAAAGCCCAGGCAATGTCTTACACTGGCTACGCACTGTGGACAATTTGCAAAGAAGCTGAAAATGAAAAGGGTTCAAGCAACGTGTTTGTGCATGAAGAGGGATGGGCACCTGACTCTAGGAGCTGTAAGCGTGAGCTCCGTCTCTGCAGGAAGGTCTTTGGATGGCAGTTAAGGTTGCCACTGTCCTCTTACTGCTCATTTGTTCCCCAACTGCAGAAAAAAAAGCAAAAGGTCTAACCGCCACATAAACTAATTTCAAATGTCATGTCTTATTAGGAGAAAATGGAAGGAAAGTCTTGCTCGCTCCCTGGCCGAGTCAATGAATTTGTCAAAATTTTATGATAATTCATTCAATTATTCCTCAGACATTTAAATGACAGATCGGGCCCTTGGAAAGGCGGAAAAAAATCCCCAATAATCCCGTGCTTGATATTAAACTGCCTCCAGAGAGGTTTTAACTGCACCGCATCTCAGCACGGAGGCAGCGAAAAGTTCTCCCCCCTCGCGGTCTGCCCGCCCCTGCCTTTCAGGAGCACCACAATAAATGGGCTCTCCGCTGTTGCCAGCCTCCTGACCTTTGAACTGCAGCTGTCTGAGGCCTCTGCTCTGGCTCGTTCAGGCCGGCAGCAGCAGGATCGCTGTCACTCCCGGGTCCCTCCCGAGCACCGTGCTCCTGTACAGCTCAGCTCCCCCTCTAGCGTTCAGAGCCCTCCATGGAAGAGAGAGCTAACCGCGGAGGGAAATTCCAGCCGCCTTATTAAATCTGGGGGAGTCTGTGGGAGCGCGAGTGTGGCTGTGGGTGTGTTTATCTGTGCGGGTCTTTTCTCATACTGGTTTATCGCGGTCCTTAGGCGGGATGTAGACAGGGGTGGAGCTCAGGGGGTGTGTGTGTGTGTGTGCTGGGGGGGGAGCGTTCTTTCTTTTCACTGCACATGCGAAATTTTGGCACAAAGTCGGAAGTTTTTAGATTTTATATTAATTTAATATTATATTATGTTTTCTGTGCTTGCTTCTGTATCAATAAAGCACTTTTTGATTTCAGTCTTCTGCACACAGGGGAACACACCTCTCAGTGGTCTGTTTGCTGCCTCTCTGATGCTGATGAATTTACTCATGATGAAATAAACACTTTCATTAAATGCCTGTTTTTTACCATGAGATGTCTTCATACAAAGACTTTCCTGTATTTCAAAAAACGGTTTATTCAGTGCTCTCTGACCTCTGCTACAACCAAATATGCAGATATTTGGTCAGCAGAAACAAAGGCCTCTTTAAAGCCTTAAGCCTCCTGAAAAAGAAAAAAAAAAGCATTTAATTTTCAGAAGCCATAATATACAGTATAAAGCCACTTTTTATGAATAGCTTTGAAACAGTTAAAGATGTCTTTTTTCCTTCTGTTGTGGAAGGATTTCTTGCAAAAAATGTTGGGGAATGTTGTAGGAAAGTGTGACTATTTTATTTAAACAAATCTGACAGGATACCAGAAATCTGCCTAAGGCCTCAATGCCGTCATTCCTATACAAAATATATTCAATGATAATCTATAATGTAGCTGGTTAGAGTGTTACGCCAGTATGAGGAAGTCTGCATTAAATAAGACTGTGGGCACTACTCTGCCTCTGTGTAATGTCTTATTTTTTTAAACTTGTCAGTGAAAAAGCATATCGTCATCTCTAAAGTAGGCCAAATTTTCAAAAAGAAAGAAATAATCTTTGTAGAAATGAAGAATATGTGGTGCCAAAAGTAGGAATGAAATTCTTCAGAATTTATACGGTATATTTTAAAAAGCCCCCTTTACAACTCAAAATGCAGCAAACTGAAGAAAACAACATCTGCCTGAATGAAAAGTAGTTCAAACTGAACGATATACTGTAATGCACACAGTAATGCTCGTCAGTATCTGTAATTTCACCAGATTTGATTAAAAAAACAGAAGGAATAAGATTACAATTGCCTTGATCGTTTTTACGATCGAAGTCAAAGTCAGTATAAAGATTTCTGCCTGGTAATATAATGTCTGAAGTCTAAGTTATTCTAATCCAAAACCTTCAAAAACAAAATTTAGGATGTACATAAAAGATTTACAAAAATACACGGATAAATTGATGGCTGGAAGCAAACACAATAAACTACATGGGATGAAATAAGTGCAACTGCACTTTTAACTGGGAGGTTATATACCTGTTTAATGGCTTTTTTTATAGTCATTTATTGCACGCAACTGGGTTCTCTTAAACAAATGTGGTCTGGCTCACACAGGGAAAGGCCTGAATCACAGAGCTTGAATGGACACTAATTGCTTTTTTCTTTTTCCCAAATTAGCAGCTACTTTCACTAGAATTTAATCTCTCTATTGGCTGCTTTCTGTAGGTGCGAGGGCAGAAAAAAACTAGAAACAAACCAATAATCTTCCACTTTGCCCCTTAAATGAGAGCCACTCTATAGCTCTAATGTAGACAAGTCATTTTGTACAAGCCACTAGACCCACAGAGGATAGGGGCCTACAATGTAGGCTGCTCAATTCAAAGATCTTTTGCAATCAGTTACACAATGGAGCCCCTCATTTTATGCTGCTACATCATAAAAGTGCTTCTTTTGTTACATTTCCATCCTTAAAAGGGTCTTAATCCTTTTCTTTTCAGGCGAGTCTATGGCAAATTCCACAGGGACATCCCATTCGCTGTGAGGATTGAAGTGACCCACTCAGAAATCAGCATGCGAAGCTTTGAGCCTTTCTTCCCCCTGCCACTCTCCTGAGAACATTAAATCGTACTTTTCATTCCCTTCACCATAGGGGGAAACCCCTTAATGATGACAGAGAAAGAAAAATTCCTCCACTCTGTCCTATGATACCATTCTGCTGTCAAGCAGGCGTCTCACTGGACAGAGAATCAAACATGTCTTCCAGCAGGTGGAGTGTTGCTGAAGGTCACACACAGAAACACCACGGCAGCGCATCAGAGGAAGCACAGATTCCCACAGCAAATTAAGTCATCTGTGAAAACTTTTCATTTAATGGTCAGGGACTAAATTTATTGGGGGAGCTTTTCATGTTGCCCAACATGTACCTGTACACTATTTGCATATCTACAGCAAACATGTTCCACATGGAGAAAAAAGATCCAGAGTGATTCACTCTCACTGACTCAGTCTCGAGATGTGTCTTTTCCCAGCTTCCCTATTCTCTCTTTCTATCTGCATGAATCTCTCTCTCAAATGCTTATGAATCAAGTTCAAACCGATCCACGTTGCTGACATGGCTGGTCCCTACAGATTGCATATAGTACTGTATATGCTGGGCACTGGGTGCTTCAAACAGATGGTGAAAAAAAACATCATATTTATATGAAACATATGTCAATCAAGAGTTAAATAGTCCCCCTAGTGTTGATCTATTCAGTCATTGGTATACTTTGAGAACTTTTCCAAAAGTAGAATGAGTTAATGGAGATTTTCATCATGTGTTTTTTTTTCATGATTTTAAACACTCAAAAACAAATTCCCCAGTAATGCTAAGAACTCTCGAAAAGAAGGGTCTCAAAAAACCCCAGATGATTTCTGGTTGGTTGTATGCACAATTCTCAAGTTGGCTATACTTTTTCAATTGGTTGTAACCAATAAATATATCACCATATTTATGAGTTTTATAGTCGTAGATAGCAATAACAAAACAAAAAACAGAAGCAGACCCAAAAGTAAAGTCCAATTAGCATACACTCTGCTGAGTTACAAACTTTACATACTGGGAATGTAAAACTGTTAATTTTTCCAGGAGTTACTTTTGCTTCTGAAGTGTGACATATTATTTGCGATTGGTATTATAATAACTAATGACATATTTAAAAATGAATGTAGCAGACAGTCAAAAAGACTGTGACTTATAAATTTATCATTGTCGCAGAAATAAATTTACATAGTGATTGTATTTATGTCATAGATGTGTCTTGGTATAAAATGTACTTATGGGAGATTTTGTGAAATACAGTACATCTAGTCCGTAAATAAAACAGTGGTTGGTATGTTTTTTGTTTGTTTGAAGAACACTGAGCTTTAAAAAGGAGGACTTTATCTAATGAGCTAGACTGTGATTTGATTCAGCGGTGTCGATGCTTTCCAATCACAGACTTCTGTTACACTTTTAAGATGTCTACAGGAGCAGCCCACTATGAACAAAACCGGGTAGGAAAAAATCTTTGGATTTACGTTCAGAATACGAGCTACTGGCAAGGTGACCAAAGAATAAATTATTGTATGGAGACATAAAGCATTAGCATATTATAAAGCTATTTTCAGCTTTGACTCAATTAAGACCAATTATCACTAATAACAACTGATATATGCACTACGTCCATTAATTTAGCTTGAGTTATGGTTCCTAGTGAAGTATCACACAAAATGGCCAGTCTGTAGCAATTAAATGCTTCTTCAGAACAACTAGAACCTCCGGCTCCTCTTCACACTGGGTGCATCAAGGAACTTTACTCATTTCACAGCTTTGTATGAGTGATGCACATCACCAGGCAATGAATCTGGAAGAAGTCAAGCAGTGTTCTTTCCCACGTGTGTACAGATAGCACGCGCGTGTGAAATACAGGAGCCCCCAGCGACCTTGAAGGAATGTCAGCTGCTAACTCATGCAGGTCAGGCATGTAACGCAGACGACCTGAAACTTCAGATGCAATACCTGGGGTTGCAAGAGATGGAGGTGCAGGAGGTGTTTTGAACATACTGTACAGTATCAAGAGATCTCACAAATACACAACCACCTTGCCACCCCTTTTAAAATGGTCATACAAACTTTTGAACCTTTTGGATTTTTAAAGTTTAGGTTGGTGATGAAGGAGAGCAAGCAAAAGGCACACAGTCCGTCTCTCAAGAGCACATACTGTATTACATAACAAACATTAAACAATAAGGTATTGATCAAACATTCTAATGCATTCTCTGCGATTTCAAGCATTGAAGCATTAAACTTAATCAAGGATATGTTTAAGCAGTTTGCAATTTCATCATTTTTACACAGCCTTGGAGACTTAAAACAGCAAGCAAAATAAAGAACAGAATTCTTCAAGATACTACACGATACTAATATTTCCAGTGCACTACTTCAGAATATTTAGCTCCTCAATTATTTAATCAAGTCAAATGAACATCAATGAATCAGTGTCATTACCCAAAAAAATAGATCTACAATAAAAACGGTGAAATGAAAAGCACGTTGAAGAGATACTAAGAAAATCCAAATTAAATAAATGAACAGGAAAAACACTTAATTACTTAGATTAAATGTTTATATCTCTAGTTTCATGACCTCCCTTTATTGCAACACGGACAGATAAGCTCTCATATGGTTAATGATTCAGACCAAACTGTGAGTAAGGTGCCAACGATGAATTCATAGGTCATTTAAGGGATGCATGTGAAATTAATTCACACAGCGGTGTCTGTGATCTGACTCTCCAGAAGGGTGCCTGTGTGCAGGTCAAAAGAATCGTATTTGGGGCAGGCCAGTCTCAGCTCTCGCTTGCTTATGATGCCTGTGACACAGAGGACGCTGAAACGCCAGAGGCGGCAGGAGAGAAAAGGCCAGAGGCTCTGACAGTCCTCCGCCCTCAGCTATCGGAGTCTGCGGAGGTGAACCCCGGGAAAGACCGTGCCTGAGTGAGGAACCGGCTGGACACAAAACGGACAAGGCGGGGAAAAAAGGAAATAAAGGCTTAATAATCCTCTCAACCTTTGACTTCGGTGGCCCCTGCGTGGCAACATCCTTTCAACCATAAAACTGCTTTAACCTTCAACGCTGCTAAATCTCCTCAAATTGCCTGCAAAGCTCCCGACGTGCATAACAAAGATTTACTTGATTCCTATTTTATTTTTTATGTTATTTTATATTCCAGCCAATGCTTAAAGATGGTGTATCCCTTTGTTTTGTTTTATTTTCCTGTGTTTTTTTCCCCAACAATTTATTAAGCAATTAAAATCCCCGCAGATCCTTATTTTATGCTGCAACATTTGGTTACATCATTTTACAAGCAAGGAATTAGTATACTGAATTATATCATAATTATCATAACATTACACTAATTCATGGAGAAGTATTGAAATTATATGGTTGGTTGATTCCATGATGAATTAAATAACCATTTTTAAGTAACACTTTGAGCAGTGCTATCCCTATTGAAGCTGAGATAAGCCTAAAACACAAGAGAAATTATGAGCAGAATTGCCTGAAACAGCCAAATGTGCATGATAGCTCCTAATTGGTACCTTCATCTCCAAAATATTATGCATAATTTCAGTTAGCTCGCTGGCCCCATTGTGATTTAAAGATCTTGATATTCATTTACATTACTCCTATGAACACGTCTGGGCGAAATAACTAAACATTCAATCACACAAGAGGACGGTGCTGTGTACCCTCCTTGCAAGGCATAAACGGGCTTCAGTCGAGACAGATTTAACATATGAACGCGATTTAGGAAAAAAACAATAGGAGACTTGGATTAATTGACTGTTTAAACTCTTTTAATCCAATACATGCAACACTTCTAGTGCACTGCCTGCAAGAAAGGGGCACTTCAACATGCAAATTCACAGCGAGCTGTGCGGCTGAACTGAAGGTGGCCATGATCAGATGCCTACTGGCTGGAAAGCTTGCCTGTCACTTCCAGCCTGCTTCAGACGAGGAGCCGCCTCCACCACAGCCCGGAACAGCCCGCCAGATACGACAGGATGCGTTGGGCAGAGCAGTGGCTCTGTGGCTCAGGATCTGCGCCTGTGGCTGGAAGGTTGCTGGTTCAAATCCTGTGGCCGGCAGAGGAATCCTACTCCGTTGGGCCCCTGAGCAAGGCCCTTAACCCCCAACTGCTCCAGGGGTGCAATATAAATGGTTGACCCTGAGCTCTGACCCTCAGCTTCTCTCCCTGTCTGTGTGTCTCATGGAGAGCAAGCTGGGGTCTGTGAAAAGATGAATTCCTAATGCAAGAAATTGTATAGGGGCTAATAAAGTGATATTATGTGTTATATAAGTCAACTACCCAAGGCACAGCCCGGCCACTGTAGAGCATGACGGCCACCTCCCATGAAACCATACTGAACTAAGGAGTCCTTGAGCCAGCAAAAATTCAGGATCAAAGCAGTCCAGTTTCTTGGATGCACCTAATTAGGGCAGATAGAAAGCATGAAAACTGAAAAAAGCAAGATAGAGGCCAAGTTTCCATACCTAAATTTGACTGTAAATTTTAAAACAATGGAGCGCTACAAGCAGAGTTTTTGCAAAACTTATCTAACTATAGGCTCAGTTAAGGCTGCTCTGTATGGCGACGCCTTCTTCTTCCAGAATAATAAAAAAAGGAGACTTTAAAAATCGCACAATGAGACACTTTCAGTAAACACCGAAAGTCCCTAATGCAGGTAATCTAGCCTCTACTTATTTTGTCTTATTGTCACTGGATTTGCGGAGCAACTAGTCGAGCCTCACTACAAAAGAAAATGGCCTCTGAATTCAAAACTCAAGGCTATTTTTGTAGTCACCGAAACATCAGTAAAAGTTAGTTTGACCTGAAGATGTTTTGACATGAAGCATACTACAGTATAACTTTGTCTCAGCAGCACAATTTCTGAGAGATGTTTTGCAAAAGCATGGCATATTTCATTCCTTAATGGTATAGGAGGGGTGTCCATTAGCCTGGTTCTCATGCAGTATATAGAGACTCTGGGTCTGCATTTCAGTCTTTGCAGAGGGTTATTTCATCTGCAAGATTAAAGTGTTCCGCAGCCTGGATTTAACATCCATCACAAAAGGTTAAATATTTCAGTACGGTTACAAAAGCTATTTAATACTCTGCTAAGCAACACACTTGAAATCTCCAAACAAAACACCTCTGTTTTGCTAGGGTTGTTTATTACAATTAAGATGATTCAAGCTTTTTGGCCTGCACAGCCAACCGGCTACTGCTTCTTGCACCAGCTTCTTCCATCTTCATACAAAGCACACAGAGATTTTCCCTGCCTGTGTAAAGGCCACATCATCTCTTAAAAGATTTGCCTTTTGACATCTTTCATTGAGCCCCTGACTGATCTAAAGTCAGCAATATCTCGCACTCTCTCAAAAGGTGTTTTTCTGTTACATAG
The DNA here is from genome assembly GCF_055471065.1 of Atractosteus spatula. Lineage (NCBI taxonomy): Eukaryota > Metazoa > Chordata > Actinopteri > Semionotiformes > Lepisosteidae > Atractosteus > Atractosteus spatula. The sequence continues at coordinate 2,896,770 of NC_142708.1, forward strand.
AAATTGCATTTATATTAGAGGATGCTTGATCATTTTATTGATACCACTTCCAAATACAGTATATTAATGTTAAGAATAGTTTTAAATACATAAATCTAACATCAAAGCCATTTTGACTAGGCATCAATTCTGACCACATTGAGAAGCAATGGAGGCCATTGTATCTCGGATGCTTAAATCTCCTCACTGAAGCAAAATCCAACAGAGATGAATCACTTCACATCCACAAAAACGTCCTTTATAGGTTCGTACATTGGGAATTCATACACAGAAAAAAGTAAATGGCAGTCAGACCGCATGAAACAGAAAGTAACATAAAAGGGACACATACTGTGAAGAAATTAGTGGACTGATGTCTATTCACATATGCAAATAATTGTATCTGTTTCAGTGGGAAAAGTAATTACACTATAATATTCATAGAAAATATGTCTGCAGTGTCTTTTTTATAACTATGGCTAAGGCAGGTACTTACAGTTAATTGAAAAAGTCAGATTTTGTCAACAAATTTGTGTAGAGAAAAGCAGATGTTTGTAAAATTAAATTTCTATTTTTTAAACAATTGGGGGAGGTGATTAAAAATATCTTACAAAAACGACATGAGAGTTAGTCAGATTTAAAAAAATATAAACAAATTTGAAATATCACACCCAATTACGTCAATTTCATTGTCCCAAGATATGTGAGGAATGCAGATGTTTGTCAGCTCAGCGGCTGGCACTGGCAAATCCCAAAAAAAACACCTCTCCAGTGCACCATCGGTTCAGTGCATGTTTGTCTTAATATTTGGATCTGATGAGAATTGAATTAAAAAAAGGATGAAAGCATTTTCTCCACACAGGAGAGCTACTCCTCTATCGGATTACAGACATTCCCACCTTTTAATTCGCAATCAAATGTATGAATTAGTAATCAAAACTGATAGCAATGACAAATTGTTCTTTAGCCCATGGGCGAAAGAAGGTAGGTTGAATTAATAATCAAAATAGAAGTCATACTAAATTGTTCTCCTGCTTATGGCTGCTAGTTACATCATTACAAAAATCATTAACCTCTTCCAGCAATTGCTGCTACTGTACCTCAGCTTCTTACCACGATGCTTGTGCAGGTATGACGATGCACTTTCATTTAATTGATGAATAGTGTATGCTGTCCTAGTGCCCCAGCTCACAGTTTTGGGAGTATAAGAGCCCTTGCCTCAACCAGTTGGGTTGCCCTTGGCTGAGTGCAGGTTCAGCTCTGTCTGATCGCCAGTTCAAGCCTGGGTCTTGGCTCTAGCCTACTGTGAAATGACTGGGACATAATCAGCTGATCTCTCCCTAGGGGAGGGGGTGGGGATCAATCTCGGGCCTCAGCATCACAGCGCCCCCTGTGGCCTCAAGTGTGCCTGCAGGAATGCTGTGCTGTGAGAGACAAGCCTTTCTAACTCACCAATCGGTTGTGACAGTTAGAGGCAAGCCACTCTAACATGAGAATCGGTTGTGAAAGTCCTGCATGGCACTGTGCTCAGGGTGGATAGGGCACCTTTGTGGTGGAATAGTGGAAAGAGTTTATGGTTTGATTAAAAGCCACAAGAATTCCTGCTCCGGATCAACCGCCACTGCTTTGCTTGATAAACTGGATGCAGTTTATTCCAGAACAGCCTGACAAATAAGAACAATGCAACTGTTAGAAGTTACAATGGTGCCAGTGTGATGCGCAGTGAAGATGGAGGGGTCCCTAAATCTCCCAGGACTTTACAGGCTTCTGTATGGAGGATACTGGGGTCATACTGGGGCCATATTTTTGTACCATAAGTTGTTTTTGTAAGGACGCCAAGCTAAAATCGAGATGTGAAGCAGGAGACTCCCTTGGCCCCATCTGTCTCAGAGTGTTCCTGCTGGTACACATATATGTACTGTACCTTACTTACACCTACAGTGCAATGTTCACAACAGGGAGCACGTACATCAACTCTACCTGGTGGTTGGTCAAGAAATAACACCTTTATTACCAAGCGGATGTGTCCCTCCATCCACAGACCATTCCGGTAAGCAGCAGTCACAAGGCAGGATACACCCTGGATGGGATGCCAGTCTACCTCAGGGCACCCACAGACACAGATACGCACACACTCGCACCAGGGCCAATTTTGCAGAAGCTGTGGTCTGTGGGAAGAAACTGGATTCACCTGGAGGAAACCCATGCGAACACAAGGACAACATAATAGCACCCCAGGAATTGAACGGGATAGCGCCCCAGGAATTGAACTGGATAGCGCCCCAGGAATTGAACCGGATAGCGCCCCAGGAATTGAACCGGATAGCGCCCCAGGAATTGAACGGGATAGCGCCCCAGGAATTGAACCCAGGGCCTCGGTGCTATGAGGCAACAATGCTAATCACTGCCGCAAAGTGCCTCTCTACCCAAAATATACTGTGTGATTACACATGCTGTGTATGTAACTGTGCATTGTGTCGGGGTTATATTTTTAAAATGTTATTCATTGCAATTACAAGTTAATATTAATTTTTGGGGGGTGATTATATGGTAACACACACACTACATAGATTAATGGTGATTTTTAAAAAATTGTCATTCCCCAGATTCTTGATCATTGACAAACGTAATCCGTTACAAAGAGTAATTTGTAATGTAACTATATCTGTAATAGATTACTTTTTAAAGTAACTTTCCTCATCATTGAACTACCACACCTGCAGTGCAATACAGGTAACATATACATCAACCACACCTGGTGGATTTTAAAGAAATTACAGTCCTATTACCCAGAATACTGTACATTATTAATTCCTAACAGCTGATATCCAACAAATAACTGTTTTTTTTCTAGGCAGCCAGAGCTCTTTGTTATGTAACTATACACTGAAAACGTGGATCAATAGAGTGGTTGTAAAGTTTGCATCTGGAGCCAAAAAAATAAAATAGCAGATTTGAACCTTGAATGCTAGGCTGAATGCCTCTCCTTTTTTCCACCAAGACAAAATAAATATGAATGAAAACACCCTGTGCACAAAACACTGCATCTGTGTGGAAGTGCACTCTTTGTTTAGACATCACTGAAGCTGTTTTTGTGCTATTGTCCAATCTGTCAGGCCAGATGAGAACGAGTATTTAGAGGTGCAAAGATGTGCAGGCACACCTGCTGAGCTGCACTGTGAATTCACAATCTTCCGGACTATTAATACGTGTGGCGCTGGGGGCTCTTTTGTTGTCATGGAACTGTTGGTGGCTACATGTTTGAAGTGTCACAAGTGTCAGTCTTTATTACGTTCATAATGATTATGGCAAAATAACCCACTTCGGCCATTTAATAGTAATGCGCCGCAAATTAAGAAACTTGGCAATTACCAGGTATTGTGATGTTCCACTGATTTTGGCTTTCGATTCTGTCATACTCACTAATACCCCTCTCTGAAGCTTGCTTATGGCCCCATTTGTCAACGTTCATTACCGATGTGCTAACATAATTCCCCCTCCTGATTAAAATGTCTTATAATTTAAGGAAGAAAGAAGATGGATTTATCGTGTGCTAACTAACATTAACAGCATATTAATAAAATTGGAAGAAGATAGTAATTTTCCAGACTGCGATGAATAGGCCAAGTCTTTATGTCATCTTTATAAATTGCTGTGCGATAAGGCACCTGCTCCATAGTGTGCTATTTCTTTCACACCACAAAAGAACATATCTCTCCCTGTTTTTGCTTGTGTGTTCATTTATGTTTGTGCATGTCACTGTTTGAGCACATGTCTCTCTGTATGAGCGCAGGCATTATATAAATGCATGTGGCAAGCGTACATTCAGCTTTCTGCTTAGTTTTGAGAAAGTACTTCCACAGGGCTGGGTGCAACTCAAATCCTCTGGCACTGCTTTTATTACTGATATTATGATGGCACTACTGTATTTCTAGACCACAGGCTTGCTTTTCAGATGAGGAAGTCACTATAACATTCGACAAAAGTGTAGGCTGTTAACTACTCAGAACCTGAACTATTCTACAAACAGCACAGACAAACACAGACAAACAGATCTTTGTGATCCCTGTCGTCTAACTTGGTAAGAGCCACAATTAACAAAAGGGGGAAAAACAGTGCAGGTAGTACTATAAAATAAAGGGCGTATATGTGTATATTTATTTACGCTAGCTGTCTTGAGCTGCCTCGTTTTTCCTCATTCATTTTTAGAGGTGTACCTGTGGCTCGAGAATTGATCCTGGTAGGTTTGGTAGGATAGACGTGGTCCTGAGGCAGTGCAAAAAAGAAGTGGAAGAAGAAACATATGAGAGCACAGTGATGGTTAAACTGTGGAACAGCATTATATATACTCTCTCAAAGTCGGCTCATGCATGATAATACATATATAGATATGTACACTCTATGCACTATATAAGCAATCATTGCTGCTGCATGCTGGTGTAGATTGTTGCCTGCTTTGTAGTGCTGAAGATGTATGACTATAATGATGATGTTAAGATGAATTTTCTTGTTTCCTTTCACTGGGCTTTGTGCACCCCAAAGGAGCCCCATATGGTGCTCTGTGTCCATGTCATTACCTCGTTACAGACTCTGACTGCCAGCCGAAGGCAGGGGAAGGCTGCTGTAGACAACGATACAACTGGAATTGTCTAAGGTCAACAGTGCCATAATTACTTTAAAATGTCAGCGTACAATAAAATACAACAGTTCATCTGGCAGAAAGCAAATTAGCTTTGACCATAGCGTAATTACCCTTTTCTGCAGTACCATTAGAAGAGATCAAATCTCCACATTCAGTGTTTGAGGAAAGGCCATCAGAGTACACTGCACCTGACAAGGATGCACATTTGCCATTTTGCAGTGTAATTAATTGTCCTTATAATAGAAATTTTTATATTTGACTCTGGAATTGAAAAGTGTAATAACCTGCCAGCTTTATCTTAACCATTTAAAGACTGGGCATCTCGGCTGCCTCCTCTGTTTCTGCATTTGTTCAGGAGCTTGCTTCTCCTCCACGTAAGACTGGCAGTCGTTTCTAAAGGCAAAGCCCTGACCACAAGGACATTTAGGCGTGTTTTTGTTTGCCCTCTCCTCTCCCTGTATTTGCCAGCGTGTGCGCTGACTTCAGATCTCTGGAATCTCCACCAAAAAAAAAAGGAACAAAAATTAGAAACGCCTGATTAGTGTATCTTGCAAGAAATGTTTAACTGAAAGGAGGAATGTTTGGATACATTGTTGTCGATTTGATTTTAACCCATTTTTCTTTTAAATCAATGCATCTTCACCTGAGCTATATACATTGACAGACATAAAATAGCACTCACAGTTTACCAATAACCAGTGCATAACGAGCCTTGTTTAGCCTTACTGCAATTAAAAAAAAATACACTGACTGCAATCCAGTTCCCGCTGAACGGTTTCAGATACTGTACTTTCTTTGCTGTGCCTTGATTCCAATTAGGCCAGTAATGGTCCCTGAAGTTAAACCAATTAAAATTATTTACCTTGACACACGGTTTGCAGATAATTATCTGAGACGCAGAGCTAACTTCTGCTTACTTTGCAACATCACTTTATTAGAAAACAAGCACACTGATACCAACACATTTGTTTTTCTCAACTCAGGCACCGCCTCAACAGAATGGAGGTATCCCGGTGTGCTGTGGCAATTGGCTGTTTAAACAAATCACTGATCAATTTTGCTAATCAGTTAGATCACTAGCATAACACAATGAGCTCAGGTGTACCATTTGTTTAGATGTCATTAAAATGCCAGCTTCTAAAAAATAAAGACGCAGTATTCCTGCAGTATGTCCTTCTGTTACTCAAAAAAATGATGAAGTCTCATGACTTACAATACATTCCTAAATTTCTTTGATGGTTTCGCAAGAAACCATACACAACTTGTAGCAACAAGAAGGCCTGTTTGCCCTTCTCCGGTCCCATTCCCTATCTGTCTGTAACCAAGCCTTTGGGTTTCAGTGCATCCAAGATCACTGTGCCACCCTTTTGATTTTAAGTTACCAGGGGACTGGAAAAAAAAAGCTGCTAATTCTGTTACACTCCCAGAAGAAATTAGCTGTAAATACAGTGTATTTTGTGAAATGTAGTCTTTACCACACCAAAACATAGTAAAAGTGATCAATTACATACAGATAAACTTACTATAAACCTCCAAGATGATCTATTTGAGTCACACAAAAGTGTATAAAATGGCAATTAGACACGTAAAACTGACTTTTGTGTCAGCATTAAAAGAAAAGATAAAGTCTAAGTGGGTGAGACGATATATCCAAAAAATGGAAGATAGCAGGCATTGTGCTCTCTACGTTATTTAAAAAGAAAAAGTATGTATTAATGCTGATTTCTTTATAATGGGTAATTATATTCATCGCACACTCTCTGCTCTCAACACACACAAAAGGCACGAAATGAATAAGGTGTAAGAAACCTGTATTCTTTGTTCTGATCATCATCAGAACTAATTAGGAAGACTACAATCTCCAATTAGTAAACGTGGTTGTGATGACCCTGCAGACAATGACAAGCAGTTAGGTGTCAAGCTAATTAACATTTCAAAAACTTAATGTTAAGCGCGACTTTGTTTCACAGCTCAAGTTTACCAGGGGAAAAAAGCGTTCTTCACAAAACTGGCAGCTGAATACAGTGAGGACATTAAAATTCAAGGTCGCCTATTTTTCCTGATGAATGAGCAGAAATATCCAGTTATTTACATCAAACAGCTACATTACATTTCGTGTTTATTTTCTTTTTTGGGGGGAGGGAGGTGGTGGCTGTTGCAGAAGTGGTTATGTGAAAAACATGACAAAGACACCAGAAAAATCCATGTGAGAAAAGCAACGTTAATAATTTCTGAAGTTTGTATGTCTCTCAAAAAAAAAACAAGAAATAAGACACGCTTGTAAGGCCAGTTTATCAAAACGACTCTAAAGATACATGTGTTCATGCAATTGAAACCTGTCCAATGTGTGGTATTTTGCAGTTAGGATCTCAAAATATAGTTCTCTATCCTGCATTGCAAACTGTGATAGAGAAATATAGGAGTACACAGCTGAAATTGTTAAAAGCACAGGGTCTAAGTTTATGTTTGTCACACAAAGGAGCGCTGTGTCAGTGATGTGAAAAGGGCAGAATAGATCTAGCTGGGTTTTGTCAGTTTATAGTTTTGCTTTGGTAATTTACTAAATATATTTTCACATCACTGCTTCTCTTGCCCTTGTCTCCAAAATCTCTGCTGATGACTGTCTCCACATAACAATAAATTAAAGACTGTTTAATTGAGATTCTTTGTAGCAAAGAATGCTGTCACCCCTCCTACCTGTTAAGAAAAACAAGAAACATTAGGTTTGTGTAATGAGAGATAAAAAACAAAGGGCTATGGAGCTTGATCCTGAAAATGCCAATTGTCAGAAGAGCTGAACTGCTTGGAGATTACAGAGTTAATAATAATAATAATAATAATAATAATAATAATAATAATAATTATTATTATTATTATTATTCCTTACACTTATATAGCATTTATATTATATTACAGGTAATGGGGATCCCCTCCACCACCACCAGTGTACAGCCCCCACCAGGGTGATGTGACAGCGGCCATAGTGCACCAGTACACTCACCACAAATCAGCTATCAGTGGGGAGGAGAGCAGAGTAATGAAGCCAATTCATAGATGGGGATTATTAGGAGGCCATGATTGGTAAGAGCCAATGGGAAAGTTGGTCAGGATGCTGGGGTTACACCCCTACTCTTTTCAAGAAACACCCTGGGATTTTAAATGACCATAGAGAGTCAGGACTTCAGTTTAACATCTCATCTGAAGGACAGCACCTTTTTACAGTATAGGGGCATTAGGACTCACACATACTGCAGGCTGAGCACCCCCTGCTGGCCCCACTAACACCTCTTCCAGCAGCAACCTTAGTTTTTCCCAAAAGGTCTCTCATCCAGGTACTGGCCAGGCTCACAGCTGCCACAGGAGTTCTGGGTATGTCGGTCTCACTGCCTCTCCGAGCTGTGGGCCTGGCTGGGTTGTGGTCACACACAGCCCCACTCTCTAGACAGTGGACAACTCCGCCAGGCCAAAAGTCCTCTTTCCTCTGCCTCGACACAGTCTTACACTGTCTAGCTCTCAGAGGGGGTGACTTCTTGAACTGGTCCAGGCAAGAGCCCTGGTACTCTGGGTCCAAGAGTACCTGGTACAACTGTGGTGCCAAGCAGCGGGGATGCACTGTTCGATACAAGCGAATATATAACCATTGGATTACCTTGCTGTTTGAGTAATGGAGGAGGATTAAGTCTTGACCTGCTTTTTTTTAAAAAAAACAAGAAGCAATGCATATCCAGTAAGTAATGAAAATGAATGCCATTATCACTGATTTTGGTAAGCTGTTGTGTGTTTAGTGACACATAGGTGCTTTCGTTTATGGTTAATTATTATTCTAAATTCTGGGCTTTTGTTTGCTCATTTGGCTCAGTGATTCGCTGAAAGCTTTAAGAACCAGGAAATTCTGGCCTGGAAGCCAAGCCTTGAGAGCTGAATGGAGGATTATCTGCAATAACTGCACACGGACAGATTTCAGTAACTGAAGCTCATCACAGGTAGCCTGCTCCATTTCAATCAGAGTGCACTGTGACTTTGTCAAATTACTGCTATGCTCATTTCTTAATGCAGCTCCTGAGCCGGCATTAGCAATTACTACTTAGCAAACAGATTGTTTTTTTTTATACACGTAGGATCTAGGTTTTACAGTGTTTAATTCTGGTGACAATAAGACACAGCTCTGTGCAAACAGGATTAGCACTGCAGTTTCAGAGTCATAAAGAATCCAAGATTCAAATTCAGCCTCTCGTATCAGCTAGATATACTGAAATTCACCTAGCATTTGCCTTCTGACCCAGATTAGAAGCCAGTACCTAAGGATAAATGGGACACCAAGCTACCTCGGATATGTTTCAGAGGAAGGTTTTAGTAAAGTGATTTAAAAAATAAGAACAACAAAATGGAAAAATGTGGAAAATGTCTTTAGTATGCAATTAAAGCTGCCAGTTCCATTATATGTGTGACACCTATCTAACAGTGACAAGATTACAATCCTGTTCATTAATTTTATCACTAACATAAACTTTTAATATGCATATGATCAGTATATGGGACTTCCAGGGCAGCTTAAAATGACTGCAACCTGTAATTACTGTTCCAGTACTTGATTATAATAATCTGATTGCAATTATTCAGTGATTTTAATACAAGCCCCAAGCTACATAACAATAATTCAAGTGCAGTGATTGGGAACGTGTTTCTGTTTGGCTGTAAAATGATGTTTTAATCCGTACTGACTCGGGGATCTGGGTACTGAAATGTTCCTGTAATTAAGCCACATTTATGCAGTCAAGTAGAATAACTTTAGCTGGGATGTGAATTTAATTAATGTGCAGATACTTTATAAGTCATTATGGTTCAGAACCCTAACTTCCTAAATGGTAAACAGACAGTAAGGCACTATTCTGACTCGGTCACTGCACATGGAAAGGCTCAACCTGTATTTCATATGGGTTTCAGTTAATGGGCTGCAGAAAAACCATCTAATGCTGCTTTAGTCACAATAAGCAGTAAAAAGCTTAACACTCAGAAGAATCCAATTTATATTGGTTATGATTTTGTGAATGTACCTGAGAATTGAAAAAACTAATGAAAGAGCATTATATGAATTTTATTTTGTTATTTATTTAAACATTATCCTTCATCTGTAAAAAGGCAGCCTCCCTACCAAGAATTCACATAACTGGGGAGCAGGGCAGTGGTTAGAGTTCTGGACTCATGACTGGAAGGTGCTGGTTTTAATTCCATTTGAAATACTGGTATTACACCCTTAAACACTTCACCTGATGTGTTCCAGTAAAACACCTGGATGCATAAATGAGTATACATGTTTGTTACCATGGATAAAGGTGTCAGCCACACTAGTATATCCAAATTACAATGTCTTGAGTGAGAAATGATCAACTATGAGGCCAAGGGCGACGTCCGGGTTTTGAAACCATATGATGCCTTCTGCATTGAGAGAGACCAATTTGGTGGGCAACCTTATTGATTTCGTTCTTTAAGTGAGTCTACATTTTATCTAATTCTGGAGACCGTCCATGGATTGACATTGCCAGTGCCTTTGACAGATGTGAATACTAGAATCAGGTTTCTCATTTTCTTCTCTGTTCAAGACTCAAAAGGTTCTTTTAGCCAGTCAGTGTAGCTCATTTCCTTAAGCCCGAGAATATACAGTCTCTGGATGCCCTTCCCTTGTATGATTCCTGAGCAGAAAAAATGCATGTAATGTGGTGACCGAATTTGAGCACGATAGTTTTAATGTGCATTAGAAACAGCTCCTTTGCCTGGTTTGAAATTGTGGGATTCTTGTCCTGGGCACCAGATTGTGTGGTTGTAGTAGACTCAGGTGGCTTACCTCTCCAAGAGACTTATGAATATGAATTTGACATCATGTATCTGCGGGATCTTCTATTTGATGTCGACCGCTATGTCATTTTAGCAATCTTAAATGAGACCTAATTCTCATTTACAGTGTTTGTCTTGACCTAGAGACCCTTTTATGCAGCAGGATGTTTACTGGAGCCTTCTAAGTGTCAACCATACCGAAATCTTTATGCTTCATGAGTATACAGACTTTTTACTTGCAGTACATATTTACTGTACCTTCACCTCCTCCCGAATTAACATAAGAGACTGTATTCTCAATTGGGAACTCCCAAGACTCAAGAGAGCAAATTCATAATGTCGGTGTACCTGGAGTTGCTCTTTGTGCTCAAGGAGCTTGATTTAAATTACATGAACTATTAGTGTAAATTATGAAAGCCTTACAGTTGACAAATTCATTTTAGAATCATTACATTTAAAAAGTTTTTTTTTCCAATCACAGCTACAATGAGGACATACAAGAGTAAATGTAATTCAGTGAAAACAGTATCCCTCTATGGGACCTCACCGGCCCCAGACACATCTGTCCACTAATCAACCCATCCATCACATGCTTTAATTGGTACTGTTATGTGTCTTTTGTTCTAAAAAGTTTCCTTACACATTTCCTGCATAATGACTTCTTTTTTACATTTTTGGAAGAAAAGATCTGTTTAAACAATGTGTTGTGAGATGCAATCATAATGGTGCAATTAAAAAAATAAACAATACTGAACAAAATCCAAAGTGCACATTCCTTGCCAATTTTTAATATGGATGCACCTTGTACAAAGGGAAAGGAAAAGGCAGTGGGAGTTTTTTTTTAGCATACTGACATTAGATGAAGTAAAAGACACATTGAGGTGCACAGGTTAGGTCTTAAAATAAAGTCTTCAGCCTCAGCCTCAGAGCACAGTACAATGTGACAAAGAGACTCTCTGGAAAATACCAGAATACTACAGATAAATGTGCACCAGCTCTCATTTGAGGTGTCTGGGGAGCAGTTTTCATGTGCCTCACAGGGTCAGTCACTTTACTCTAACCAGAACACTTTCAAGAATGTAGATAAGAAGTCACAAAAGTAGATTGTGAAGATTACAAGATTACAATACTTCCAAGAGGAAGGATAGGGAACAAATGCTAACCCCAACATTACTGCTATTACAGATGTGTGCTCAGCAGCACAGAAAACAACATTAGTTGTACAGTAAAGCCATGGACGGAACATGAAGTAAGATATTTTGCTTTTCTCAAAACTTTTTACCGATTCTCAGAGTTCCTGTAATTGCGGGATTCACCGATTTCTAAAGGAACCATAACTTGGACAGATTAAAACAGAAAAAGAACACAAACTTCATAAAGTTAATCATGTTAGTTAAAGCATGAACTGTGCATAAATACTCCTCCTAATCCACCGAGCTCCATTACCTGAAACCATCAATGTAATCCTGAGAAAAAGAAGCAAGGAATGAATCAATTTGAAAAGATTTGTAATTGAATTATATTTCATCTCTGGGCCAATTAGTGCTGCATAATAGCAGAACACCCAGGTATAACCTTGAAGGGTTTTAATTAGGCTTTTGGCTTCACAAGAAGCAGAAAGGAATGGAGCTGACATCTGGCCATTTCAATAGTCAGCCTTGGTGGCAAATGACTCAGACTGGATTAATGTGATTCAAAAAGACATTTCTTCTTTCATATATGGTTTACGCGGATTTGTGATACAACACAATCTGTGCCATTCACATGGCTCCATCAAGCAAAAAAAAATGAATTTAGTTTTTAAGTAATCCACACTCTTCGTGTGCATTCAATGCTGAAAGCACAGCTGCTTTCGCACATAGGTTTAAAGAGATGATACATAAATGCCTTAATGGCAAGAAAGGTTAATGTCAAGGTAGTAGTTTTAGTAGAATCGAATAGTAGTTTAATAGTAGTTTTTTCAAGTTGAATTTTAATTTACCACTATTTTTTCAACTTGTATTCTTCCAAAAAGACACAGAGCATTTCTCAACTTGTTGTTTTTTGTAAAAATCTTGCCTCTATGCTGAAATGTGTAACTGTAAAAAAAAGGTTAAAAGCTGTCATCTCTAAACGAATATTAATTAAATGGGTCTTTCCACTTCTTTCCATTTCCTTCAAGTCAGTTTAGTCATGGGTTGTTTTTTCGGTGTTTGTAGCAAAGCTTTCTTCTTTGTGCCATACGAAATACATCACAATCAAAGAGCGTGTGGATCAAAAGCAGACAGAACTCTTGGCTACTATCCAGAAGCTTTGGTCCAGCTGTGCTACGAAAACAACTGGTGCATATAGGGTGTGCCCACCTGGTCTCTCGCTGTAATTCTGCTGAACATGCAGCTAGTCTCTCTTACAACCACAGAACAGATTAGCAGTTGAACTATGACCATGGTTCCACACCAGGGGTTTCAAATTCCAACTATCTCTTGCCAAGCAACATGGTTTTGAATCCTATATGACCCTTGCTTCACACAGCTGGTCTAGAACAGTTCCTTGATTTTGTTCTTAATGTTTCGTGTCAGTCTGACTTTTCATCTTCTTACCTTTAACGCTTTTAAGTCCAGAGTAACATTGGAAAACACAGACATGTAGTTCAAATATTGGTAATCATATCAATTAATTAACATCTAAAATATTGCTGCTTTTGTTAATATCTTATTATATTGATTAGACAATTGACAGAGGGATCTTTTCAAGTTAACAGTTTCTTGACAGTTGCAATGTGATTTTACTTGCTGTTTTACCATAAAACAAAATCTTCAGAACGAGTGCAAGGTACTTGAAAAGGAACAATCATTTTCACACATTTTGTATTTTTATAAAAACAAATATAATGTTATACCACTACATATAATCATATTTTTTTAATATGAATAACCAATTTACCTACATGAGGTTTGAAACATTTCCTAAAATGTACTCACTCTGAGGCCTTAAATCACGAATTGCATCTCTGACATTAAAACCTGGATGACTCAAAATTTCCTTAATTTAAACTGCAGCAAGACTGCAGTCATGCTTCTCAGCTCCTCACATCAGCTTTATAAAGCCAATGCAGTAACTCTACAGTATATGTGGATGGCATTGTACATGAACTCCAATCTGAATTTAAGAACTTGGGAGTGATATTTGATGTTTGACCCGCATGTGCAAAATATTGTAAAAATGTTACTCTTCCACCTCAGAAATCTCAACAGACAATGTCCTATGTTGTCTCTGACTGTAGCTGAAAAACTGGTCAACACATTTATCTTTTCTAGAATTGATGGAGAATGTAAATCCACACTGAACAAACTTCAGTAAGTCCAGAATTTAGCAGCCAGAATCCTGACGAGGAAGTGTGCTGGTGATCGCATTACTCCTGGCCTGGAGTCCTTACACTGGCCTTTTATAAGGTACGATTCTTTATTCGTCTGACTCTGGTCTCCTGTCAGTCCCCCCATCTACACACTATGGGTGACAAGGCCTTCTCCTGCTGCTCAAACCAAACCTCTGGAATTCTTTCTCTAAGGATATCAAGAGTACCCTGACGGAATGTTTTAAAATCTAGACTCAAAAACCTTCTACTTCAGAAAGACTTTTATGTAATTGGTGTCTGTGTTTTCTCCTTGAATCTTTTACTATATTCTAAACCCTTTTTATTACACTAATTTAGTTTCTTCCTGTTTTTAACTTTTTTCATTCTTCAAATTGCTTTGAGAATCAATTTTAGTTTTTAAAGGCACCACATAAAAGACAGTTTCTTCATCTTCTTTTTCTTATGATTATTATCCAGTTATACAAGCCATACAATATATAGTATGCACAGTTTACCATAACACTTGGATTTGTGCTTATCAAGCTCCTTACTCTACAATACAATAAAATGACTTCTGTGCAAATTTTAAATACAGTCCCAAAGGGTAGCTGTGATATCTGCCACATCTGTAACAAATATAACAAGCAGCGTAGACAACAGAGGTAATTAATTTTTCTGTTGTCATGTAGTAATAAAGGACTGCTACACAGTCATCTAAGACCTGATATATAGTTTAATTTGTAAGCCAAAACAGTAGTGATTTCATGGCCAGCACAATGGGTTTGATTTGAAAAGTATTAAGCACACACAAACCCGTAGAAATTAATTTGTTTTTTTTATCTCTATTTCACTTATAAATCCAGCCAAATGGTCTTAAATGGATTTAAGTTTGGATCAATGAAAGTTGATCCTCACTACACTCTGTACTCTATAAAGCACAAGAAGTATTAGAAATCTGTTTGCATCTGTTATTATTCTTATTCTTATTTTATGCTGTTTTTGTTGTTGTTGTTTTACCATTTACCATTGGATGTCAATATTTATACAGTATATTGAAGATTATTACATTCTTCAAATGTAATATCAAGTTTTGAATGAATTTTAAAATGTATTAAAAGGTCAGAGGTACCTATGTACAAAAGACTTAATTCTTCCTACTTACTAATCAGGCACACAGAGTTTTAAAAACAAAACAGACCTTGATCATACTGATTTTTAATTCTTAATTAAAGAGAGATTAAAAATGTGTTGTTTTCAAAATTAAAAAAAATTAAAAAGTGACTGCATATCACAAAATAGGATTTTTTACACTCTTCTTAAACATACTATGTAAGCAATTAAATATCTCAAAATCCATGAAATAGTTCAAGAAATGGTTAGGTAAAACAAGAGCAATGAACAGATTTAATTATTACTTGAACACATACATATACTGCATACATTAATATGACAAAATTATATAATGTGTCCCGATTGAAAAGCATTGCTCGAGTTTTACATGTGTCCCAATCTCTTCTGTACAAGAAGCACTTTGTGAGCGGAGCGTGAGGTGAAAAGAGTCAGAGCCAGTGGACCAAACACAGCCCCCACCCCACTTCCAAATGAATAGAAAATGCGCTTCAGAATCAAAGCCAGCTGCTTCAAGGACCTGTGCTTGGCTGGCCCATTCTGTACAAGGGGTTCTTATCGATGCAGAAAGACAAAGCCAAAACAAGAGAACTGAACCAGAGGACCACGAGCTTCCCCTTTCTTAAGTAGGTGGAGTTTGCAGCTCCAACAATCAATTGACCTGTTTCCAAATAATCTACAGAAAAAAATGAAGATTAACTCCTCTAACAAGAGCAGTTTTCACAGTCTAGCACACAAAGAGAAGGATTCGGTAAAAAGATGAGAAGGAGAGCCGCATTGTGCTGGCCCACTTAAATCTTATTTCCAATTCACTAAATGTGTTATTTGACTTGGCAAGTGAGCTGGTATGTGTATTGGATCAGCAGGGAGCCTAATCAGAGGGAAGCCAAGTTTGCTGCAGCCCCTGTGAGCTGCATTAGCCTTGGCTAGTGACCTTAAGCAAAGTGGGTGGTTCAGCCTTAAAAAAAAAGTGAATAGCATTAACCTCTGCTTGAATTTCAGCTTGATTTGAAGTCTCCTTTTGTGCACAATTCCGAAATAAAAAGTATTAGCGGAAAAAAAAGAATGATCTAAAACTGTGCTCTGCCTTGAGAATTCTAGGGCAGTCTAACCCCATAAGATGCTGACACACAATATTAGGGTTCCAGACAACTGTTTGTTTTTTTTAACACAATGTTTTTTCACTGAATTAAGGTTTAATGCATTGATCAACGCCTCTATAAAAATAGGACCATTAAATCATAAGACCAAAAAAGTTCGATTTTTGATTTTGCATACAGCCAGCGTTAACTGATTTTGTTATTCATGGTAAGGCATGGCTGTGTTCAACACAAACGTAATCTTTGCAATGCACAGGAAAACAGAACCCTGATGAGGAAGGAGAGGAGAGGTGGACTACTGCTTGGGCTTGTTCTTTCTTGTTCCTCCTGTTCTCACTTTTATACCAGTTTCCGTGTGGTTGTCCATTCTGACTTCTGGTTTGTGTCTCCCTGTCGATTCTGGAGACGTCCACCGGGTTGAGTTTGGCAATGCCTGTGAGCATTCTGAATTCATGATACACGGTCGCCTTCGTAGTCTTCTCTATTCAAGATTAAAAACTACACATGGTTATTCTTCTCTGGATTGCATTTAACTGTCAATCTAAACATTTTTCAGAAGCAGCCTTTTCAAGTTCCATTTCCCATTTTGTGTCAGTAGTTTCTGATTTTAATAAGCTGCAACATGTAATAAGCTACAACTGCCTACGTGAAATGTCACCTGCCAGGTGTTCTCTGGTGTCTGAATTTTAACAAAAGGATTTTGAAATAATTTGCTGCTTCCATAGTGTTTGCATATCCATCTTATTTTGGTATCATCTTCAGACTTGATGAGTTTACCAATGATTCCAGAGTCTAGATCTTTGAAATAAATCAAGAAGAGCAGTGGTCCTAGTAGAGACCCCTGTGGTACTCCACTGATTACATCACCCCAATTTGAGCTAAACAGGATCTGTGCTTCCTGTTTTCTGTCTAATAAATCTAGGCATGTACATGTCCATAAAATGTTGATGTATTTAGTGAATGAAATTACATTGTGTAATTTGAGAATTAATCATATATGAATATCATTAAAAGCCTTCTGAATATGTGCTCTTTGTGAGTCCATTAATGTTACTGATTGTTAAGAAAACGTTAATAAGTTAGATAAGAAATACCTAACTTTTCTAAATCCTAATCCTATGTGACTGATTTTTAGAATTGTATTTCCATAGGTAATCCTCTAATGTAGTGCTATTTATAATCTCTATAACCTTAAATGCAACAGGATGCAATTAAGATTATTATTGCTCTATAATTATTTTGTTTTATTATGTCCTACTATCTGCAATTTTCCAGTCCATAGCTACTACCTCTGTCTTTAGTGACTGTTGGAAGAGTTGTGTGGAAGGCTTACAAATAACATTTCTTGTTTCTTTAATTACAACAGGTAGGATACCATTGAGCCCTGAAAGGTACTTGTAGTATCCAGAAAATTGGATAACAATATATCTATGCAAATACTCCATAATACAGACCTTTTGTCTGCAGAGGTATGTTATTTTATTTCTTTCTTAGTGAGTAAAATACTTGTTTTGGCCTGTGTGATATACTCATTTAAATATTTCAGCACCTATTAGTTTCTAGCATTGTCTTGGATATGTTGTACTTTATCTTTACTGTTCTTTTACTGCCATAATACTGGACAAACCTTTTCATATTTATTTAAGTGTTGACTGCAAAATTAATTTCCTTCTCTCTCTCTCAGCCCCTTTTAAATTTCTTTGTTTCCCTGTGCTTGCAATTCAGTGAACTTCTGTTCCTTACTGGATCCTGTTGTTTTTTAATCATGTCATTAATTGCTTTCTTCCCCCTAATTGATTGATTTCCTAATAAATCAGTTAGGAAGCATATAGAGAAATATGCTTCCTTTTTGATTTATTAAACCATATGGGATACATTTTTTTAACTTTTGATTTGGTTGCTCTCGGGATGAATCTGTTCTCTGCTTCAAGCAAAAACTTTTAAAATTTTTGTTCTCCATTCTCCAGATAGATTCCATATCTATCCTCTCTCATCCTACTTCTCCTGAGCTCTGTCTGATCGCTTTCCAAAAATTGGAAACTTTTGATTCACCTGGCACAGTTTGAAAGTATACCTCCAAGCACCCTATATTAAATATAATAAAATTTCCTTTCTCAATCTGGTTCTCTCACCTCTTTGCCTCACTCTGCACTGACTGTCTGAAAAGATGTGATTGATACAAACACTTTGACTAAATGCAACTAAATGTACTAAATGTACTAAATAAAAATGCAAGAAATCTTTTGTACACTTTCCACATACCTGTTTTTCCACTCAAAATATGATTTAACACTCCAAAAATGAGTTCATTTACAGGAGCCGAAGAAACAGACAGGTTGTAAAAAAACTCAAAACTGAAGGAAAAGGGATCTATTGGCAAAAATATACCAACCATTCCTTGCAACATTTTTTAATTATGTAAATTATGTTGCATTTTTTTTTATTTTTCCAGGAAGTTTGAGTTTAAAACAGAAACAAGCACACAGGTTATAATACCTGTAAAAAGGACAAAATATAGAAAACTTTGAATGCATCTTAATTTGCTATTTTTAATTCAACAGCAACATATGGCACACTAAAATTCTGAATGGAAAATTAGTTCCATTCCATTAAGTGTTTTTACTATAACAGTAAAGTAATATGACTGTCATTAATGTTCAAGTTTGTTAAGATTTCAGAATCTTAATCAAAGATCTTAAGGAAATGTAAATTAATAAAAGTATCTAGTATGCAGCAATTATAGAATTTATATTGTTATACATATTATTTTCTCTGCACTACTTTACTAATCCTAGATATATACCATATAAAGTTATATATTAAAGCAATGTGCTAAAGCAACTGCGTTTTTCCTTCCTTTTAGAAAATGTCTGGACCCAGGAGAGATAGCTCTAAAAGTACAAAACAGCACAGACTCGTCTAACTAAAATATGCTACATGATGTCACTAGAGGAGACAGATAAATTAGACTTGAAAAGACTTAAGTGCCCAATATTATTTTAAACTTTAAGGAATTTTTAGCATGATAAATTCTGGAGGCTCTGGAAAAGCTGAAGAATTCTAATGTGACACACCAAAGGAGATACATCCGCAAACGACTTTAGAAAACTTAACTGGCAAAGGTTTTCTAGGTCTGTGTCTCGTAAAAACCCCAGAGCTTTGCAGTTTTTGGCACTTGCTCATTCTGTGTGGTTTCAAGACAGATTGTTTTACAAGGTACATCAGCCTGCTGGGAACAGTAATTTCCTCTTTCCCACTATAACACAAATGTAACATTTTAAACAGTTTATCTTTGATCAAAAATATATTACTTAGCACACTATGTAAACAACCACATAATTTGCTGAAGAAATTATTGCTTCCTGCAGCTATCTTTACCGGCATTATGTTCACAGGAACATTCATAATCAGAAGAGATACTTAATAAAAACTGCTATGATGTCTGAAATATATTTTTGAAAAATGACCTGCTTTGGAATGTGAGGGATAAACTATGGACATGGTTTGCACTTATAACCAGGTTTCCCATTGAATAAACATGGGAATTATCTCTCTCCTCTCAAAATACTCTCACACAGGGATCTACGAAATATGTAACACGCGTTCTCTGTGTTTGTGATGATCCGGCTTATCTTCTTACCAAACAGTTTTGTTTTCCAGTCAGATGTGATACTGTATACAGACTAGACTGTTCTCCCATCTTGTGGCGATTGCATACAGGCTATCCAGCCCTTTAGTACAACAATGTTTTCAGGTCTTGTGATTATAGAAAATCCAAACTCTTTGTTTTATGCCTTCTTTTCCAATGTGATGATACACAATAACAAAATGATAAACTGGTGTGAAAATCCCAATTTCGGATGATCAAATTACTATAATTATTGTTGGACATGTTATTTGGTGAAACAGAGTACAAGTTAGCAGTGCAACTTAATTTTTGTTGCTTTTTAGAACACATGCTTATGATCATTGACTTTTAACGTTCTCTTGCGTTTCAAAACGAACGTGGTTCATATTTTTTTCTTATTCCTGCCACTGTGTAGGTAAGCCTCACAAACAACAAGTCGATATCCAGGCCTACGTGGAATTGCCTTGATAATATACATCCACGAGTCCTAAATATGCGATTAGATGGGTATGGGGCGTTTCTTTTGAAACTGCTCCTATGTGATTTTTGTGCCAAGCTCCACAGAAATACTGTATGTAAAGGAATCGGGCCGAGACTGCCAAAGCCCTGGAATAAAAACATGGATATCTGGCTTTATATCTGCAAATGGCACATTAATTATAATAGAAATCAGCTCCTTCTTTAACATGACTGCTGGTGCTAATTTCCCTTTCAGCTCATTCCCTTGTGTTAATTCCCCAAATGGAGTTCCAAAACAGCCACAGCAAAAGAGCTATCAAAGCCCTATTCCAAAGCGTTTTATCACCATGTCAGCCAATTCTCCAGTTTTAAACGTTTTTGAAGGGAGGGAATTCTGCGTGGATGGGGTAGGGTTACAGCAAGCATCAACAAAGTGTGCAGGTGACATCACTCGGCTGGGAACCTAGACGATGTGGAAACCGCAGGTGCAGGCTGGTCCTGTGCTGCTGTCCGGGGAGTGGTGCTGTGTAGCTCGGAGCTTGGGAGCAATAGTGATTGAATTCTGACCAGGGACAAGCATGGCTGCGTCAGTCACGAAGGCATGTTTGTGTTCTGGAAGTGCACCACCCTTCTGCTGCTGGAAGAAGTCACCAGATACAGGACACTCATCAAGCGAGCTTGTATACTGTATGCACAGATGCATAGCCAGCACAATTAGCTGTGCAGATGCCAGGCAAAAGATCCATAACATCCATGTCCATAAAGCTTGTACACCTCAGTCGATTGAAAAGCATTTCATTTGCCTTCCATTTTAAATTGAAGATTGCCCCTCTTGCAGCGTTGACTGCACTGTATCAGCACCTCGCTGACCCAAACACAATTTAGATCTGACCAGAGTGATTCCCATCCTGTGCCGGCTTCAGGAGCTTTGTGACTAAGCCGTCGTTTTATCTTTTCCAATGCTCGGTTATTTTTAAATTAAAGTTACATTGAAGTATTGCCGAAATTCCTGGAAGTGTTTCTTATTTAATATAGTATGCAACATTACCATCTCCTAAAGCTAAGCAGCGCTGGGCCTGGTCAGTAGTGGGATGGGACACCTTTTAAGGAAAACAAGGATGCTGTGGTGAGAAGTGTTAGTGAACCAGTAGGCGGTGCTCAAGACCTAATGTCTTGGCATGGTGATTGAGGGCGCTGTGCTCTCATCTTTAGATCAAGAAGTGAATCCCCTCCTATATATAAATAGCTTTGACATTCTTCAGAATGAAAAGCCCTATGTATATGTAATTAATTATTATCAAATGTTTTTTTATGATTAAAATATCTGTAAAGCCCAAGAGCCTTAAGTATTGTTTTTCTTCACCCTGCTGACATATTATTAATTAGCAAAAACAATCACAGGCATTTGATTTAGAAGTGATTTGACCCCCCCAACCATGTTTCCCTGTTCAGCAATTATTAGAGGGTAGGAGAGCTCTCCAGGGCTGTTGCTGTGAAATATGGGTAACTGTGGTGTGAGCGAGAGACAGGTGGCTGTCCCTCACACCATCCAGAGGGAGTGAGATTCCTCATGAGAAGAGCAGATCGGATAGGCTCTGTGTGGAACTCGCAAACTCTCACTGGATGCCAATTATCCAGTCAGCCCAGATGTGCCTCATTTTAACCTGGAATCCGTTCTTAACAGGTGGCTCTCTCTCAAGGCCACCTCTCACCACCTCACGTGTGGGTAAAACGAGGGAGTAGAAAAACATACATTCAATATACACGCATTGCCATATGAATACAGAGGTGCAAGTTAACAGTGAGAGACTGTGGCATGCTCTGTCACCCCCGAGGCACTGCCATGAGGCAGTGCTTGTGGAAAAAGCCCTTTTCATAGCATAATCTTGACCACTACATTCAATAGTAAGGAGAGACTCTGCAGCCTGGCCCCTGAGTCCCAGTGGTGGCTGTGATTTGTGCCCAGTGTATGGGCTCTGATTAAGCAGGGGTGATGCTGGCATGCGATAATGATGGTGAAAGCAAAAACACCAAATGGAATGCGATGTTTCACAGAATACCAGTGCAGGACCACAAAAAACAAGCGCTGAAAATTACTGCTCAGGCCAAAGTCGGACCCAGAGACAGTCGACACCTGCTTGAGCTCCATTCTGCTCCGACAGTCCCAGAGTCCTCTGCTGCAGACAATGTACAGTACAGTATGTGCAGGGAAGGGGGTGCCGAGACTCCCAGTGTCAGTGTACAGTTTGTATACATTAAACAATTTACTGCAGACACTTCGAGCCCCTCATGCCTAAGGGGATTAAAGATCAAGTACCAGCTGCTGTCACTCACTGTAAAAGATTAGCTTTGTTGGTTTTTAGATGCTCTGAAACACTCAGCCCTGGGGACTGCAGGTCCTCAACTGCTGAGCAAGAGTCTTATCCACTTTGCCTACTCTGCTGCACAAGCAATCTGTTTTCTATATTACTAGCTGGTATCACTGTACTATGCACTATAAAACAGCAATTGAGCAGGAAATTAAGTTAGGAGATCGGTATTTGGCAGTATAGAATGGTCTGTGGTCTTCCCGCATATAAGGATCATTAAATATCACAGAAGTTTCTTGATAAATTTCCATCTCTACTTCCTTTTTTAGTGCGGATGGGAAACAAAACATCCTAATGGGTATTTGAACAGCTTGAAATGTGTCAGCCTGGGAACTACTTTCCTGTGAAAAAGAGTGCTGGCACAGGCATTAAACATTTCAACAGCTAAATATGGAATATCTCTTTACAGCCCCCAGTGTTCTCCTTCAGTGCTTTCACTACACAAACAAACAGAGGACGGTCTCTTAAGCTAAGCTTCTTTGGATTAACAGATGTGGAAGGTCTATGTTGTATTTTTCCTTCCTTCCTTCCTTTCTTCCTACTCTTCTTTTTTTTCTCCTTCAGATCCAGTTTCCATAATAAAAGTTTAGAATAACTGGCATCCAAGGTTGCAGGACAGGCAATGGCCTGACAACATAATCGCTGCTACAGAAGAACTCATATGGTTAATTCTTCAATCTACAGCTCCATCTATGATGCAAGGGAGTTGGACAGATAGAAACATGTTGGAAGCAGCTGCCTGAAACTGTCTTTCCACAGTCAATGTCTGTCACCTGTAAAAATTACAACATAGAATAAGCCACGCCTAAGTTCACAAAGTACGTGGAAAAAAAAAAACTTCTTAACGTCCTAAAACCAGTGACAATCCCCAAATTAACCAACCACATTTATGAAAGAGGTGATTCTGCCCTTCAGTCGATATCAGCTTTTCCCGTTTACCAAATCACATTAAAAAATATGCAGTAATGCCCCATTTTATCTAAGTGATTTTCATTCCATCCATTGCTTTAATGTTCGAATTATGTATTACTCCTCTCAATCCTTCTCATTTTCATTCACTCCTGTAACATGATTGTTTTCATTTAAAGGATGGTCTGACTCAAATATTGAAGACAATTGCTGACATTAATGAAACCATGCTCAGCAAAGGCTCACATAGGTTTCTAGCCCCAATTTTGGATGACTGTCTTACACATTTATAAGGTGAAGTTTCCTATATTGAAAGACACTCACAACCATCTTTTCTGTCACTCAAAGAAAGTTAATTTTTGTTTCCTTTATTAACTACTTAATCATAAAACTAATTAGCAAAATAATAATTAACTTCTAATATACATTAATTTTTTTGGCGATTATAATTCCGCAGTCTCTAATGAGAAATGCCAGGCAGTAAGACGTCCTAGATCCCAACCTACAAAAAAGTATTCAGAGAAAGCATGCAATACATGTATATTTCTTTTATATGTAGTACATACGGTACAGTATCTTGCACGGTTATTACAGTTCCTTTAAAGTTTGCAATCCTGCCACTTTGAAGCAGCAGTTAATATGTGTATCTAAACAACTAAAACCACACATTCAAGCAAAAAGAAAAAAAAGAAGAAAACATCATAAGTTAATAAAAAATAGAAGTTATGGTTGCATAAGTATTCAGACTTTTCTGTGGCAAACCTAAATAAATGAACTTGCACAAAATTATCTTAAAAAGCCAAGCAATTAGTTGAGTGGCCACTATCTGTAGGCAATAATAATAGATCCCGTGATTTCGGAAACACACCTGCCTTCTTAAGGTCCCTCAGCCAGTTAGTGAATCTGAAGCAAAGCCTCAACCGTGAGGTTTGTTTTAAAACAACACAGGGAAGTTTATAAAAGGCGCAGATCGGGAAAAGGGTGTGAAAACATTTCATAGACCCTTAAAATCTCTTTGAGTGTAGTGCAGTTCATCATAAAGAAGCGGAAGGCAGCCAGACGCTGGGCCGAGATCAGGCTCGTCCTCCAAAACTGAGAGGACGGAACGGGCTGGGAAAAATGGCAAGGGAAATAAAAGTGAGTACAGCAGTGACTTGGAGTTCAGTGGCTGAGATGGGAGGAAGATGAGTTAAGACAAGATCACGTTATTGGCCATATACAATTTCTTGCATTAGGAATTTGTCTTTTTGCATACCCCAGCTTGCTCTCCATGAGACACACAGCCACACAGACGAGGAGAGAGATGCTTGGGGTCAAGGTTCAGGGTCAGCCATTTATACTGCGCCCCTGGAGCAGTTGGGGTTAAGGGCCCGACAGAGTAGGATTCCTCTGCCAGCCGTGGGATTTGAGCCAGCAACCCTCCAGTCACAGGTGCAGATCCCTAGCCACAGAGCCACCGCTCCGCCCATTGGTAATAAAATATCATGGTCACTCCACAATGAAGGCTGGTATGAAACTGAATAAAGAACAAGTGAAATCCAATGGGTTTGCAACAAAACACCTACTGTAAGTGCTACTATAAACATGTATCAAGTCATTGGATGCAAATGCAACATAGTGAATCACTCCGCACCATCCTACTGACAAGCTTCGTGGCACTAGTATTATGTTATAGTTCTATTTCTGATCAGCAGGGTCTGGGAAATGTGATTGAGAGGAATATATACAGAACAAAGTACTAGCAAATCTATCTGTATCTGACCTACAGCTGGGACAAATCTTCACTTTTCAGAGGGACAGTGATCCAAAGCACAAGGCCAAAACAGCAAGGTAGTGGCTTAAGAATAAGAAAGCAATTTTCCTTAAGTGGCCTAGCCAAAGTCTAGACTTGAATCCTATTGAGAATCTTGACTTGAAAACTGCTGCTGCCCATAAGCGATCCCCGGGCAATTTGAAAAAAAGCTTGGAGCAAATCTGCCAGGAAGAATGGGCTAAAATTGCACCAAGCTGATGTGCAAAGGTGATAGAGACTTATGCAAAAAGACTTGTGGCTGTAATTGCTCCCAGAGGTCCTCCCAATACATATTAAGTTCACAGGTCTGAATACTTATGCATTAAAAATATCCATTTTTTTTTCTCTTCAATTTTTGGTGTTCCTTAATAAAACTTATTTTACCCTTAAAAGTTTGAGAATTCAGGCTGTGAATAAACTAAATATGTTGTGGATATGTAAATTATACGGATACGTAAATTATAAGGGAGATGTACAATGAAATAACCCTAAATCTAGCATTATTTATTTCACTGGCCTATCTTTGTTCCAGGACATTACTTGGATGGGAAAAAAATACAACTCAAAACAGGATACATTTTGCTGAAATCAAATTAAACCTGGAATTCTTTCAGTGCATTTTTAATATGTGGATCAGTCAAGATGAGGCTTGCAATAAAATTACTCAGCTCCTATGAATTAGCCCCTTTCTGTGTCATACTGTAAATAGAAAGCACTCTAAAGTACTCTATCACAGCTGTGATGTTGCAGGTAATAAAAAAGGTATAAAGGTTTTGTAACAAGTAATTATTTTTTTCAGTCAACACAGGCAATCTCATCTATCAAATAGAACTTTGCTTTATTTACACTTTTTCCTCAGACTCTGCGGTACATTTTGTATGGTTTTTGTGTGTTGTAGTTAGTCTTTACCCCAAAAACATTAATTGTAAAGTGCCTATAACTGGCCCTGGTTATTAGGGGGCATTCTGATGTGCTGATTACTTGATTGGCTTAATTTCCTTAATTGATGTTCTGAGACTTCACACTGAAAACCAGTCAGTCATTTAAAATCACCTGTCAATTTATTGAGGCTTTGATTACAATTGTCATTGAAAGCAACATCAGCAATTTTAAGCACCTAAAAATGCAGCTCAACTAAAAGTCAGCTGGAAATACTGATTTCATTTTAATTACTAAGAGGTCATTTGAAACCCCTGTATTTAAGTGCTGTTGAGTTATGTTTTAATTGGTTGCAAAGAATTAAACCGTTGCCATTATTAAAGCTAAACATGTAATGTGAATCATTGAATATCTTCATACACTACTGCCATGAGAAATCTTTGGCATTTTAAAAAAAATATATTGAGATTTTATTCATAAAAAACGGTAAGCCCACAAAAGGCGACAACAAACAGGAAACTAACGCCATTATTTCTTCAGAGAGAATTTGGGTAAATAGAAATTTCAGTTAAAAAACGAACACCCACAACCTGTATAAGGCCATTTCAGTAGAGGTGTCAAATATCCTTTTCCCAGTGTGTGCGAAAACTGTCTTTATCAAAGAGGAATCACCTGTTGACAGCTGAATTTGTCACCTACCTTGGTGCAATGCTGTGCGTACAAAGTTGAAAAATCTCTCGCTAAGGAGTTCATTCAGCAACGAACCCCCCATCCCCTCCCCTGCCAGCACAGGTTTGGAATGACTACAGCAGCTCGAGATAAGAGACAAAACATGGATAAGCTCTCTAGAAGCAGGCTTGACGGACAGACAGGCGGCCATTAACAATGCTGTTGCTTGTGTAAGTACTGAGTGATGGAAAGATACCCTGGCGTTTGCTCTGTACAAGTGGTCCTTAAAGATTTTCCACTTCCAATTTCCTTGAATTATCAGCTATCTCCAACCTGTCAGTCACCCTGACAATCTTAGATTTTAGCTCACAGGCTGGGCAGGTTATTGACAAAGCAATCCTGGGTGATATAGTGCACCCTGATAAAACATTAGAAAAACAGAGCTTATTGCCTACCTGCAGTCAAACAGTCCATCTCAGTAATTCCATAAACTCCCGACTCTATAAATTAATTACTACATTATTTTTTCATAATGTGCGAAAGAGAAGAAGCTAATATATGGCACACTTTGATGCACCTAATCGTTTTCTTCTGCTTGTTGAAGGAATTTGACTTTTAGATTGAATATGATTTTCAAACAGCTTTGTTTTGCTCATTTCTGCAGTGACACATCACTCATAGGCACGTTCTCAAATCCACAGACCTGTTCTGTGCATTCTTAACTTCCCTTTTATTGCAGCATTCCTCAAGTACTAACAATTATAATATAATATTAATAATTGCATTCACGTATATAGTGCTTTTCTGGACACTCCACTTAAAACAGTTGACAGGTAATGGGGATCCCCTCCACCACCACTAGTGTACAGCCCCACCTGGACGATGCAACGGCAGCCATAGTGCACCAGTACTCTCACCACAGCCACTACTCTCACATCAGCTCTCAGTGGGGAGGAGAGCAGAGTCATGAAGCCAATTTATAGATGGGGATTATTAGGAGGCCATGATCGGTAAGAGCCAATGGGAAATTTGGCCAGAACACAGGGGTTACACCTTTTTTACAGTATAGTGTCCCCGTCACTATACTGGGGCATTAGAACCCACATGGACCACAGGGTGAGCGCCCCCTGCTGTCCCCACTAACACCTCTTCCAGCAGCAACCTTAGTGTTTTCCAGGAGTCTCCCATCCAGGTACTGACCAGGCTCACACATGGTGACATGGCTGCTTTTCCGTGATTTTTTTTTGCTTTAAGTCATTGGAATTTCCATTTGATGTGTTAAGATAAACTTTTGCAGGTTACTACCAGGTGTCTGAACAAAAATGATAAAAACACGCTGGTAAAAAGTAAATCATTCTTATATCTACAGTGCTGTTCTCTCAGACAATACATTTCTGAGATATGAAATCACAGTACATCTGCCAAGGTAGCGTCCCCTAGTGTTAACTACACCCATATTGACTGTGGACTCATTTGTACATGTTTTCATGCTCCATGGTGCACAGGGTCTTGAGAATCACCCTGTATATACAATTATTTCTCTCATCGTGTGGCTATGCTGGAGACAGATATAAAAAAAAACACCAATGATCATTTCGACTTGTTCCACATTTGCCCTGTCAGACAGGACTATGTGCTTCGGGGCTGAGCTTGGATGCAATTCAACTAATGGTCCCACAAGTGACAGGCCACTGCATTAAGTCAGTCATTTAATTAACTGTGCCAGTCTCCCACCTGCTGCCCTCAATATGCTTTGATTTGACTGAAATGCCTTTCAGATGCCTTTTGAGTGGGCACTGGGATTCACTCTGTTCTCCTATAAGACCGTATAACCAAGACTCATTCCTGCCTCCATAAGCCAACGTACAGAATAAGAACCTCGAAAAAAGAATTCATTTTACATGTCCTGCTCCTCTGTCCTTAGGATACTCTTTTGTCTACTGTTTTATCATTTATAATTCTGCATTTATAGCACCCATCTGAAAATCTCTTTCGGTGACAAAGAGTTCAGGGTTTTCTGTGATCTCTATTTTATGTGTATCGGAGATCACATTGGTGGCTGAATAAGACAAATGCCCCTTTCCTTTTGTTTCTTTTGTGCAGCAAATGTGTTTTCATGAATGGTACAAGCATTGCTCTCAAGTTTGAAATAACCCAGAACACATTTAAAACTATATTACAACAAAATTGAACCAAATATTAATACTTGATGCTGTCCTTTGGGATGTTACTTATCCTGCTCCTACAATGGTATGATTTGAACAACACTATAGGGTGATTAGTCCTTATAAGAGTTTCCAAAAAGTGAAAAGATCACATTATTGGGTACTTAGCTCTCGTGTTTGAACTTCATGAATCACAGAGCCTCTAACATTGAATTGCAAATTGATTTCTTACCACATTTCACCCAAGCCAATAGCAGAGCAAAGGCAACATCCTCATTTATTGACAGAACCCTTAAGACTGATTCATTATGTGCTAGGAAAGAATAGCAGCTATATGCACTTCTACCTGGGACCTCCTATTACTGGGATTTAAATGTAGAACTCTACAGGAAATAACCCTGGCCAAGCTCATGTAAATCCTTTTCTTATTTTTATAGCATAGCCTTGTAGTATTTATAAGTGAGAGGAACAGATCCAAAGCTTTTATGCAACATATTGCAGAAAAGATCTTTGTGATGATTTCTCTTCAAACATCAAGTCTATGATAATGATTCTTAAAGCTAAAATCCTTTGTGGTATCACTGTTCTAGTCAGCGTCCTTAAACTGTTAACTGTTTGACCAATCTAATCTTTTGAATCATAAAGTAATTGCTAATTTAATGGAATGATCTACTTTTGGTACTCCACTTAAATTGTATTACATTTTTAATATGGTTAATAATAGAAAGCATTTGTCATATACTGAGATTTCTGTACAAACTGCAAAATTAAAAGGACTGGTGACAATACAGTACTGAATTAAAGTGGCAGTTGCAGCTATTGGAAAACTTATAAAATGCTTCAATTATAACTTTTTGTGAAAAAGACGTATATAAAGATTTTCCGCTCAGGGTAAAATGTCCACCTAATTAATTCACTGTGTAGTAGCAGTTTGCTGTCACATGTAAGTTTACCAGACACATGTACGTACATGTACAATCAGATAGTCTAGTAGAAACAGACACTTCAGTCTCTACTGTACACCTTGTATCTTGACTGGAGATCCTGGAACCTACTTGTTTTTTATGCATGCTGAATAAATACTAAAACTAATTTACAAGGAGGCAGATACTGTAAATCCACATAATGAGATAACAAAAACCCATAACGAGCCACATAATAGTAACAAAAGAGTAAAGAGCACACTGCTGTCTCTCAGAAAGGCATGTCTTTACCACAACCTTGTGCTTCCTTTCACAAACCACCGTATTATGAGTTCTCTCTTCCTTCTCCATAAAATGCAACAAGCTACTACCTCGCACATTACAACATGCAATTTTGCATACTACCGCTGTTAAGAAACTCCCGCAAAAAAAATTAAAATTTTTTTTTTGGCGAATCACTCGGTGTTTGGGAAAGACGTTGCTACTGGCATAAAAGTGAGGCCTACTCTCTGTGGCGATCAAACCAAAGTCATCACACATCCCTTCCGTTCCACCACCCATCTTCTAACCACTTTATCCAGCACTGGGTCGCGGGGAAGTCACAGTCTATCCCGGAGCAAAGAGGACAAGACAGGTACACTCTGGATGGGTTTCCCAGAAGCCAATTAGCCAGCCAGCATGTCTTTGGACTGTGGGAGGAACCCGGAGCTCCTGGAAGAAACCCATTCAAACACAGGAAGCACATACAAACTCCACACAGACAGCACCCTAGGAATTGAACCCAGGGCCCCAGCGCTGTGAGGCAGCAATGCCCAATGATAACACAGATGGGAGAAAACAAACAGTGGCAGGAACGTCTGATAGCAGCGGCACCTCCCTCCTTCGACAGTTCACTTGGAAACTCCCACACGCCCGTCCACCTCCCCAGACCCCGAGTCAGAGCTATCTCTGTGCAGCACCGGGAGATAAAAAAGCATTTTATAGACTCATGGTCATTTGGATGGCGGGTGGGGTACTCATTTCTGAAGGGAGTTTAAAGATCGAACCAAAGACGTCAGTCTGTGAGCAAATGTCACGCGTTGGGCTCCATTACCATAAGACTCTGCTGTCACTCATAATTCGTACTAAAGTTGTGACTTAAAAAATGCAGAAACAATGTACCGATATGAGTTGAGCTCATGCAGAGAAGTGGGTAAATCGAATAAGCGCGTCTTTTTAAAATGTTTGTAAAACGTCGGGAGACTTCTTTCACCTCAGGAGAATAGCCACAAGCAATCGTAAAGCCACGGTATGCGGTCAAAGGGTAGCAAGCAAGTGTTTAAGTCCATCTGACGTCATTGTTCGTATAATGGCCACTCTAACGTCTGCACTTATCTGTGTTTTCAAAAGCTACGAGGTGAAACGTATTAAGCAGACTCGTGCGTCTTTGTGTCCGTTCTTTAAAATCGGTTTGTGAGTTTAATTGTTTCGGTAAGAGCAAGCCAGGCCCAAGCCAGTAGCCCCCCTGTAACTTCCAGTCACAGCCCTGGTGTGGAGCTCAGTCCTGCTGCCCCGGAGTGGAGCCAGCAGGCCCCCCTCTCACACTGGTCCAGACCTGCTGCTCCTCTTCCCCGTGATAGGTGTTGTCCTTGTTGTGGTAGTGCTCTCAAGATAAATTATGAATGCAACGTGAAAGCTGTAAAATTTGTTGTATCTTCTATTATCTCCATGTTAAAGGCCACAAAAGCTCTTCAGTGAAGTCAGCCATTAAGAAATGACAGGTATTGCTATCAGCCTTCTTTATAGCCTATTACCTGCAATGACAGCAGCTGCTGCAGAACCACTGTACAGCCTATCACATTATTTGCAGCTAAAGTCAGCTACTGTGTCATTTCGGCTCATTTTCTTGACAGTGCTATCATAAATCCATTCAGCTGCAGGGTAACTGTCGACTGCCTCGATTATCTTCATAGCCAGAATGAATCTTGAAATGTATGTAACAGGCAATGACTGTTATGGATCAGGCACAGGGGCCATTCCCTCTCCATGCTGTCAGTTCTGTGAAGCAGTGCCTATTGCGAAGGGGATTTCTGAATTGCTCTCGTGTAATTGAGTAAAATAGCTGAACTTTGAGGAACACCGCTGTTCATAAATAACAAGTTTTGCCATTTCATTATGGCGCCCAGCTGAATGCTGTGAGGAACTTGTGCGCTAGTTTTAACATGCCAGCTCCTGAGCCAGTCTGGCCTGATGAGAGACCTGGATGGTCACAGAGGATATCCTTGGGAACTGCCTTTTATAGGTAGAAAATAATTTCCCTTGTAAAAAATAGTATTACTGAGATTGATTCAATTGGTTATCCTCTCAGACAACGGAATGTTTTGGTATTGCCCAATATTATATACTTGCTTTACAGGCATTTTGAGAAACTGGCAAAGTTAGAAAAGCTTGCATTTTAAGACTCCTCTAAAAATATTCTTCACAGGATCAGTATCACCTGTGCGTTATGTAATGCAGGCACACTCTTATGTAGTCATGTAACAAACACACCACACACACACACACTTGCATTACACCACATTACACCATCACTATAACTGCGGCAAACACTAGGGGTGCTTAGAAGTGCAATGTGTACACTGCAGAAACCTGTTTTAGAATGAAGGTGTCGGGTTCAGATAGAGTTCAGTTACAGTTAAACGTTGTGTAACGCTGAGTGTAATAGCTGGAATCACAATCGCAGCAAAATAAGGGCGACACGAAAAGATTCACCTAAAGTTGTTTTTTAAAGACCGACATAAAAAAACAGGAGACGATAAACAAGGCTGTGAAATGTATCAGCACTGAAAACCCATAATTTCACTATGGGTGAATGCCAACAATAGTAATTAAATGTAAATGTATGAAACTAAGCTGAAACAAATAAGGCTCAGCAAAGAGTGTCTTTAATTTCGAAGCACGGTACCTGTAAGACGAACTTATGGTTGGCACCACAGGCTAATTCTGAGGTCCTCCATAAAACAAGGAATAGTAGTGTCTCCGTGGGAACTAGTATCAATCCGATCATAACCATTCATCCTCTAAGAACACATGCTCAAAACGAATGCATTGCTTGCTATGAGGAAAGATTGAAAGTTAACAGATTCAAAGTAGCAGATTCAAAGAAGTATTGTCAGACTTCCCTAAATAACATTGTTTTGCCTTCTGATATGACAATCTCCCAAGAAACGGTGAACCCGTTTTAAGTTTTGAAGATGCACTGAAACAAAAGTCAGTAGAACAATTTGCTGTCCAGTTGGTAGAAGATTCCTGTTAAAAGTGTCAGTATAGTGTTTAGGCTAATGCGTTCTCTGCACTCCAGGCATCTGGGAAACATCTGGGAGGCCCTGATAGCCTCATTATAGGTGCCTTTTTGAGAACTGATCTAACACTAAGCGAAGACTTTAACACCACAGCTGACCTGACTGACTGAGGCCAGTGCTGCACATTTCTCTTCAATAAATGGAACTCTGGAAAAATCCTCAGTTGTTTTATTCAATAAACTCTAACAGAGCTGTATATTGAATTTGGCAGGGGATCATAGTAGTTCTTAATCAGACTCAATGTAGGAATTAGACTTGTATGGGTTTATTAGAAACAGTATAAGTGGAACTATGCAAGGGGAAAGTCAGACCTCATAAGAAATTATACAGCTGGCAAGGAGTAACTTTCTTATTCACACAATGGTTCTTGTTGAAATACATTATGTAATGGGATAGCCATTACAGAGACTGAAGTTCTCACAACACTTAATGTCATTTGTCTTATTACCAGCTTGCATATTTATTTGCCTCTGTGCTAATGTAATTGTTCTAAATTTGAGTCCTTAAAAACGTTTGAGGTATTACTAGAAGCAAGACAAACACATAAGGACAAAATATACTGTATGGAATTATCTTTTTGTGTAAATAGATTGTCATTATTCTATGATTACACTTAGTACAGTACATTTTCCAAAGATGGTAATGCTTCTGCTGTTTGCTAATGTTACTCTGATAGTAATTGTTCTTCTGCTACTAAATGCTATAAATTTATTTTATTAATAGCTAAATAGGTTTATGGGAATATGCACCATAAGAACAACAACAACAACAACAACAACAACAACAACAATAATAGAAGAACAACAAAACTACTTAAGAATCTTTGGAAGAAGCTATTTATTTGTGATAGATTCTTAGATAGAATGGTAAGATCTTTATATTTTCATTTTAATAAAACTATTTATATTACCAGCATTAAGATACTTCTATATATCAGCAGTTGATACAGTACATTTTAAATGAATTCTGGGAGCTCAAGCTAAAACTTACAGCAGGTTCCATTGAATTCTGTGTCTCATGAAACAGCTTCCTCCCATTATAACCTCTACTGCTTGTGCTTTAAGTGACTCTATTTCAGCTTCTAATAATACTCTTTTGTTACCTATTCCTTGACAATCACGCTCCTCTCATGCATTTGTGTTAGTCCTCTTTAACAAAATCTCAAAACATGATGACATTAGTGATGTCACCCTTTGATTTGTCAGCGGATTATTTCACTGAATCATTCCAATTCAGCTCACAGACCTACACAGCTCTGCTTTTAATTCCAGTACCAGCTGAAGATGCTAGATTTGTTTGTGAATGTTCCTCCTACAGCACTTTGATGGACAAAACATTGTTTTTGTAGTGGGACGTTTGTTACGCAGCATCGCGGTTGTGAGGTGTAATCTTGCAAATAATTCTCTCAAATGCATTTAAGCATTATTCTCGGTGGTTGAATTGAGGAGCAGAGAGAGAGATTTAGATTTGAATTAATCTCAGGAAGTAAACAAATGGATACTGGCCGGTATGGATAAATATCTAGCTTACATGGATGTTTACAACTTGAGCTTGTGACACTTGACCAACAGAGATCTCTTCCAGTACAAGTGTATTCCTTCAGGGTGGAGAGTGGTGCAAATGAAGAATTTGACTTCTATGGTTTCCAAGCGCCCTCCTGTTATTCTCTCACTTGGATTCCTCGGTTTGTTACCTCTTTGAAATCTGCACAGCGCAGGCAGAGGGAGAAGGCTGCATTTGAATAGCGAACCTCCAGTTCTCATTCCAGGCCCTCACACTGCTCTCCACACACTTCAGCTTGCCAGCTCTTTACTCTGCGAGCTGTAAAGCCGTAATTGTCCCTAATTGATAGGGAGGTGTTGGGCCATTCTCGTTGGGCTGAGAGAGTGGAAGGATTAGGAGGAGGGGGAAGGGGCTTAGAACATTTAGAGTCCTGGCAGTAATGACTCACTAATTTATCCCGTTTTTGTGGGGACAGCTCATTACGGCCTAAAAGAAACCACAGAACAAAGAGTGGTGTAGGTAGGAGGTGAGTTTAAAAGGCAGGGCTCAACACAATCATATAAAGAAGAAAAACCCTTGAATAGGAGGAGGAACAGATACAATAAAGGTGGCAGATGCAAATAGCTGACAGTTCCTCCGAGCACTTTTTAACCTTCAATTCTAATTATCCTTTCACCACATTTAATGCCAGCAATGCTTCTCCTCATAGTTTCAGTAGGACACAGAGAGAAAAGGGGAAAAAAAGGGCAAAAATATATAGTTTTATTTTTCTCACCTTTATTTAGTAAAATGGAGGTTTGTTTTCAGTATACTTAGGAAAGAGAGTGATACAGTATAAACAATGTGAAAGTATCACTTTGGCAAAATATATTGTGATAAATAAAATGCATTGCAATTGTAGGTATTCAATAATTCTGTGTTTTCTTAGATACCCTGACCTGTGATCAACATTTACACTGTAATGAACTGAAATGCTGTGAGAATCACTTGGTTTGCAAATAGTTCCCTGTCCGTAGGAAGAGATCCACCAGTCTCTTTGTGCTTCACTATCTGTCCTTCAAACTTTCTAATGTTTTCCTTTCCTCCCTTGCCTTAAGTTTGAAAAAAAGAGGGTTTTGATTTCTCATTCTGTACAGTTCTGATCTGCAATAATAATACACAGCAATAAAAAGAATCCCTGGTATTTTGACATATGAATGAAGCTGACTGCGTTACCTTGATCTGAGCAACTTAAAACATGCCAAAGTTTCTGTATTTATGTTTCATATTGTATAGATTTTTTCTAATGTTGTTACAGTTGTTTCTGCATTCTTTTTCTCTGAATGGCACAAGGTATTTTTCATGCATCTAGGATTTGTGACTGTAAAGTAATTTATTGAAAACATTTAAGAAGAGGTGTTATACACAGACTAAAATTTTGCAGTTTCATACAATATGTGAAATGTTGCTTACTGAGAGATAGAGTCCAGTCCTATCATATTGTAATGTAATTTAGAGCAAGATGAAAGAAAATGGCAAAATAATGATTTTATGTTCCTTGTTATCTCTGACATTTCCTCCTCTGTACTGCATCTGTAAGCTTACATAGATTTCTTCAGTTTAAGAAATTCTCATTTCCATACCCTTAAAAAAGGCGAGTGTAACACAGCCATGTCCTTATCTGTCTGTTTCCTCTTGAAACCTCAACAGTTATGCAACACTTCAGGATAAATTATTTTAATAAAAACGTTCTCAGCTGGGTTCTGTAGACCTAAACCTTTTTCCAAGATAGCCTTGCCAAGAGAGCTGTAGGAACGTTACATCATCAGACAAACCTCGCAGTCTTACAGGAGATACAGTATGATTTAAACAAGGCACAACCTTAACATTGCAAGCGTGACAGCTGAAACCGATGCCGAGCAACTCACTCTGATGATTTGTTTATACTCTGAGTGATCTCATGCATTATGTGAGGGAAGAGCATATATTAATAACAGGTGTGTTTGTGCTTCAGGATTTGGTTGTATTTGGTCAGTGCTATTTTGTGTAGCTTTATTTTTCCTTTATTAGGTCTGGCAATTGATGTTTGTCACTGGAGTGGTTATCCAGCTGTGAACCACGTCCTTTATGCATCTTATAAATATTTGTTTTCAGCTTGCATTGGCTTGCGAAAATGTTAATAAATTCTGACACTTAGATCTTAGAGTCGTTTAGATGGATGTAAGACATATCTAATCCCCGCTGCTTCTCTGGATAGGTATAGGAAACATCAAGAGACACATATCTATACTGTATCATGAGATAATTGAAAACTCAAACAAGCTGATATGTAAAGAACCAAACTTTTGATTAACTCATTTGTCCACATGGAGACTAAGCCTAAATAAACTGAAGAAGTACAGGTCTGATCTATTTAGGGATTGCAGGAAATTCTGCTGCAAACACCCTCATCGCCCCTCTGGAACAGACAGACACATTTCAGTTCTGGGGTCGGCCAGTCCTGTCCCAGGCTGTCTCCCTGTCGAATGTCAGGTGTGGAAGCAGAGACTGACAATGAGGATTTTGGAAGTTGATTAAGCTGAGTTTCAAAATTTGAGAGGAAGGTCAGATCCCAAACTCACCCATTTCTTCTTTACCAAGTACAGTATATAGCCTTCTGGACTTCCCTTTGTGTCTCGCACCCCTCCCACCATCTTCACCCTTGCTGCGGCTCCTTAGCTCATTCCATGCAGACAAGAGGGGGGTCCAGTCAGCCCCCATTCCCAAGGTTGGGGGAGTTACACCAAAAAAGCTTTTTGTCTCAAAGATGCCTTTATTAGAATCTGGCCTTTATTAGAAAACTGTTTATTATTATTAATTTATCTTTGTCTTGTCTGTTCAACAAAATTCAGTGCTCTTGCCACACAAAATCATCATTGGTTCATTTAACACTGATAGATAGATAAGACTTTATTAATCCTGTAGGGAAATTGATGTGTTACAGCAGTCCAGCCCAAGACAAGCAAAAACAGACTTCAGAATAGTTATAAAACAAAAGACAACAAAATAAATACAAAGAAATAAATAAAAAATAAATAAATACATAGGTGTGTGCAAAAAGTGATGATCATAGTCACTGTAAAAACAATAAAATATGTGCAAAATGTGCTAGGTATATACAGATTGAGTGTCCAAAAAGTACAATGGAGCAACATGCTGTCCATAAACGAGCAAATGAAGGGCTAACAGTCCTAGCCTAGGGCAGCGTTATACACCCTGACAGCCGCCGGGAGGAAAGACCTGCAGAAACATTCCCTTGAACACCGTAGCTGGAGCAGTCTGTTGCTAAAAGTGCTCCGCTGCCCAGTAACAGATAGTTAACATACTGTGGTCATTTCAAAGGTCATTTACACATGATCCTCACCACAACCTTAACTGAAGTGCAAGAAAAAAAGAGTACAGTGGAAAATCCCAGCTTTTCTTATAGAACAGTGTGAGTCACCAAGTACTATACAGAACTTGGGTTTACAGCAGACAGACCTTAGTTCCCTCGTGCACAAAAGGTCCTAGCTGTAACCCCTTCCTAACAAAACAACTTTACTTTTGTGTTAGATTTATATCGGCAAGATCTTACTAAAGACATCTGCAGAGGTAGGAATTCACAACACCAGCAGGACAACAAGAAGACCGCAAAAAGTTTTTTTTATGCCTTTTCTTTCTCTCTGTTCTTCTCTGTTTGTAAACAGAAGCAGAAAAAATGAACATTATTAACAGACAATATTTGTCTGTTAAGCACTACAAAAACATTTTGTGGTTGATGAGAAATGTCATGAAATATGTCTGTAAAAGCTAAAATACGTGAGTATAAGTCACCTTTCAACCCACTTTTGAACTGCTTTAAAGACAGGTAATGTAATCATTTATGTAATGGAAATATCTGAGGTTTGAGAACACAACGATGATAATTACCGGCCTTCAGCTCATGCGGCATTTTTTTTTGACACATAAACTAACAGACATGCAGATGTTACAGATAATTTGAATAATAATGAGGCATAAAAGTTCAGTTAAACAATTTAGTTTTTGTAATGTAAACCATGTAATTTAAAATGATTTTATAGCTCATTCACTGAATGAGATATACCCTAAAATAAATGAGTAGAATAATTACACTATAAACTTATGTTGTCTAATTTTTGTAACGTGTTTTTCTCTTTTAATGTTCAAACACATGAACCAGCACCTGGCCTGAAATAAAAATGAAAACTAACCTTCTAATCCATCCATCCATCAAACTATCATAATAGATATGCTCATAATCACTATGTTGTGTAGCAGTACAGTATATTATGGTGACCAACTTTCTCTTTCTAAGTAAGAGTAAAAAATCTGACCTCTCTGGATGAATTAAAGTGCTTAGTATGGAAATTACAGAAAGGGCTAACATGCCCTGGACATGTATGTGTGCTTTAATCTCTTTAACTCATCACCAGCTGAAAATAACAATAAATAATAATCTTCACATTGAAGGAGGAAAGTGATCACAAATATAAAACAGTTTAATATTGAGTTTGGTCTGAACAGATCAAAGACAAACTTCCAAATACACATTTTTTTAGTGTATTGTAGATTGCTCTTCCTATTAGTAACTCTACATTAGCTAAATTGATCTATAAAAACAACAATTGTACAATTGTATATACTGTTAAATGTACTTATAAATGTGAACAATGTGTACAATTCTATTAACTGATTTAACTGTAATAATGTTAGATAAATTAGACATATTTGATAATGATATCATTGATAGCTCTTGAGCATTTTTTTTTCGCTCCTTAATTTTAATAAATGGTAGTTAAGGTGTCTTGTGAACTATTTCTACAGCTCCCCAGACTTTGTCTGAGATTCACTTTAATTTGGGAACAAGACAGATTTCCACTTTTTTCACACATTATTAATGGTGTGAAGTAATACAGACAGAAAGCTTTGCTTGCTAGCTAGCAGGGTTATGATCTTTGCTATTTTATCGATGATCTGAATTGAAGGCAGAGAACACCAGGGGGACGAAGACACACAGTCTGAACAGGTATCAGCAGTAATCTGCCAACAGCTCTCTGTTTAATTTCAGTGTTGCAGCGAGTGTTGAACTCTTCATTCATGACATCTCAGCCAGGACTCATTCATGTTTCCAAACTATGGGCTTTAAGTTAGTTGACAAATTCAAGATGCAGTAGTGTAATAAATCAGATAGTTGATTCAGATAGTTGAATAAGTCAACAATCCTATTTTACCTACATTTACACCAGTATATGCATACACCCAGAGGGTGTGTGTGTTCTGTACTGTAGTTTCATTTCAGTCTATTCCATAAAGAAGATTGGAGATCCCATTTGCTAAACATTATCTACTGTATAAGATTAATAATTTTATTTATTATTGAAACACAAAAGACATCTTTGCACAAATATACAGCACATTTTTTTGTTATACAACATCAAATTTTTTAAATCCAAATAACACTCAAGCAACAGAATTGAGTGCGCATCAAACACATTAACTGGCCCATTGGCTGAAATACGAAGTCATGAAATTATTAAATGTTTTCCCAAACACTCTTTTTCAAAGTGTTTAGTGTGATTTCATGATGGCATAATAAAGTAAAGGTGAAAACTACAAATGCTTCTAAATGAGAATATACTGTATATAACCGTTTAGATTTATTGGCATTGTGCGAGGTTAAGCATTTTAAAATATTATGCATAATCTTCCTTCCAACGAAGCAAAGATACACCTGGACTTCAGTGATGCATGTTTGATGTCTCTCACAGACCTCACGGATACAAAATATTTTACATTTTATTTAAGTGTGTTTCCAGTTTCTGTGGGGAAGAGTCAGATCTTTGCCAATTTTTAAACCTTTTTTATGATTTAAAAAGATGATTTTCTTAGTCAGAGAGAGACAATGATTCACCTTCTGAGGGATAAAGACAAGGCATTCCATCTGCTAAGGAACTCCTCTGCATGGAGTCCTCAAGTAATCAGACCTGCCAAACTTCCTGTTCCATGAAACACTTTACTCCTACATGCAGTGCGAAGGCTATGAGCCTGTATGTTGAACCGAGAGCACACAATGCAAGGAGGAGAAAGGCCTGTCAATAAACCAGCTTTAATCCTGATTGTCAATACATTAGAAAAAAACAACCAGAAGACACCCCCTAAAGATGTTACTGAGCTCGTTACAGTTTCTCAAACGGGCAAGATTAGAAATATTTTCCATCCAAAACCCAAGTCCTTTTATTAGGGCTTGATTCAGTTTCTACCAATATTGATATTCAAGCCTTTTTACACCTGCAGTTCTGCAGTTTATCTGTATCTTATTTTTCATCTAGAAATTGGAGATTAGTCGACTATGATTAGTGGAAACGGGAGAGACATTAAAACAAAGGGCAGAGAGGGAGGAGCCACAAAGTGCTAGGAATAACAAACGCTTCTGTTTTATTTACCGATGAGCGAATCATTTAATACATTTTCAAAAATAAAACTAATCGATAAGAAGTTTGAATAAATTTCCTATTTTGGTCTTCGCTCCCTCTTCGCCTTCACCTCTCGTTTCACTGCTTCTCATGAATGTTAAAAATAACACATTTTCTTTTTACGATGAGTGCGAATTAAGCGATTGCAGAAGTATTTGCAATAATAATGGCAACATGTGGGAAAGGACCGCACATTTGAGTAACCAAGCAGGTGTCAACAATGTTGCGCTGCATTGACAGCTGATCACTTCTGGGTGAAGAAGAGTGTAGTATGTTGTTGGGAGTCCAAAGGCGGTGTACCAAAACCAAAACCTATTTTCCACCTATTTTCCAGTTGAATTCTAAATGACTGTGGAGCTCTGTAGCTTTAAAAGGCCTGAAATGAACCAATTAAATAAGCCCTGGGCCCGTAGTTAAATTTTATTCATGAGAAACCTCTTTTGAAAACTCCTAGTCGAGAAACTGAAAGGAATAAAAGCTATGGGGTCAGTCATGAAATTTTAAGATTCAATGCGGTAAAATAC
Source organism: Atractosteus spatula (assembly GCF_055471065.1). NCBI lineage: Eukaryota > Metazoa > Chordata > Actinopteri > Semionotiformes > Lepisosteidae > Atractosteus > Atractosteus spatula. The sequence continues at coordinate 2,938,437 of NC_142708.1, forward strand.
AACGCACCATAAAAAATTAATGTGAGTGGTAAAATTCTGCTTGTGGTAATATTTTTAAATTGCTCCCGTCTATAAAACAGGCATATCTGCATTTATTTACTAGCAGTAAAGCAAAGACCAAACTCTGGTAGCAGGTGGGGCACATGTTTGAAGTTCCATTTATGAATTTCAACTCAGACATCTAAGTAAGTGCCCATAAATCTAAAAGGAGTTGTATCACAGACCACACTACCCTCAAGGAAATTATTTCAGGTCTTACGGCTTAATTTTCATCCCTTCACATTTAGAACTTTGAATGTGCTTCAGTGGAATGATCCAAATTTAGTTTTCAATGACGGAAGAAAGACTATTTATCTGCAGGTTTTATGTATCCTGTCTCCAACCAATAAAAGGTGAAGAGTCAATACCAGAACACAGTGTCTACCCCTTAGGAGTGAGCTGAGACTTATTTTTATGTTTCGTAAAACTCAGTTCAAAAAGTTCAGTTTTGGTGTAAGACGTACTGAGAGATAGTGGCATTTTAATTGATCTCTATTGCTTAACTCCTGCTTTTGCAAGATTATCCAACACAGACAAAAATCTCAAATCTGTCCTTATAAATACTGGTTATAACCCTATGACAGATGATATCCCCGTCCAGAATAGCGGTATACACTGAAAAGGTGACTGCTGGCAGTACACTTGCGCACCCTGTGAGACTACCTCCTAGCCACACCTCCTAATGTGGTATCAGACCATTTGAGATGCTGAAGTTTCAAAGACGGCAGAATCTCAAGAATCCTCAGTTCTGCCAGTAATGGTTGAACCTTGCACTTGGCATAGAGTGTGCCTTGCGCTGGTAGGGTCTCTGGATCCAAAGTGCCATAAATCTTAACCTTTTTTATCTCCTATGTTAAACAAAAATAACAGTGCTTGACAAAATGACCTGTTGATAGCATGATGTTTCTACAGAGAACTGAGACATTACTGTAGAAACCTAGGGGTAATTGTTGGAAGAAACACACGCCAATTACACAGTGTGTGTATTGAAGTATTGAAGTAGGAACGGTGCCTGTGTTTAGGCTAGTCCTGGAACAGAAACATTGCCATTATTTAGAAACCTAGTTGGCTTCTTCACATTCCACCGAGCTGTACAGTTCTCCCTTCTTGTTTCCTACTGTTGAGCACACGTTCCTGACCCCCACAAATCTCAGAGTCAGCCCCTCCATGTGTCTCCAACCCCCTCCCCTGGAAAACATCCGGCACTAATGATCCGCATTTTTATGGAGAAAATATGTATGTGTGTGGATACATATGCATTCAGGATTCTTCTATAAATGTGTGCATTGAGGTGTGTGCACATAGAAATCTGTGATTCCATTCACCAAAACAGCCACACTCCCACAGACGTCAGTGTCAACTCTTCCGTGTGTTGGTGGGCTGGAATCATAGCTAGAAAAAGTCTCCTGTTGTCTTTCCCTTTCGTCACCCTTGAGTCAGGGCCAGAAATACACCTCGACAATGTGTCATTCTGCTGCCTTCTGCACAATATCCTACCACTTGCTATCCAGTTTCTGCCTGAACAGATATTTAAAGATGGCACACAACCTTAGTTGAATCCTCTTTTTCGTCTACCTCTAGTGTTTAATGTTTTCCATTCTATTATCTATTATACACAAAAAATCTGTGTATTGACCATCCTGAAATCAATCATAATAATTTAAGTAAGAGGTAAATAGAATCAGGCTGCAATGACAGTTTGTTTTAAAAATAATTTACCACTGTACCACTGTACAATTAGCAGTGTCAATGTACCACTGTACCACTGGCAGTGACACTGTACCGCAGTACCACTGGCAGTGACACTGTACCACTGTACTAACGACCAGTGTCCTTTACCAGGGCATTGTCTAGATTCCAGAGGGTCTGATTTTACCTCTGTGACTCTATAAGTGCACTGCCCTCTGTTACATGTGCATTATCTGGGCGCGTGCAAATGTACACTTCAACATCCAAAGAAACATCCTAAGACCAAGCAGAGAAAAATGTCCTGTTGCATCAGGTCATTTACTCATATTAATTTCAATATGGATTAAAGCTATTAGATGAAACTCATAGTTCAAGAGGGAAAACAGTTAAGCACCCAAAGGACGAGCCATTCTTTTAATGAGCTGCCTATGACTTATGAAGAAATATTCTTTTAAATTATCACTGACAGAAGCAGCTGCTGAACTCTAATTTCAGACAGAGATATGATGCACTCCAGTTGATGAGTCATTCAGCTTTTTATTAGGCTGGAAAGTTCAAATCTTAAGGGCAATTACATTAGTAACATTGCCCTGAGTGGCTGACCTAGAAATTATCATCGCTCAGGTTAATTCATTTATGGCCATGATCAGACGAGGCTCTAATTAAGAGACACAATATAGTTTTGTTTTTGTTTTGCTTCTTAATATGCTGAAGAGGAACATCACAATTGTCTCATGCCAACCACAGAAGGTGTTTTTTTTAATTCTTACTGCTTTAAATGAAGCCACGGTTCATTGTTGAGTCAATATCATTAGAATAACAATAAAGACCAGGCAGGTACCTTAGCTTTGTAATAAACTTTATTTGATAAGACAAGTTAAAGGTCTTGATTCATCATCTTGGAATGCAAACCTTATATAATACGATTTAAGCAGGAGGAAAATAAAATATTTTATAAATATTTTACAGGTCTGAGTACACATTTAAAATGATACTTTATGCTTTATAATTGTACATTAATTTGCAGAAATGGAAATAAAAGAAATACAATTGCAGTTTGCATTTTGATAGTGCAGATGTGACAGTGTGGTCATCTCCAGTCTTGGTTTAAAACTGAAAAAAAAAAACTTAAACTGGGATAAAAACCTTTAGAATATAATTATGTTTACCTTTAAAGCTCCAATGTGTGATCTTAAGAGTGATCTTAAGAGTGCAATATTAAGAATCAAACAATCACTTAAGAAAAACAGCAATCACCCAAACTACTGATCACTATGAATCATGCAGCATTAAGGATGTTCCATTTTAGCTGTCGTAATCAATAGTCCAAACACTGTAATACAGTTCATCCTGCATTTTAAATAACATTTCCTCATTACAAAACCATTGAAAATATTTGCTTCAGTGATCTTGAGACCAATTTCAGTATGTTACACATCCCACTTGTTCTGAATGTAGGTTTTCTAAACTCATAATTGACAAAAAAGTCAAGCTGTTTCCTTCAAGGTAGGTCTGCTTGCAAATCCTAGATTTTTATTTTACTTTCAAAGGTGCTTTTTACAGCAAAAATCCTTGCTGTAGCCTTGAGAACAGTTATTATTATCCATAAGTGGAAAAAAAGCTTCTTTCTAGCACTTTTAAAGGAGAGGTAAATAGAACTGGAAAGTTCATTTTCTCTTTCTCTCTCTCTCTCTTGGCAGTGCTAACGCAAGCTAACCTTGACATTTCTCTCTGCGTTCAGTGCACACACTCACAATTTAAAACTGTGAAGAGGTTCAATTGCCACCTCAGTGACTCAGAGACGCTGTGCAAATAGTTCAGCTGGATGGCCTGAAGCCAGTGGGCAGAGAGCAGAGCCGGGGCTTTTTTGACAGCCAGTGTGTTTGCTCTGCTAGCCAGCAGGCTACCCCAGTGACCCAGTCTGCAAGCTTCACACCATTCTCGTTGCCTCCTCCCTCCTGCCAACTGCCAGAAGATATCTGTTCACACCCTGCACCCAGCAAGAAGGTGCTAACGCATGACTTCAGGGCATGTCAGAACACACTTACAAGTGTTTCAGGATGCATCTGACCTGACCGTGGGGAAAACTAATGAAGAACGAACGGCCCGCTCCTTCTCAAATGCATAATAGTTTTTAAAGACCATGCCTGACAAAAAAAAAATAGTAATCAAACGCTTCTTCGTTCTCCATTGTGTTGAATTTTGTGTTTGTGACGAACGCTTAAGGATCTGGCCCCAGGTGGTTCTTAATGGCTTCACGAGTTCCTACTAAGTCATGAGTCACAGCTTTCCGTAACCATGTACTCTGAAATGTAACCGAACAGCACACAAACTGAGGGAGTGGGGGGAAGGTCACCAGCTGGGTTGATTGAGCATTTTCTTTGGGGATTGAGGGCTCACAGTCACTGGCTATCAGATAATAATGGAAAGCAAGAGTCCAGCCGGAGGATGTTTTGGATTTGGACCACGGCACCATCCAAAACCACATCTGTTGCTTTCTCACACCTACAGACCTTTGTGATGCACTTGAGACGAGATACCTTTTTTAATTTCTTTCAAAAAAGCACAACTGGCACAGCAGTCTGACAGATTGTGCTGTCGCGCTGTCTGAGCGGCATGGAGTGCGCACATCTCCTGCACACCCGAGAATTCAGAACTTTTAAGGAAATTTCTTTATACAGTATAAATATCTGACTCAGGGCTTAAATAATGGTTCAATAATGGTTGGTTCTGAAGACTGCATTAGAGCACTAACTGCTTCAAAAAGAGAAAGAAATTGAATTCCTGACGAGCCTCCAGTCAGAGTTAAAGATTTTGACAGTCTGTACCACCGCTGTCAGTGGAGGCAGAGCAGATTGGTCTCTTGCAGGTGCAAGATCCTTGACTCCTGGTGGTTAAAGGCAACCTTTAAATTGATCTGAACACTTCTGTACTCTGCAAATTATAGCAAGTACACTGTCTAAAAAAAAAGCTATTTATTTTTCTCTTTGTTGGCAACAATTCAAAATATTCCAAATAAAGGAAAAGAAGCACACCCCCCCCCCCCCCCCCCCCAAATTATTGAGGTGCTGTCGAACTACAATCAGTCAGAAACAGTACAATAATATTTAACTCACATTCTATGCTCCATAATAATTTATTATAAACTGTCAGTGTTTCGTTGTGGTGAAGGCTTTATTTGTGTCGGAACATTGATAGTTTATTTTAAATTATTATGGAGTAGAGAGTGCGTCCTGCTCATTGTGTTGTTGTTGGCAATTCAGGAAAGGACAAGAGGCCGGGCACACAAGAGATGTACTGTAAGTGAGGAAAGGCTCATTGTGAGAAGGTGTAGCTGAAAGGACTCTCCTTTGTAGCTATTCTTATGTTCCAACATACAGTAAGTGATCCTGTCCACATTCTTATCTGTGAGTGTTATTTCTGCTTCGTCTTGTTTTGTTCTTCACTCTTATACTTTATTGATTGTTCTTTTCTTTCTTTGTTTTGTTATCTGTGTAACATTGGTGTAGGCATTTGACCAGGTCATTTTTGTAGTCTGAGGATGATTATTTACTTATGTATGTTTGACGCAGGTTGTCTTAGATGTACTGTATGATCTGTGAGATTAATGTACTGCAGCTGTTTGCATTAAACTATGTGGGCATGTTTATCACATTGCTTAGAGATTGCCCAGTGGTCGGTTATGTGTGTATAAGAAATAAACGAATTAACTGGGTTAAAATGCATATTTTCTACCAACGTGTTTCATTCTCAGTAGTTCGGAAACTGAAAGAGTCTTTTCCATTTGAAATGGTTCAAATCATTCATACTTTACATAACAGAAACAAATACACTTCAGAATAACTATTTACAGTACAATCAAATGTTTCTTTTCAATTCAGACAGAATGTTGTAGCTAAAAACCTTTAAAACAGTTTTTATTTGTTATTTGCCAGAAGACATACCACTTGATAGCTCACAGTTATCATATGCAATATGCAGCTAATGTTTCTAAATATATGATAATAAAAATGCTAATCTATAGACAAAAAACTCTCACAGTGGCTGAAACTAGTCTAGCACAGATTAAAAATAGAAATTAAAAAAATGCCTGAGAGTGTAGATAGAAAACATTATCTTTGGCACTATCTAATTAATTCTTCGGTAAGATAAGCTCCTATGATAAGAGAAAGAAATTGATAAAGTAGTCGCAGTTTATCTTTTAAAAATTGTTTGGAAATATATGAGATTCACAATCCCAGAAAAAGTAACTAACTCAAAACAGTAAACCCCCTGCAAACATTTCACAAAAGAGAATAGCTTTCCAATGACAATTGCTTTATTTTCTAAGAAAGATCAGTTGTACTTGTACAGTACTTAAAGATGGGAATTCTAAAATCGCTAAAAGGTAAAAAAATAGAATAAAAAAATGTCCTGGAATCTACTATGTGAACATGCATAGTTGCTATTATATGAATGGGATAACTATATATGTGAAGGGGAACGCATTAGCAAATTAAGATTCTTAGTGAAGAACTACAAAGACTGGATAAAAAATCTCTTCTTAAAAATCTCACTAATACTGCTGGAGGAATTAAGTCTGTGGTCTAGACCCCATACTTTATGCATACAGATTCAAGTGAAAAAGGAAAACTTATATGATGATATTAACGTTTATAGTGCCTAAATCTAAAACTGCATTTGCATTTTATTCAAGATGATACTTGAAGGCGTATTGTATGCCTTGCGGATCCAACATGTCAAATTTCTTGTCAGTCAGCATTTCCTTGGGTTTGAAGTAAAATGCATTGGTGAAGTTATTAGTGAGAGGAACAAATACTTCCCTAAACCCCTAAACCCTCATCCTTTCAGAGCAATAATCTGCTTCTACAACTTAATGTAGGTAGATCTTTACTGATAGTTTATTTAATCCTCAATACTTGAATTGCACACGCTTTCCTCTTGACAGTAAATGTTGAATGAAGTTTTTATCTGTGTATGCACTTTTTATTATTTTGAGTGTGATTTTCTTTCTCGTTCATCTGGTCCTGTGTTAATTTTTACTTTTTTTTTCATTTTGAAGCTGAACAGTGCTGTGGACGGTGCTTTACAACTACAGCTTGTATTATACAGTGCCTTGCTGTGGTGTTTGAGATACTAAAAGCAGTGGATGACTTGGAGTCCAACAGTAGTATACTGTACATGTAACAGAGGAATGCTCACTCTTTGGTGATTGACAGCTGGCAATGCAAACATCTGAGAAACATAAATGGAAAATAGCAGGTGTTTTCAAATTTTAAAAAAGAAAATGAATATTTTCTCCCATTTACTTCCTTCCACTGTTGAAATGCACACAGAGTAACAATATTGTGGATGTTTCTCTCAAATCAGCTTCCCTTTGCCTTTTCATTTAGCTGTAAGGCTGAGTGTGATAAGAGCAAAGGACTTCTTTCAAATAAAGAACACGCGGAGTTTGACATAATCCAATCTAGGTGATTTTCATCAGCTTTTGTTTTTTCTTGCACTTTGGGTTGGTTCCGGGTAAAACTAGAAAACCAAAAATGACACAATTCGGTCGCACTTGTATTATAGGAGGGCCCTAATCCGAAGAGGTTTTCTTTAGTAAAACCCTTGAAGACCCACACACATTTAAATCTGGCCCTAAGGGCAACAGGCTGTATAAGGCTGAGATAAAGCGATCAAGGCCGAAGAAATATATATTTACGGGCTTACCATGGAAACTGCATGCATGTCAACTTCTAGTATTGTAAATGCTGCTACAGAATGCACACAGATTTCCTGCCTGTAGGAATGCCCAGAAATGTGCAATACGTTCATGAGCGGTGCTCACACATGTATGAGGTAGGCAGATAAACAATGAAGTAATAATAACCAATGTGTCAGGGTAGAAAAAAGACAGTTAAATGGGCAATTATAAGGGAAATTGCATTACAGGGTTGTTAGTGGCTCAGTAGGTAGCACCCTACCTACAAAGAGCCATTGGACTACCCTGTGAATAAGCCTGTTAGATTGCAGGAAAGGAATGGCTTTCTCTGTGTCCAAAAACAAAATTAACCATTTACCGTCATAACGAGGTGCAAAGTTTGAAGTCCATGCTCTCTAAGACTATATGTCAGATCAGTATTTTTGTCTTAGGCTATTGGCTTATTAGTTTATCTAGGACTGCAAAGTGAATTTATTCACTAACTACAGTTCTTACTACATGAAACCTCCTAATAACTGGCTTCTGTGCTCCTCCCCACTGATAGCTGCTGTGTGGTGAGCTGCCATCACATCATCCAGGAGGGTGCTGCACATTGGAGGTAGTGAAGGGGAGTGTCCAGAAAAGCACTATGTAAGTGTAAGGAATTATTAGTCATTCTGATGCTGCAACATTGTGAACCAGTGTCCTGTGGGTCGTGCTTCACTGATGATTCTGAAAACGTCTGCTGGGATGTCCCTGTCATCCCAAAGGACATCGCTGGATACTTTGCTCCAAGTACGATTGGTACCATTCATCCACTTGACAACATGTGTGCCCATCCCACACATCCTAGAGCCTGGGGGTTCAGGGGAGGTCACCCTAAATCCCGTTAAAGGTTAGGAACGCGTGTTTAAGCAATGGACCAAAAAAACAAGTAATGTTTCACCGAAGGAAACACTGGTCCTTGAGGGATGGAGGGTATTAATCAAAATCTATAACTTAGCACCTGGTTATTTGATCATGGTTAAATTGTTTCAGCTCTTAGACCTTGAAGATTTAAAGGCTGTGTATAGAACTTGATTAAGCTGATGCAACTCCCAGCAGGGAAGTACTCAGATTCCTCCCAAGACCGCCCAGCACTGGTTAAACAGAAGCTATCTTTTCAGAGCGCTGAGGCAGCTCTACCAGCAAAAAGCACCGAAATGTCTTAACAACTCAAATCTCTCTCTTACTGCCTCTATGTATCTAGACTAATCATTATTAGTTAATAAACAAACACATTGGATAAATCGCAAGGAAGAGATAAGTAAAGCTGCCTCTGGCAATCACTCAGGTTAAGGGATTTTGCCAAGATTCATGGGAACATAGATGGAGAAACGTACTGGCATACCTGTGTCAGACCTTAAACTAGAACGCCAACTCACCTTTCATCTTGAAAAGGACCCCAAGCACAAGGCCAAAGCTACACTTTCATGACTTCAAAATGAAAAGATGGATGTTCTTGAGTGTTCCAGACCTGAATACAACTTGAATCTTATTCAGAATCTGTGGAAAGACTTGAACACCGCTGTCCATAAGCGATCCCCAAGCAACCTGAGAGAGCATGAGCAAACCTGCCAAGAGGAATAGACACACATTTCACCAAACTGGTGTTGCAAAGCTGATAGAAACTAACCCAAAAAGACTTGCCACTGTAATTACTGCTAAAGCTGCTTCCACCAGATATTGAGTTCTCGAGTCTACTTGTGCAATTGTCATATTTCAGGTTTTCTTCTTAGTTTTTCACAGCATTTACTGTCCTGCAGCTTATCTTATCCTTAGATGTGTTCAGTTTGACCATTCTTTGAATAAAATTTTCATTTTAAATAAAACGAATATGCATCATCTTGTAATTTCACAAAATAAGACATAATAGTAATGTTCTAAATGCTTATCCTTACTTAGCAGAATATTCCTCTAGCAAAACCAAAATTAGTTTTAAAACAAAACCAAAAGGCACAATATTACAAAGCTATGGAAAATAGTTTGAGATTCCAGGCTACTTGCAAAGTACACAAGTATGAAATATCCAGCTGTTTAGCTTAAATCAGTAGTCTGACTGACATAAAAAGGGAGTATCTCAATTACAAAGCTCAATTCCAAATATTTTAGACAAAATTTATAAAGGATAAAGGAATATTTGTTACCGGGCTGTGTTAAATGGCTTGGTCAACATGTTCGTGGTATTTCTGGAGACATGCTATATCATACAGTAGCTCAAAAGCGGGAAAACAACAATTAATCCAAGACAGTAGCAGCATAACCTGAAAACTCTTGTGACAAAAACGCAGAACTGCTTGCAGAATGTAAAAACAGGTCATCGGCTCTTTAAAAGAGGGAAGACCTTTCTTAAGAGCATGTCTCGTTCTGCAAGGAGACTGTTAGCAGACAGTGTTAGAGCACTCCAGTATGATAATGTACTTCTCTGAGATGCCAGTAATACCCATAACTCATCCTCATTTGCATCCAACTTCCTCACATCAAGTCACGGCCTTTCAGTCCTTTCTAAGTACCCCAATAAATTCAGATGTAATGCTCTTAAATGAGATCACTTACATGTGTCATTTTTCTTCTCCTATATTTATAATCTGGCAAGTTGGCCTTGATTAACAAATGGTTCTCGCTTGATTTTCAGAACTAATGCCGGCACCAAGTTCATCTAAGCCCTGGCTAGCAAGAAGGCTGCAAAACAGAGCGAGGGAATCTGTGTCACACCACGAACAGTGTCACACACTTCTGTCTAGGCTATAAATGCCATTTACATGCATATCTAGGTGCCCATGTATACATACAGTATATACATGTATACTGTACATGTAGTTCAGGTGGGTAGCTGCGTCAGCATGCATTGGCTGCAAAAACTGAAAAAAAAAAGTGTTTTCTTTCTTCTTTTTTTCAGCATGGAATAAACATATTACTTGTTCCTACTGTACATGTATACATCCTCACAGTTGAAGAAGGCTTCACAGCCGAAACGTTGTGTTTTCTCTCTTCTCTTTTCAGCATGGAATAAACCTACTACTTGTTTCTTTATATACCTATTTGTACTTCATGAGCTTCTGGAAGATGAGTAGTACTTTTGATTTGTTTTGGAGCAGACGTTAAAGGTGTTAATGAATGGAAACTCCTGAAGAACTTAATAAACAATAAGCATAAAAATGTCTTATGACTGCAGCAATTTCTCAGTGTTGCCATCACAAAAATGACTAAATCTTAATTTGTAGCTGGTGTACTGATAATTTTTGGAACGGACATGATGAAGGTAAAGTCTTAAAACAAATTAAAATTAGTTACTCATTAGGCTGCGGATTCTGTCCCATTCCTCCTCTCTTGCAGGCTGGACGAGCACATGCCTGTTCACTTGTCTCTGAGCCCGACGTGGCACACATCATCACATAAATGTTCAAAAGAGCAGTCACGTTGTCTTTGAACAATTGCAAATGGCAATCAACTAATATCCTTGGGTTTTTAAAGACGCTTCATAAATAAAAGTCATTATTCCTATTATTCACTGGTCATTCTAGTTGACAATCACACTTGGATCTCATTGTCAATTAGTTTGCTTTATGCAGATTAAGATAGCATTCTTCCTGCCTGCACATCCTTGATTCATTGCTAAAGAGGACTTAGATTCACTTGGTGAAGCCACCTGACGTTTTGCTCCAGCTTATACTGTAGGTGATATCTTGATATTGGCCCTATATTAGCATACTGCATTCTTTGTGTGTTATTGTGTCTTGATTTTTATCATGTTTGAAAGTGTACAAGTTAAATCGCCTCATCACCTGTGCCCAATCAGCTCTCTCATGAGGTGATTCAATGTGTATGCAATGGTCAAAGTCACACAGGTATATCAAAGTCAATAACAAATGATGAATTAATCAAAACGTTTAATTAATGTCCTGAATCTAGCTCATTCTTCTTAAAATGTAAATGCATAAATAAACCAAAACTTGGATTAATTAAAAGCTTACATCCACATTCCAGATACAGCTCAGGTGCCAGGGACTTTGTGATATGTTTTTATATACCAGGTACTGCTTTTGTCTGTGCATTGGAAAGCTCTCATAAAGCACTGGATTGTGACTGACGTGTTGATTTCTTCCTGTAGTAAATGTGTGTTCAGAGAGGTGGAGAGTTGGCACAAGAAATCTGCTTCGTAGTAAAAAAAAAAGATTTTTATTTTCTCAGTGAAAGTAAAATAACCATGTGTGGGCCTTTACAGAAGTGACACAGAAAATAAGCACAGTTCCATGGTATTGCTTTAAACAAGCAAACCCAACAATTTCAATCCAAATCTAGCCACTCAGGAGTTTTCAAACATAACACATTAAAAAATGTTAACAAATAGTTAAATAGAGCTCGTAACAAAAGTTTAGGAGGGATGACAACAGTCAGACTCCGCCGTCAGTAATTAGCAATCGCTCCGGACGTCCTTTCCTTTCCTAAAACACTATAAATACCTACGTGATCCCCATCTCTCCCTTGCGTACTGTATGTATTTTGCATCTCACCTCCACCCCATCTCCACCTCTGCAGCTGCCCCTTGGTCACCCTGCAGGGGGGTCCTGGCCTCCTCGTCCCCTGGCCAGGAGGAAAACAGCCCTCAGCCAAATTTTCACTCCATAATCCTTTCATAACGCTTTGTTCTCGGCTGTTGTTATTCCTAGTGAAAAAGGATTGGTCTGGATTAGAGTGTTTTGCCACTATTAGAAAAAAAATCATCTGGGTCTTCAAGACAGCTCAGAGGAGCCAGGGTACAGAATGACGAAGGGTGCTTTCCTTGATCATATTTATTAATAAAGCCCCATCAATCAGTCTTGCTTTGTGTTCTTCTTGTTACCCATGATAACATTGGCTGAGAATACATTTTCTTTTGTGACAGTGACCCCTACAAAATAGGAAGTAAAAAGCAATTAGTGAGGTGGTCTAGGGCCTGGATTAAATTAACAGTTTGACCCACCCGCTGCAAATTCCAAACCCTCTTTCCACGGGGTAGAGTGACAAACAGGGGGCTGCCATCCAGCTATGCTTTTGCTACGCACAAGGTGACTGACAGTTGGGTTGTGATTTAATCTTGGCCAAGATAATAAAAATGGCTGTGACAAGCGAACAATCAGCTCTGGAAAACAGGTGATCTGCACCCCAATTAGAAAAGGTTCCAGTCTTTGCAGCTGTGCTGATTTGCACATGCCTGATTTGTTATCCTCTCCATTCAAATTAGAGAAGTTGGCTTGCCCAGCAGGAGTAATTCAATTAATTAAGCATTTTTCTGTCACTTTTCCTTTTGTTGTGCCTTGTATTTGCTTCTTTCCTCTTAAAACATTAAACATTATTTTATTGCTGATTGGCTGTTGATTGTTTTTTAACCTAAAAGAGCAATGCCACTGATTGGTCTGAATGTCTTCATGTGCGACACACAGCTACAGTAAAGAACACAGCAGGCTGGCCAGATGCCGTGAAAAGGGCTGCCTTGTGAAAAAGGATGATGAGAATGAATGACAGAGATGAAAGAGGAGCACAAGATAATAGGCAATAAACTATAAAATAGAAAATATTTCGCTGCACCAGAAACAGACCAGCTCCAGAGAAGAAAAAGGCTGAGGGAATGGAACCTTTCTCATCTTGAAAAGAGACGAGAACAGAGGGCTACTCCAAATTCTAAAACACCGACAAGGTCAACGTAGTGGACTGCTCTAGATTAGGGACACAAGTGGAAACTACTGTTTGTGGAAGGGCGTTTAAAACAGAGAAGAGGAGGCACTTATTTACAAGGTTGTGGGAGTCAGGAACAAGCTACCCAGCCATGTTGTTGAAGCTGATGCCCGGGTGTCTTTCAGGAAAATTCCAGAATCCATTTGGGATCAATTAACTGTTAATGACCCATCAGAGTAGTTGGGCTGATCAGGCTCCAATCGATGGTGAATCTCATGACACAGAAGGTCAACCTATCCTATCATACCCGTAAGACTGAATAAAGACAGACAGAAATAAAGCAAAATGATTCAGATCCAATAATATTAATAAAACAACTCCTTGTAAAGCAACTGAAAGTGGCTGTATTCCTGCCAAACCTGAAGCCATATTTCAGACCCGACAAACAGAATTAATATACACAAACTTGCAAGACGAACAGAGAAAAAAAAAAACTTTTAGAATCAATCCAGAATTTCAAACCTTATCTTTCCTGGCCATCCAGTACATGTTTGTGGTCTGCACATTAAGGGGTACAGTTACACCACCTTACATATTGGTACAGTATATTTATTTTAATCCTGTCGCGTCTCTCCTGCTGTGTTATAGAAGGGACATGTAGAGGTTCATGTTGGCTTCTGATATCTTTTGGAGCTAGAGTCTGAATCCCTGGGAAAGGGCACAATCAGAATATTTTCGCCCTTTAACAGGGATTCAACGGCTCCCATTAATTTCTTATCATTTCTAAATATCACTACTCGTTTACAGGCACCTGCCTTCTGCATTACCCCTGGAATGAATCCTGGGTTTTTCCAGCTCTTTGGACCCTCATTCGAACCCAGACTTCATTACCCATTCTCACATTCCCATTCTTTCGTTCTCCTCATCCCCACATTCCTGATCTCTCCCTCATTCCTCCCCCAGCTGAAGAAGACTCCATGAGCAAAACGTTTTTTTTTTCTTCTCTCGACTTGTCAGTGTGGAATAAACCTCTTCCTGTTCCTCTGCGCTGGGGTCCCATTCTACCCTCTTCATGTGGTAGTGAAATAGTCAAGCTACAGTATGAACAGTTGCAAACAGGGGGATGGCATTTTTTTTAAAACATCAGCTATCCCCGATTTCATGCACATAATCATTTTTTTTTCAGTTTTATTGATTTTTATTTAGATTTTTATCTTTATCTTGTTTCTCTAGACAACTCCCTGGTCTTTAAATGAAATCAAATGAAATAAATGACTGAAAAGTTATATTATTTTTTAGAATTGTTTAGGATTCATTGTGGATATAACTTCTCAAATTTCTTATATTGTATGTGCTAACACCGACTCTTTTATGCCACTAACAAGTTCATGAAGAGAGATGCACACCACGAGGGCAAATTCCTTTTTATTTCCTTTATTAAGGATAAAAAAGCTCCATTGTATTATTGTATTTTGATTAATGATGTTTACTTTTTGTTGGAATATAAATTAGATATTGGTAACTTAAAATAATAAGATTTACTTGCATGAAATATTGCTCAAATGTAAAATATAACAATGCACTGCAATTAATTCCCCAATGACATCTCCTCAAAAAATTAAAAACTTCTTCCCATACATCAGTGCTCACAGGTGCTTGATCCAAGAAATGCTTTCCTACACCAACTATAATTCCACCCCACATTATGTGTGTTTACGTGACTTAGAAGTTATAGTACTGTATGTTTTTTATTTGTTCTTAACTATGCAAATGTATTGTTCCAATTCATAAAAGTAACATTTAAATATATAACATACAAATAAATGAAATGTTACAATAAGATACACTGAAGATTTAACAATACAGTGATAGTTATGTAATACGTTCTATAAACTGCCTAACATAGAAAAAGATAGTGAAGTCTTGCATTAATTTAGAAACTCTACATTTGACATTTGTTTTTGCGGCACCAAAAATCTATCGAAAATAATTACATCAATGCACATATGTTCACTCATAAAAAATATGAAAATTATGTTTTCAATGATAATATGCATTTTAATTATTGTGCAATGTCTTATGCGGTGCTGTGCTACAAGAGAAAGAAAAGCTTAGCTATGGTTAGAAACAAGAGTGTAGTTTTTTTACTATTTAAGGAAATTATCGTGCACAACCTCTTTTGTCTTGTAGCAGAATGTTTTGGAATTGAAAATGTCACCGTCTGTTTTCTCAAGAAAGCAGGTGAAAATGTTGCTTTCTGAAATAAAACAGAACAGTTTCTATGCCTGAAAACTATCCCTTAAAGCGCTTTTTCTTGTGTGCTTCTTTATTAACTCTTGTGCTAACAGCCTATTTTAATAGAATCCAACCCTCTCCTGCCAGAAAATCAAACTTATTTATGCCCAAAAAAAACCTGTCAATGTAAAATTTCAACAAAAAATATCCATCCATCCATCCATTTTCTAACCAGTACTGGGTCATGAGGGGGCTGTGAGTCATCTCAGAAAGCAACAGGTGCAAGGCAGGGTACACCCTGGATGGGACACCAGTCCATTGCAGGCCACACACAGACACACACACACATTAACACACTCTCACTGCTCCCTAATACATTCCCAAGACCGTTAACAATGTGGGATAATGCATTCCCATTTGATAGTTCCTGCACACCCTGGTGTTTAGACAGTGTACAGAATGCTAGTCAGATAGCTGCTGTACTCTCAGATGGTCACTTTTTCCAAAGCTGGACAAGGTCATGTTCCATCATCTCTCATACTGTACAGTAGCAGAGCATTCAAAGGTGTTTCAGATCTTTGTCAGCATTATTCGCAAGTATAATTCAAGTACCTTTTAGAAGATGGGCTGTTACCGAGAAGAGCGCAGTCACCACTCTTTCTCTCCCATCTGAAACTCCAGCACTGAGATTGCGATAAAAATATTTCATTCATTCTTCCCCAAGGGGGACAATTTAAGTCAAGGGGGCGATTTTATGGAGTTGAGAAATGAGAAAGCGCACTCGTGTCCTTTTAAAGAAAAAAATGAGTGGAGTTAATCGCAGAGAAACTTTGGTTCAACTTGCGCATGATCACTTGTGATCAAGTCCGATTCTTGCTACTGTAGGTGGTTCATGCTGCAGTAGCTACATTTTGTGATTAAAAGCACCCGTCTTCTGTTGTTCTTGACAAACCAGCCTATAGTGCAGCATTCCCGGCACCCAGATTCCTGTCCGTGCCTGGGCTCAGATTGGCATCTCTTCACTCGCCAAAACATTGTTTATTTGACGGCCTGTGAGTGCATCGTATATCCAAGCGTTACAGAGGTGTAACTGAAATCATAGTTCTTTAATAATTCATTTGGCTGATACTTTTATCCAAACTGACTTACTGTTGCAGATATTTATACCTTTGGTATTTTACTGAAATAATTCAGGTGACGAACTGTATCTTGCTCAAGGATACAGCAGCAACATCTCGCCTGGGGATTTGAACACACAATTGTTTAGTCACAGACCTGGAACTCTTACTACTGCTCCACACACCTGCCTGAGAGTGCTGAATCTCAGGTCGTTATAACGTTGAGAAGCAGCTTGACGAGTGTGATATGTTGGCCATTCTCAAGGTTGCTTTCAATAGATTGTGCCCATCCATGTGGTATTGCTGCCTTGTTCAAAGAAAGGCTTTCCTACACCAACTATAATTCCACCTCACATTATGTGTGTTTACGTGGTTAAATGGCCATTTACAAGCATTTGCATAAATGAAAAACAAGAACCCAGTTTATAATGGGCTTCTTGTGTAGAGATTAAGATTAAGAAGAGATTAAGACCGAACTGTCCAGCATCACCACAAATTGTGGCAACTCTGAACAACTGTGACTGCCCAGATGTGGTCCAAAATGTTCAGTGAATAACACAGCTATATTTTATAGTTCACTGTTGCTGTTTTTTTTTAATAATGTTCATCCACATTAACAATATTGCCAAGACAATGCAATATGACAGCATTATACCATCTAAAGGTGATTAACATGCTGCTTTCAACAGTTATCACAGCATATACAGTATATTGTAATATACAGTAGAAGCATGTCATAGAGTTACACCTATCGCCTAAGCAGGCTACACTGTTAGGAAAATATAATTTGTTAATGTTAGGAGTGCATGAAAACATGAATACTGAATACTAGGCAGTTCTCAAATACCGCCTCTGAAGGAAACTATGTGACAAATACAAGTTTATTAAATAGCAGCTGTCTTAATACAGCACTTCCACCTTTCATCTGTTGTAAAAAATATGTGACTTTTCAGGTAAGTTTGACAATTGAAAGGGCTTGATCTATTGTACCTGCCAGCATGTATTGCATTGAGAAGGCGATTGAATTGAATTTAAACAAAGGCCTTTCTTGTTCTCCACTGTATGTAGGTGGCATAAAAGAAATAATGATCTATTTTATAGTATAAAGTGGATTACACATTATATAATAATTCTAATTATAATTTTGTCATAATTGTTCATTTAAAAATATGATGATTTTTTAGTTCCCTTAAAAAATGTTTTTTTCCCCCACTCAGGTTTCCTCATTGGAAACATACATAGCTCTTATCTTTTTATCAAAGTCATTTTATATCTGGAAAAATGTTTATGATTACTTAAAATAAGATGATCTTTCCAGTAATAACAATTAAAAAAAACTCAGAGAAAAATATTAGCTTTGCTTTGCAGGGTATGTACCACTAATATAAAATACCCGCACATTATAATAATCACTGAGCCAGAGTCTTGGAGTTTGCTTACCGTGGCATAATGACAACCAATTAACTCCTAAAATGTCAAACACTTTTCCTCAAATAATGCAGGCAACTGCAAGAGAAAATACTGTTTTTAAATTAAAAATTCTAAATTGTTTTTTTGGAAAGTCACATCTGAGTTTAACCTGAATGTAAGAAAAGTCTGGTGGGTAATCAAAAAAACACAGGGAGTCAGGTGAAGAAAAAAAAAAAACATGCTGTAAGCTATAAAAAAGTTTTCCTGGTGGTATGGCGATTATCAGCGTTGCCTTGCGGTTCTTGGTTCCTGTATTCAAATATGGGCTGGGGCACATTCTGTGTGGAGTTTGCATTTTCTCTTCATGACTAAGCAGATTAGCCAGCAGCCATATCACTCTGCAACTCAACACTGGCAGCCCACTATAGCTCAGCAGGTGTGAGCCCGGTCAGTACCTGGATGGGAGACCTCCTGGGAAAAACTAAGGTTGCTGCTGGAAGAGGTGTTAGTGGGGCCAGCAGGGGGCGCCCACCCTGCGGTCCATGTGGGTTCTAATGATGTATAGTGACCAGTATAGTGACGGGGACACTATACTGTAAACAGGTGCCGTCCTTCGAATGAGACATAAAACCGAGGTCCTGACTCTCTGTGGTCATTAAAAATCCCAGGGTGTTTCTCGAAAAGAGTAGGGGTGTAACCCTGGCGCCCTGGCCAAATTTCCCATTGGCCCTTATCAATCATGGCTTCTTAATAATCCCCATCTATGAATTGGCTTCATTACTCTGCTCTCCTCCCCACTGATAGCTGGTGTGTGGTGAGCGTTCTGGCGCACTGTGGCTGCCATGACATCATCCAGGTGGGGCTGCACATTGGGGGTGGTGGTAGAGGGGATCCCCATTACCTGTAAAGTGCTTTGAATGGAGTGTCCAGAAAAGGGCTATATAAGATATATATAACTGTAAGCAATTATTATTATTATTATTATTATTTTTGGTGCTCCAGTTCAATCACATGGTTGCATGGGGCAGCGTGTAGTCCTACAGTATGGCCTGCGACCTCTGGGTTTGGCTCTGACTCCTCACAACCCTCTAAGAAAAAGGTTGTTGACAATGAAACTGCACTTGTTCTGACAATTTGTAAGTTCACTTTAAATTAATATGCATTAGTTCAACCACCATTTTGACAATCACGCATTAAAGATATGGAACACAAAGTTCACAGCATCATCAGACAACATATTAATTTTCTTTAACAAACTAGGACATAAATAAGAATAGATGAACACAGTGCTTCAAATTCATCATCATTAATATTGAAGACAGCACAGATAATATAGAAAACATTTACTATAATGTATTTAAAATAAAAAATAAATAATTTATAGCTTTTTAATTTATATATTCATTCTCAATGGAGTTTATTTTTTGGTAATTATTTTAACAAAGCAGAAGTGGGGCACCATGTAAGTCTGCAAATAGGCAATTAATCAATTTCGTCTCTGAAAAAAACATAATTCATTAACCGATAAACCTTTGTTAATCATCAGTCTCAATTCTGATCCACTTTGCTGAAACATCTGGTCTTCTGCACTAAATACTAAGAGTTAAACATTATTTTTAACATTAAGGAATTGTTACACCTTTCTTTAGAAACAGATGGTCAAAATAAAATGATATTAAAATGTTATAAATACACCACATACTGTACGCTCCAATGTCCATCCAATTAATGCATTCCACTGGACCAATGCACACCACTGGGTGCAAGGAGAGACTTGGTAAACAATGTCTTGGTAAAGAATAAGTACATTTTACATTTAGGTAAAATAATACACATAAGGCAATGCCATAAGTAAATACTGACTTTGCAACATCAGTGGCTAGTTGTTACTTCACCTTACAACGATCTGTGAAAACCTGACAATAGGGCTATTTCACTTAAAGGAAAATGAGACCTAACATGAAAAAATTCTATTTGAATTCAACATCCTGCAGTGAACTGGTGCTCAGCACATCAGAAAGAGTGAGTTTGTCCATTTCCACAATGCAATGGAGGCTGTAGATTCTCCTGTCATCTAACACTTGAATCTGGATTCAGCCAACAGCAGACAACGTTGAAGCTGAAGACCATGTGGCATCACGCGGGGGCGTGTTCAGTGTAGAGGTGGAGCCCTGGACAAAGGGCGACGCGTTGCCTTCGCAACTTCAGCTGCCCTGGCTGATTAAGGAGGAGCTGCAGCTGTGAGGGCTCTTTAAAAACACACTGAGCTCCCCCCTGAGGGACGAGCAGACCCCCGCATGTTGGAGAGCATTCCACCGACAGTCCGGAATTGTGACGAGAGCTTTGAGACTGCATCTTTCCTTTTTGTTTTGGCCTTGCACTTCCTGTTTTTCCAGACTGGACTTATCCTATTCAACTGGGTCCAGTACTTTTTCTTTTTTCCTTTTTGTTTTTCCCCCTTTGTTTCCAGTTTCTGCCTCACACTGGTGCCTCTGCCCTCTCAGCTGGGGCGTTGACTTTTACCAGTGTTCGCCGTGGCTCCTCCCACTGCCACACTGTCACAACTACATATTTATTTGAAGATCAGAGGTCATCCACGATCAGCAACAATGTAGAATCTACTTCAGTACTCAGATACCTTCAAGGCATAGTTTCCTGCAGCTCAGACTTCCCCCTGTGATATGTATATCATGTGACTGTCTCATCTATGTTTTTATCTACCTGTTTTTGGAATTTGCTCACAGCTATTTCTGTTTGCCACTTCCCCTGTTTTTGAATGATCTGAAAACCAGTATGCCAGTTATGTCAGAATCTCAATCGCTGACATAATGTAGAACAAGAAGCCCAAGGGACCTACTACAAATCCATGCGGCACACCACTGCTACCATCTGCCCAATTCGAGGTTGTACCCCTGAACATGGCTAATGCATCGCCCAGCATGTAAAGGATTTTTTACACTGAGGCGGTTTATTAAACTGTGTAATGCACAGGCGATAATTTACAGAGACAAGTAGACTGTGTGCTTTGTCCATACTAGAAACCAGCAGCTGACCAGCTGAAGCTGCAGTACATAGTGAGGGGTTCTTTCCTTCTGTTTGACAGGCATCTGGTCAGACATATCAGCTGACATCTGCTGCTGGGAAATTTAAGTATGTGATACAGCACCCCCAGTGACCAATCACATGCGTGACAGACCCTACCTTCAACCAGGGCAGTTCCAAGGATCTGCACTCTGAAAACACACAAGTGCTGATGAAGCAAAACGAGGCTTTATTGTAGGTGTTTGCACTTTAATGCTTCCTTAAAACACTAGCTCCATGCACACCCTTTAAATACTGTACCAAATAAAATCCTCATTACACCCATGTGAGAATATGCATTTCCAGATACAATATCTAAAATCCAAAAACTAGACAACACCCAGTGTGTCTATTTATATCAATTATAGGCCTAATGGTTACTTATGGTTACTTCTAGTGGCTTGGCCTGCAATAGTGACCTTTTTTAAGGCCCTTAACCCCAACTGCTCCAGGGGTGCTGTACAATGGCTGACCCTGCGCTCTGACCCCCAGTTTCTCTCCCTGTCTGTGTGTCTCATGGAGAGCAAGCTGGGGTATGCGAAAAGATGAATTCCTAATGCAAGAAATTGTATATGGCTAATAAAGTGATCTTCCCTCTCTCTCTTAACCCTAACCCTGCCTCGCCACACCAAGTTACACTATTTACTTCAGGACATTACCGCATCGCATCCAAATAGACGGGAGCATTAACAGGTTACCCTCCACAAGTACAGCTGTATCCTTTCTTCGATAGAATCTGAAGCACTGCTGCATCTACCAGATCACCA
Organism: Atractosteus spatula; assembly: GCF_055471065.1. Taxonomy (NCBI): domain Eukaryota; kingdom Metazoa; phylum Chordata; class Actinopteri; order Semionotiformes; family Lepisosteidae; genus Atractosteus; species Atractosteus spatula. The sequence continues at coordinate 2,960,153 of NC_142708.1, forward strand.
TTTTCTCCTTAGACTGGCAATAACATTGAGCAGCAGATTGTAGTGCTCTGGCAACAGAGATTGCAGTCATGGGTATCACAGAGGTCTGCATGCAGATTGCCAAGCTTGTGGGAGGGACCATTTTGTGAGGATCCTGTACCTCAAATTTTGCATCCAACCCAAAATGATGTACAGAAGTGTAAGCAACTGAGGTGCAATACATGATCACCAGAGTGCCCAACCCACGGAGAAATTATATACATTATTTGGTTCATCTCATGGTATTTTTAATAACATAAGATAGCACAACAGGCAACAGCAGACAACAGCAGTGATAGATGCAAACAGAGCATACTACTGTATACTGTGTATTTAGATTTTCAGAAGGCTTTTGATATAATCCCTCTCAAAAGATTAACTCGTAAATTGTAGGTTATAGGCATATGTTAGGATTAGGAAACACTGAAGAAGCTACAAAAGAAATGAAAAAACTTTCAAATTTAAGACTAGGCAAACACCTGGCAAATGACATTTAATGTAGACATGCATCGCGTAGCATACAGGAGTAACTGTAAATTAAGAATGGCAAACTGGTGTGAGCAAATACTAGTGTCATTGCCATTGTAGTGGTTCCTGTAATGTAGTGATCCCTGCTCTTGCACACACAGTGCAACTGAGCATTATAGCCATTCCATGAACCAGCTTGGTCTTTGATCTGAAAACTATACTCTACTTTTTAACTATACTTTTCCTCTGTTGCATAAAAAGAGAACGCTGTGCTTCTGCAAGTGCTGTTGGACAGCTGTGAGATGGGTACTTGCAAACCTCCTTTTCCTCCTCCCTCTGAGGATGAACAAAAACTGATCCAACGTTCCTGTTTGAGTCTTCTGTATCCAGAATAATCATAATAAATAAATAAACTGCTGTGAACGGTGCTGCATAAAAACATGCTGTTGTCCTTTTTTATTTTTCAGAAATCTGGAGTCGTCAATTACATTGTATAGTTATACTGTATATGGGGGGAGGTTATCACAGGAGAGTGAGGAAGTGTTAGCAGACTGCTCCGATCCACCCATCTCCAAACCACTTTCTGTACATATTTATTAAATACCTCGCAGGAATCACAAACTCTGAGCTGTCCTATGGAAGAGAAACACATCCCTCACTGATACACTGGTAGCACTGCATGCAACACACACAGAGGCCACAGGGGGCGCTGTGCTGCGGAGAGCTGAAAGAGCCCTGGCTAACTAATCCCACCTGACTCTCAGTGGCACGCAACCAGTTGTGCACAGCTGTTTTGCGGAATCTTGGCTAGGTTTAACTAGTGAGCAGCTGAGGATCTTCACCAGTTGAGCCACCCAGCATGCCTCTGTACTGCACCTCACATCAGTCTAGTTCCTTTCTGAGGCCACAAATGGTTTGTCCACAGATCATTGCATAGACCCAAGGAAGCCTTGAACTCTTGGTCGGAATGAGGCTGAGAACTGAAAAGTCCTGTGTCTACCAATGAAGTGCCTAACTGGGACAATATATTGTATATTTTACTTTACTTATATGTATTTTTTCCCTTGTCATCATACAAGCATAGTACTATATGTCTCTGTTAATGGGTTCATGTTGTGTTAAATGTATGGCGTATTGTGTAATGTCTTTACCTGCAAAGCAAATTTCCCATCTGGGACAATAAAAATAAATCAGTAAGAAGAGCAGCCCTCACCTGAGTGACAGGCAGCAGCCGTTGTACAGAAGCAGTTATTCTGCATTGGAGATTGGATAGACAAGGGGGAACTTGTATGAATTAAGAATGAATTTAAGTCAAATTGCTCAAGTGTAACATCCAGGACTCTAGAGTTAACACTCCTACTCTTACAAATAGTGCTATTAGATTTTTAATGACCAAGTAACCAGCAGGACCTCAGATTAACATCTCATCATCATAGTGAACCATTTATTCCATGCTGAAAAGAAAAGAAGAGAGACACAATGTTTTCGGCTGTAGAGCCTTCTTCAGGTGTTTTGTGACGGCATGGACTTCCATTACCAAGCCCTCAAAGCGCACTCTTTTTTCATTAACAGAGGATATCCCACCCATGTTATTGACAGGGCCCTCTCCTGAGCCAAAAAAAGCCCTCGGATCATTAACTCAATTAGGAACTCCCAGACAATCTGTGGAGGCTTGAAAACCGCAGTCCCTAAGAGCAACCTGAGCAATATTGAACAAATCTACCAAGTAGATTGGGCAAAAAGTGCACCAAGCTGATGTGCAAGGTCTGTAGAGACTTAGTCAGAATGACTTGCAGATGTAATAGCTACAGTACAGTACCTAAGGTGTGTCCACAAAATTTTGAGGTCATAAGTTTAAATAGTTGCAATTAACATATTTCCATTTTTATTTTTTTGACATTTGCAGAAATTTACTGTATTTTATCTTACCCATAGATGTGTTTAATCTAAAAGACTAAACATTTTTATTTCTATCGAAAAATGTGCGTGCATTAAAAATTCAGACACCGTGGGACGGATGTAGATACTTTTGTAAGGCATTGTGTGTATTAACATTTGCTTGTTCTATTGCTTCCCCATGTGATCTAGATAATGAAAATGACGCATCAACATCAACATTTAAGTCCTTCAACTAACTATACTACAATCTAGATTATAAATTAGGAAGAGCAGTAGACCTCAAATGGATCCCTGTGGTACTCCGTTAATCCCATTTCCCAATTTTAACACTTACCTTTTAACTGTGTTCCCTGTTTCCCATTTATTAATCAATTCTGAATCCAAATACATGCATTACCATGACTTACAGTTTATCGATTACAGTTTCAGAATTTATTATGAGGACCCTTATACAGGTGCAGTACTTCTAAAACACCACATCATGTGTTATGTCTGTATCAATTACTGCTCATTGTTTGTTCGAACAAGTTAGTTTAGCAAAATTTGCTTCTTCGAAATTCACTCCCCCCTAGAATCCTCCCTCTGTAAGACGATTCTCTGGCTTAGTTTTAATTAATGTTTACTTTAATTTCATCCTTACATGCAAGAGATGTACAGTAGGACTCGCTGTCTTTTTACTATGGTGCTAAATTAGCAATTTTCCAGTCAAGAGGTATTATTACTGTTACAAGAGTTTTGTTAATGAATAGTCTATGAATTGCATTGCTTGTTTCCTTAAGTATAATTTGTAGAATACTATCGAGCTGTGGAGATGTGTTTGTCTTACGTGTGTCTAATAACAATGCTATTTAATATTGAATTTTAGATTTGTCAAGCCTGGGGCATATTGTCAGTTTCTTCCTTGGTAAAGAGCAGAGTGAAATATTCATTTCATTCGTTTGCCATTCCCCTTTCATTGTCTAAGAGTTCTCCAGTTGTCATGAGCTAGATTTTGCTATTAAGTTCACTGAGGCATGCATACTGCATGCACATAACAATTAGGAGCTCTTGACACACAGGTGGTTTAATAAACAAAACGACTTAAGAACATAGCAGATCAATGATAACGATGATGCTCCAGCTCCAGTGTAGAGAAGCAGAATGATTTGTCTCTACCATTTATAATAATAATAAGAATGTCCCCACCGTATTGCATTCATATTTTGAATAAATTGATCAATATAATAATGTTATATAATAATTATTTGAAACTCTCATAAAATACTCTTGCAGTGAAGGTAAAGATTGCTTTTGTCAGCCTAATATACAAATTTAATAAGGCTCAATTACTGCATCAATTTTCAGTCCACATGTCTTGACAAAGGTTGTGACAATAAAGCTACACACCTAATATATTCGAATACAATTAAATAATCATCCCCACGTATTAGGCAAATTATACACTTATACACTCATAAATAAGCATAATACCACTTCTATAAATGATCAAAAATAAACAATAACCTAGGAGCAGCAGAAGCAAAGTTTGCTTTAAATACAGTACAAATTAAAAATGAAACTAATGGATGAAAAAATTGAAAGGTGTTGGTGGAGGAGAGTCCCCATTACCTGTAAAATGCTTTGAGTGGAGTGTCCAGAAAAAGCCCTATATAAGTGTAAGGATTTATTATTATCATTAATTATTATTATATTAATAAACAGTATATATATACAATATTATATTATCATAATAATATAGTTGTTCACGCCTGAAGAAGGCTCCATGGCCGAAACACTGTGTTTTCTTTCTTCTTTTTTTCAGCATGGAATAAACCTATTACTAGTTCCATATAGTTGTTAGTGTAACTCTTTCTAACATTTGCAGAAATTGCTTCCTTCGTTTCGACTGCTATAGAGATATGATGCAGTGGAGATCTGAAACACCCCTCGCATGACACAGGACGCTCTTCTGAAGCAGTAGACAGATTCATACCTTTAGGGTAAATGTACTTAAAATCTGGCTTTGTTGAGCAAGTCTAGCATTTTAACATCTTTTTATTTCATCTAGATCAGTGACAACAAAATTGCCGACAGCATGATTTTTTTTTCTCCTCCACAAACTTAAGAATGACATCTGGTTTCTGAGAGGCGTGACAGTAGACACCGCCATGGAAATGTGCATCAGAAGGTGAAGTACAGCTATTAGGTGAAAAAAAAGGTAGAGATATGTAATTACCATTATCCCAACAGCTTTAAATAACAACTGGATTAATAAGTACCCCATACTGTCAAAGATGCAGAGTCATTTTGTATTTAAAAGTCTTGAAGCAATCATACACTATGTCTGAGACACACAACAGGTATAAATTACACTTTTCTTCAGCAATATATTGTGCATTGACATGGTTTTCTTAAAATAATTGAGGAACTAATGAGATTATCTGTCTTTTTTAATTAATGACTAAATCAAAATATAATTACTTATTTTATATCCCCAGCAATGCATTTAAAAAAAATATTCAAACATTATTCACTTGCTTAATTATGAGCACCGAGCTTTGATATGACACGCACAAAAATATTTTTTCTTTCAGGTATGTCGATATGGAACATGCTTTTAAATTAGTATCATTACACAACATCTTTTCAGCAAGCACATTCAATGTGAACACATTTTAAATTACAGCTTCAGTTCCATGAACATCTGTTTTTATCACAACCATTTCCAGTATTTAATAAGCCAGGTACTGTAGAATGCATCTTGTTAGCATAATTTTACTAACCCATTCATTAGAGTAAATTAATGTTTTATTATTATGCTATATAATTGTATTTGTTGTTGTCATTACAGATAAAAGAGCTAAACATAGAGGAGTGTGCAAATTATACTTTTGAGTTTAGCGTTTCAATATATAGAAATATGCTCTGCCAAGTCAGAAAACACTATAAAGTTTCTTTCGCTAAAACGTTTCCTAGTATCAATAAAAAAGACTTGTTCAGAAAATCAAAAGTGAAGAGAATGAAAAAAAGCACTGATTGTAACTGTTGCTCTTACAGTGCTGTTTAATGGCCAGTGGTGTCATATTTACAGTACAGTACATGCCTACTAAAGTCACTTTCACAACAGTGGAACACAATATGGCTTGTCTTTGTGTGTATATAGTGCGTTGTAGCACACACTATAAATCTTCCTCAAAGCCATGAAAACAGTCAGTGGGTAATCAATAATGTGGGCAATAAAGGACAGTATATGGGACATTGATAAAATAAGCTATTGTGTGACTATTTTAGTGTAAACTGACCAGGATCCTGAGGCGGAGTGCTTTTAAAGAACTACATGTTATAGGAGGAACATGAATTTCCTCTGTGCACAGCCTTTCAATTCTCATCCTTGCTTGTTTTTTTGCTCTTGACAGATATTGAGCACAGGGAGGAATTATTCTGGATGTATCCAGTCAATTACAAAATTGGTAATCAATGACATTTAATAATCAATTACTTTTCCGTGTGTGGAACACAGCCCCTACTTATCTTCACTTGGAATGATATGATTTCTTGAGACGGATTGACAAAAAGAAATGTCCATTTCTCAAGTCACTAGGACAGCTAAGCACTGTAATTGCTATAACAAGCATACAGGAGCACTGTACTTATCTGAGAAAAATGTCAATTTAGCTTTCAGTACAGCAACTTCAGTATCAGTACAGAACTTTTTAGGTCTTTGTTGTTGCTGTTTCTTGAGGGAAGGAAATGAATTGGCACGCAGCTCCCTCTTGTGGGAGATGTTCTGAAGTCCTTACACTGCACCTGATTTTTAGAGCTCTGCTGCTCCATGTCAGAACAGGCATTTGCTGCACAAGTCTCAGTTCTGCATCTTTCTGTTTAAAACGCCCGCAGTCCATGTTTGTGTCTGTTGGTTGTGCTTTCTCTGCTTTTGCAGCAGTTAACTGGTATGGTCCAATTTGACCACTAAATAGATCACTTGGGCATCGAGGTGTCACCCTCTTCAGAGTAAAATACTGCTCAAACAGACATTTGTTTCAAGAACATAACTGTACTTTGTCATATTTGGTGCTGACTCATTTTGCATGTCATGCTCATATTGTAACACGTCTACCCAGGGTAAAAAATCCACTGTGTGCAGTATGCGTGCTTTTCCTACGCACTGCTTAATTTTATCGGCTGGCTTGCCCACAGTGCGACCAGATCAAGGTGAGGTAGACCGAATGTGATTTGAAATAGAAAAGGAAAAAGGCTATCCACAGAAAGGAAGGACAGATAGGTAGGTAGAGGATCTGTATACCAAAGATGCACATTCAATATGCATGAAGAAGAGGTGAGAGCTGTAGAGTGGCCTCTCAACATGGCTGTTTAGAAAGGACAGGCTGCCCTTGCTGGGCCCTTTGGGGAGCACTGCTCCAGCCCCAAGGCATTGCAAAGGCTGGGCATTAGCATAGAGAAACACAAGACCCTGAGACAATACCCCATTACGTATGTATGGCAATGTGTCAGGGAACTGAACTATTTATGAGGAATCCTATGATACAGTTATATATGTTTCCCTTTCTGTGAATGCCTACCAACGGGAAGATTTTTTTTGTATTTTTAAGGACAGAAAATATTTTAAATATTCAAGTGCTTCCTTTTTCTAACCTGTGGTCCAAGAAGAATTGTACCACCCACTTGATCTACATACAGTATGATAGTTATCCTCCTTTGTTTTTTTTCTGCTATTTTCTAGGACCCTTGTACATGCTATGATTGCAGCTCACACACCGCACAGAGCTCGTCATGTTAAACAGATTACACGTATAAGGAAATGGAAAGTCATATCTTGTAAAAACAAACATCTTATTATGTTGTTTCTAAATGGAAAGTGTACACCATGACATAGGTCTCTATCCAGATATTGATTTCTGCTGTGCCTACAACACTAACAATAGTAGAGAGCCATTGAACTTTAAAGCAAATAATCTTTCTCAGCTCAGCTTCTTCAGCAAAAGATCAATAAATCACAGCTGAGACTGGCTCAGGTCCTGGTAACAGTTCTGTCTGTACTAATGGGTTTCCTGTTAGTTACTGTAAGTTAACAGTGCAGAGCCTTTATTGAAGGATCCTAGAACAGCAAACAGGTCTATTCAAGATGTTGATTCCACTGAGGCTTCTGTAAATCTCAGTGTGGGTGTAAGCAGCTCTCGCCAGTTGTTTCATTCACCTTAATTATCACTAATTCTAGACCACCTAATCACAATTAAGGTAGTCTTGGACTAATGCAGAACTTCCCTTTATACAGTAGTGATTAATACTCAGCCGGGAGTATTTTCCTTTTTTTTATTATTATTGTGATGAAGCTGCCTCTCCAAGATGATGATGAGGGACGATCACACAAAAAGAAATTCCTCTGTTCCCCCAGAGAAGGCAGATTTTTCCACAAATACAATCAATGCTAATCAATCCTAAAGAGAGCATGAGAAGCTTAAAAAATAACAACAGAAATGGATCCCCAGCAAAGCACGACCGGCAAGGTAAAAACACAACGATAAAAAAAAAATTGCAAAAATAAACAACGCAAGTGACATATACACTACTGTACATTATACAGACACAGAGCTTGCCGCAATTATGATATATAATTGTTATTGTTGTTATTGTTGAGGAGGATGATAATAATAACAACAACAATAATACAGTAGAATAATGTGCTTCTTTGCTATAAAAAAACCTGCATTGTTATAGCATCCTCTCTAATTTGTGCATGTAAATCTCCTGTTTGGTTATATAGAAGTTACAAAGGTATAGTTCTCAACTTTTTCCAGTTAAGAGAGATGTTGAAATGGGATGATAACACCAGAAAATGACTAATATGTGTTATAATACGGTATAATCATATCGAAGACTAAAAGCAGATCACGATCTTCTATATACTACGCAAATAAATAATGAATGATAATACTAATATTTTTCATAAATTTCACTTTCTCCGGTTCTGCCTCCGTATTTTTTGGCCACAATTTAATAGCTCTGCAACTTTCACACAGACACAGCAGCGACCTAAGTTAGCAGCCATTATAAAGTTATTAAATTAATTGACCCTGATGCTCCACACTTCATTAAACTGTGCAGGAACTTCCCTTCATTCATTTTTATTAGGGGATGTCCTGCAGACAAAGACAGCTCCTGAAGGAGGACGGGGGAGTTCTGGTCATGTGTGTGAAAGCAGGCCCACCTAGGTCCATTCTGATGAGAGGGAGGTTCTGGAAGAGGAGGGGACCGGACGCACTGGTGAAGCGTCCAACCCTGAGAGCCTGATACGTCAGTCTCAGTCATAAACACCAAGAGAGAGAGAAAACCCAATGTGACTCATTTTAGTTTTTCTTTTAATATTATTCAAATTTATACATGGACCAACATAGAAAGATAATTAATATGCCTGGTTTTTACCTGTAAACCTGTGTTTTTACTGCAAAACATCCTATTTTACAGTACTTTTGATGTGCTGGAGCATCTGTCTGTATGCTACAAAAATAAGGAAAATACTACTTTTCAGTTAAAGAATTGAATCAAACCAAAAGCAAAGTAACAGGTGGTCATCTTCTCCCATGGACTAATCTTTAATACAGTACAACTTGGTTTTCATTATTGTTTGTGAACCTCACACTGCGTCAGTCAGTTATGCCTGCCTACTTGATAGACGTCGATAAACTAAACAGCACTTTCCGTTGACACTGATCACAACAAAATCACAACAACAAAAGAACATTATCAATGACAACCATTTTCAAACTTACAAACAGACTGTGCTCCAGATGAGGAATGAATCACCTATTAAAAATGTATATTTTTCTAATGAAGGAATGTTTTTAAATGAGAGACAGAGAGAGTAATAAATACACGTATGTCCTTAGGCACCCTCCTTTATAGTCCTGCTGTACTGTACTGTATATTATGGACTTCAACAGAGAGAAAGCTCATGAGAATTGAAAACCAACGTATATTGTCCATTTCTCAATGATGGCATGCTTAATGATGGCAATATCACAACTCTTCACAAGAGTTTAAGAATTACATAGAGGAGTCTGCAGTATCCCTTTGAAAAGATCAGATATCTGGATCCAGATTTTCCAGCTCCCATACATGAGCATGAAAAAGCATATCTTTAGATCAACAAAAGACCTCCATAGCATCTCCAAAATGAAGACAAGCCTGAAGGGGAAGAGTGATCATCCGTAATGTGTGAAGTGGCATCTTACTGAGACACCAAAACTAATTCCGGCAGCATCCAGAGTTTTCAAGTGCAGACCAGGCGATCTCTGCCTGTGTTTAAAGATCTAACAGTATTGGGATTGAGGGAGGCTTAACGGCAGGCAATTGTTTTGTAAAGTAATTCCTTGAAGTCTCTACTTCATGGACCTCTTAAGCTCCTCACAGAAGTGTCCTCAGCTACCCCACAGGAGACCACAAGCACAGGAAAATATTTATTGGTACAATTTATTTTACAGGGTTTGATGTCTATCAAGCTTTATTTTTTTCCCTCCCTGCTTCCCATAACATGGCAGTCTGGATTGGTTCGTGGCTCCAGAGTTTTTCTGGGTTCAAACCCCAAGAACTGACACTGATACTGTACCCTGAGCAAGGTGCTTAACTGAGGTTGAATGAGCAACACAGCTGCATTAAAGAATACTGACATTTTGAATGTAACAAAATAACAGACAGTTGCAATCTCTGTAAGATGCTTTTGAAAAAAGCATCAACTAAACAAACTATTGAGATTATTATCTGCTCTTGTACCCTACATCATGTAGTAGAACATTAAGTGAATGATGTTGTCATTCTGAAGTTTTGCAAATTGCAGTTTCCAGTGATTACATTTTGCATCATTAAGGAGAACCATTGTTTCATATTTAGATCTGCATTCAAGCTACGAGAGAAGCTGAAAAATATATAATATATAGTCATATTGCATTATTCAAATAAACAGTGAAAAACAAAGCCAACAGAATTTTAATTTCACTTTCTCAGGTTCAGCCTTCATATTTTGTGGCCAGAATTTAATAGCTCTGCAACTTTCACACTGACTTAGCAGCGACCTAAGTTAGCAGCCATTATAAAGTTATTAAATTAATTGACCCTGATGCTCCACACTTCATTAAACTGTGCAGGAACTTCCCTTCATTCATTTTTATTAGGGGATGTCCTGCAGACAAAGACAGCTCCTGAAGGAGGACGGGGGAGTTCAGCATGGCTGGACACTGGTCATGTGTGAAAGCAGGCCCACCCAGGTCCATTCTGCCTCAGAGGGAGGTTCTGGAAGAGGACAGGACACACAAGCTCTGGCCTGGGAATGGGTCCTCCCCTGAAACACGGGTGTCACCCTGAGATCCCAATACAGTGATCTCAGCCTCAGTCACAACACCAAGTGAGCGAGCAGAAGCATCTTTTCTTTTGAGCATATAACACTATCAGCACATTTATTGTAGAACGCAGCGCGCATTGTAACCTGAACATGTTGCATCAATTCTGTGTTACACTTGTGACCAGTCATGTTCACATGACGCCTCTCCTTTCATTATGAAGCTTCTTTTTTCTTGTTTTATGACAAGCTGCACACTTATCTGAGGTCTTCATTGAAAACACAGTGCATCAATAAGAGTATCAAAGTCAAGAGTGTCAGTAAGAGCCTGAAATGAGAAGCCTTTTGCACTGCTTGAAGTGAACAGAGCACAGACATGCACCTGGCATCATGGGAGGTAAACATTGACCTATCTTTCTGCATTGCCTCCTCACCCAAAATTCTGCATTTTTTCTTATGCCTCCAAAACATACTTGAGCAAAGTCAGGCTGATAGACTGAATTCTTAATTTAAACAAAGTGGTTGACATCTCTTACAAAACACCAAAGCACTGCAAATCCATTCCAGGTCTCACTGCTGCTGAATCAATGAGACCAAAGTCCATGAAACACAATATTAACCATGGAACAAGAATCCAAGCACAGAATACTTAAATTTTCTATATTTTCTTGTGTTCCAGCACGGTATTGTAAGTTTTAATCTGTTATTAGTAATATTTACAAATTTACACATGCATAATAAAATAGAGGCTAAACATGACAACCTATTAAGGGATCAAACCTTGCACTTGACACAAGCAAAGTTTTCATATTAGTGAAATCAGCAAATCCTGAATTGTCCTGAATTTCTGATCCACATTGTACAATAATAAATCTCTCCTTGATATCTTCACCCCGTTATTTTTTTTGTCATGCCTCGAACAGCTGAAGACAGCTTGCCTTTGATATGTTTTTTTTACCTTTTCACAATGTTATTTTAACAAACATGGTAACAATTTTTCTTTCCATTTTATTTTTCCTTCCTCTCCTGCTCATGTTTGAAATTACTACCATATTGGCTTAAGGTATGGACAGTGTCACCCAGCAAGACTGAAAATCAAACACCGGGAGTTGAATTAGTTTCCCAGGGGCACACAGAGAGAATCCATGATTGTGCAGTTTAATTTTTGTACCACAGAGCTTGTGCATTTGAGATACTGCATAATGTAGAAGCGAAACAGATCATATATTACTCAATGAAACCTAGAAAAAAAAATATTTTTAATTTCAATTGCCATCTCTCCTGTACACACTTCTGTGCTGCTGAGAAAACTGGTAATATGACATGCTGCTTGAAGAATAATATTCCTATGATTTTTAAACTAAAGTAGAAATGAGTAAATTATTTGGATTATTTAGACTACATTTATTTAAAAAAAAAACCTAGTGGTATTTTACAGAATGTATTCTAAAACCCAAAAAAACATCATTGTGTATTGTAGACATGTAGCTTTAGAAACGCAACTTTTTTTTTGATAGCTCGACAGTTTTTAAAATCCACGGAGCTAGAATTATGGTCTATAATTTAAATAAATGAAGTGTAATAACATTACAACTAGCTTCTTTTTATTGTTTATTTCTCTAGTCACTTGAGATACAAATACTGTTTTCACAGAATTTGAAGAGAAAACAAATGTGTAACATGAAAGAAGGCACATTTGTGTTCTTTCTTACCAAGGCAGAGAGTACTTTTCATCAGAATGCACACAGTGAAGACAAACTTCGTTGAGTTATAAATCAGTGAACTGGGTCAGCAACTGTCAAGTGGAAACCAAAAATACAAGGTCCATAAAACATTTATTGAACTGAAATATCAAAAGACAAAATTAGTTTTGCGATCAGCCACTTCAGAGGAACTGCACTGATTTTTAAACTAAACTAATGTACTTGTGTATACAAAGAGGACCGGGTCTTTAGGAGGTGCCATTTGATTACCTGAGCCCAGTAAACAAAGCAAAGATGCCCATTGATGGTTAGTGTTCTGTGCAACACCTGTTCTGTGCAACACCTGCAGGGTCTGCCCTGTTCTTAAAGGGGATGAAACTGATAATGTTTTCTTCTGGGGATCCTGAGGCTGATTGTGTGAATACATTTGGCACCACATCCCACCCTGAATGGCAGTCGAAAAAAAAATTGATCATCAGTTGCTGGCAACAGATTGCTGGCAACAGGGAAAATATTATTGGACAGCCACATTGCAACAGATCTCTGATAAGTGTCTATTAACCCAGTTCCTACATCTTGTGGTCTATTCCATGATGAATGTTGACTGTGAAATCAAGTCAGATTCCATGGCTGGGGTTCTTAATGCTGATAAGATTAACAAAGATCCTGTGCAACTATTGCAGTACAGTACTATATTTGCAGCTTTGGTCCCACTAACCTCTTTGATCGTACCATAACACCAAAACTGCTACTTCAGTACCGTCTTACAACAATGGAACTGCAGCTTAAAACGCCCACAATGACAGAGAGATTGTGAAGAAATACTCTTGTGCTCTAGAACTACAGGGTAGGGTTTGTTTCACCCGGTGCCTAAATATAACTCTTCTATTCCACACAAGACCACAGCCAGGCAGCTTCTGGCTCATTACAGACTAATTAAGACGCAGGTCGACAGCCGGATTGCTGAGAAAGAAGTCTTTTTTTTTTCATTTTTGGTGCTCATGCCATTATTTCTAAGAATATTATATGAGAGAAACTCCCAATTAGGAATTGTAAATAAAAATGCAACAAATAAGAAAAAAAAGGCATTGCTGAAACCTACTTGCCTTATGTGCATGGTGTATTTTTTTTCATATTTTTGCAGTAAGCCACATTTACATTTTAACACATTAATTAAAACCTCCCAATCTGTTGGTTCTGTACAGCATGCTACCCAATTTCTTTAAGCATTGTTATATGCTTCAATTAATTCAGTTGCTGTAGACGAGTCCATACATTATCTTGTGGTGTGAGGAGTCTTTATGCAGCCATTTTCTAAACTCTAATAACTATAAAAAAAAAGTGTTGCTGATCCTCACACACACATGCTACACCAGCGATGTGATCACTCGTACAATAAAAAAATGTTTTTTTTTCTGCAACCAGACTTCAACAACATGTGAACTTCCCATTATTCAGATTCAGAACATGTCACTGAGGTAGCTGTGGCCCTGGATGTGAAAAACATCGACAAAGTGTCACTGTTTCCTGTAGAGGAGATTCAGTACATGAGGCAAGTGTTGCGTAATGGCACAGAAATTGACTTTTTTGTAAAACATGTTCACATTCCTGAGTGTTCACCCAGGTTGCCTGGAGGAGAGGGGATCACTTTCTGCTCTTTTAGGAGTGTAATTAAAGGCTCATGAAGACTGAACTTGTTAGGCATTATTTTCCACAGGTTATCCTCTGTCTTAGTAAAATCAGGCCGTCAAATATTACAGTATGAGAATTGCTGGTACACTTAGCAGAATTTAAGCAATATGCACTAGTAGACACAGCGGTGATCCAGGCATGAGATTTGTGTTTTTTTTCTTTTGCTGTGGTTCAATAAGTAAAGGCAATTCAGGAACAGCAGGTACTGCAACTGTGTTCTCTGCAGAGCAGTAAAGAAGTCCTACCAGGAAGGTCTCAATAAACTTCCACGATATTGCAATACATGTATTTTTCAAACTATACTTTTTAACTAACTTTTGTATTGATTTTGCTTTCTGAAACACCTTCATTTAAGCATAAATGTCATATAATTAAATTTAATTAACTGTGCTTGTATATCATCTTCAGTCTTTATCAAGCGACTGACTCCCAAAGACTTTGGTTACTTTCTTAGACTATTGTTGTGTAACTTGCTCTTGCCCACCTCCTGTCAATATTTTGATTTCATTTTTCATTTCTCATTTGCCGTGAGCCAGATCTTTTTGCTGTGTGCCTGGACCTTTGTCATGTAATCTCTTCACACGCTCATGCTTTCTGCTCTGACCTGTCTCTTCTCAGTACTGCTAGAAGACATATTTCCATACTTTTTTATGTCACCTGAAAGAGTTTTTTTCAGTCAGAGTCTATTAAGCTTTCACACCCATGTAAATATAAGTTGACACATGCTGGTTAAAGACTTTTTTTTTTTTAAAAAGCAGTTTGCTTTCAGACTCATATTTTATATTCTAAAAGCACCCAGTTTTCGCTCTGCTTTTCTCAATTATTTTGGAATAGTTTCTAGGGCACAATCGTTTGCTTTCAACTGCATACGTCTTCTCTGGTTCTCAATAAATGATTTCCATCAAATATGATGTCATCTCAAACCTGTTAAAAATTAAAAAAAAATACTACCTTATGAAAATACATTAAAAAACGGCCGGGGGAATTTTTTTCTTCTTTTCTGATTTTTAATTTGGCTGCTTTGGAGAGGAGCCATCTGAAATAAAAAACCATCCCCACCCCATCATCTAAGCCAGCCAGTTAGCTCACATTAAAAATTTTTACAAGCAGGCAATAACCGTGTCCTTAGAAGATACGCCTGGCTTACAGCAGTACATGACGACTAACCGAAGCATCAGTGCTAAGCTCAACATCTGTTCCTGTATTAAAGTCATATGGCAGAGGCAGCAGAGCTGCTTTGAATGGAGACACAATCAGCCTGATGAGAGTGATGTAATCGTCTTTTACATGTTACCTATGTGCCAGTCCACTGTCATCATTCATCTTCGGGGGAGAATATTTCAAAAGACAAGAAACGAGCAGCTGAAGAAAGTTCAATAACCACTGCAAGACTATATATATAAAATTCTTTGAGTACCTATAGGTTCACGTCACAGATGGTATACTTCCACTCTTGGCAGGTGATGTCTTTTTCGGTTTGTCATTTCATTCAATGCATCACTTTTTCCAGGGAAAAACACACACGACAGTTAAATTTCTGTAAAGAAATTAAAAGGCCGATGCACCTCTAGGGTGAATGGCTTATATTGATTTGCGATAAGCCCTTAGTCAACATTATCCAAAAAGGTCTCTACTGTGTGTAGACTGGAGTACAGGCCAGTGCTGAGGGAGTTAGCCTCAGACCTGCTACAATAATAACAACTGGTTACTGCAATCTAAGGGCTAATATGAAAATCTCATTAAGCTAATTGAGTGCACCTAATTGATTTAGGTTTGCCACAGCAAAGGGATTGAATACTTATGCAGTCATGACTTTTTCTTTTTCTTTCATATTATCTATTTGCTTCTTTCTTCTTGTGCTTTTCAGTAGTGCTTTAGATGTGCAGGGTAGGCTGTGTATATAACAATTATCATTCGCTACTTCAAAGTGCAAGCTTCGAAGCAGCAAAACGTGGAACCTGTGCATGAGTCTGAATACTTTTACAAGGCATTGCATATTCTTAATACAAAATGTAAATCTTCTGCACATCTCTTTCACTTCTGCCTCATTATCAGTTTTCTTCAAAATTTAGAGATTTTATCATTCTTTTTTTGGCTTTTAAGGCACTGAACAGTTGCAGTCTTTGATCCAGACTCTGGAATTGCATATTCCCACATTTTGTGCAGAACCCCAGTGACCCGAATTTACTGCTGGTGGCTGGTGGTACATTTTTAACACAGGCACAGGTGTATGATTTCCAGCTACTTTGGGAAAAGACCACTTAAAGCAGGGCATTTAGTTGCCCAGCTACACAAGACTGCTTAACTGAGCAGCCAGTGGTGCAAAGCTACCATCTGTGGGATTATGACTGAATGCCTTTAATCTCACAAAGACCCCACCTAATAGGAAAGACACCTTTGCTCCACAGAACTCTTCAGTTGGGCTTAGATCATGGCGAAGAATGCTGTTCACAACAGGGCTGGGAAGCAGACAGAGGAGAACCTGCTCTTTTCTTGTCGAAGCAATCCCACATTTATGGGGAACTTGGTGCTAAATCATTTGCAGACGACCTAATTCTGGGTCAGGGTGTCGTACACAGTAGAGCAGCCACTTCAGTGCGATCTATTGAAAAACAATCCTTTTTGTGGGGGAATGACCCATGTTGTTGAAGGCCAATCCTGTGTCCTCTTCTGGACTAAATCCTCAGACCAGTTAGCTATCAGTTGCCAAACGGGATAGATCAGTCGAACGCCCTCTTTTCTTATGTAATCTCTTGTACATTCTTATTCCTGGGCTTGCACATCGTGCAGCATGTCCAGCCCTCTTCTTCTTTAGCTTTAATCTAGACAGCACATTGCCACCCCATAGAATGTTGCTCAAAGCACATCCCATCCAGTACGTCTTCAGCACTCATGAAATCACTGGCTTGAAATTCCCTAATGAACCACACATATTTGACCGTAGTACTGAAGTGCTGCTGTCTCTCGATAAATGTAGCAAATGTGAGGGCACAAATCCAGCCTTCAGTGTCTGTTTTAGCCCCTCAGTTAAACCCTGGTTCTCTCCGTGTGTCCCTGTGAAGTTCTGTTCAGACCAGACAACCCCTGCTTTCTGAGAACAGCTTACGTTGCTCAAAAAGACAAGATCGTTATTGATTTCATTTCTTTGGCACGGCGAGGTTTACGAGCAACAGCTGCAGAGCTGTTTAAAGCCCAATTCGAGTTTCTTTGGTTTTAATTGCGGGGCTTTAAGTGAAAAGAATCCAATGAATAAACGGACAGGTACAACTCTGAATGCAGCCTGGGGGGTATCAGCGGTTTTTCTTTCAGCTGGATAAGGTTTAGTCACTTCAGAGTGACCTTTGTGCATGTCACAAGGATGTAATAAGGTCAGATTACAGGCAGGTCTACTTATAGACTGCAAAAGGTTGGCTAGTAATCCCACACTCATTAAAGGCCTGCTTTGTTGCCAGCATGAAAAAAAAAAGGAAAAAAAAAGAGGTGTACTGAGGAACTCAATAACACTTGATTCGATATGAAAAGCTGCTTCATGCCACCCAAGAGAAAAACAAAGGAT
This sequence comes from Atractosteus spatula, assembly GCF_055471065.1. Classification (NCBI taxonomy): domain Eukaryota; kingdom Metazoa; phylum Chordata; class Actinopteri; order Semionotiformes; family Lepisosteidae; genus Atractosteus; species Atractosteus spatula. The sequence continues at coordinate 2,977,818 of NC_142708.1, forward strand.
GATGGGAAGCCTGCTGCAAGGACCTTCTGCAGATGGACAAGAAGTTCCTTGTTCCAGGTTTAAGGCACAAACAGATTAAGATGAATTGATGCAAACTTGGTGACTCCAAAAATCCTGGAATAACGGGAAGCTGGGCATTAAGGCTTAGAAACTGGAGCTCTGCACAAATACTCCTCACATCCCCTTTTGTGAACCAAGGGAAACGTACTCTTTTTTTCTTTCAGCTCCATGCGAACTTGGAAAAGCATTAAGTAAGGTGAAGATCTAATCCTCAGCAGTCACGACATTTAAAGATTCTTCTTTGCAAACTTTCTGAAGTTCATACATGTTTCTTCTGAGTTTTTCATGACAAATTCCTTAAGACACCCAGCCTTTAAAGTAAGCTACCAGAAATGTCAAACTGCTGTCATTTAATTTAAATTACAAATAATATTTTAATTCAACAGAACTTAATAAGCAGCAAACTGTATGCATATTCAGGGTTCTGTATTAAACTACTTCAGTGAAACAGCTTTCTAATACAAATATTAAGTATTTGCTTTGAATAGCTTGGTACACTAAACTGTAAGCATATTAGTATCATTTTTCCATTATACCAGTATCTTTTCATTATGCATTTCTATACCTACATTTTTATGTGGACTATACACCCCCACTTATTTATTGTGGAAACAAGGCATCAGTCTGTACAATGTAAATACTACAATGAAGTATTACATGTGAGTGGATTCTAAGTAGCTTGTATAGAAATAATAATTAGCTGCTACCTGATCACCCATCTTAAACTCCCGTTATGTGTTCACTTATATAAACGAATGTATCTCCACATCCACAACCCAGAGTGCAAAATGAAAACACTACTGGCGTACAGTATACACAGTACATATACTGTATAAATGGGTAAAATATAAGTCGCTTTGGATAAAAGTGTCTAACAACAAAATATGAATGCCATAAAACATTCTGGAAATGTAGTTCTTGTATAACTAAAGGTGCAAAATCTATCATCGTGTATTAGATGGATCTCATTAGGTCAACACGTATCTGTGGAGAAAGTGTGCAGGATGAATAAAGCACAATGAATGGAGCAACACAAGGTACTTGGTGGACAGCACACAATGGCATCCATGCTGTTCAGCACACTAATTGTCTTTTCAAAAATAGGACTGCCTTTGTAAGTGATTTTAGAAAGAAATAGTTGTTAAATGTATTAGATTATAAAGACAAGTAAAAGAAAACTGCTAAAAAAACAGGTTCCTTTTTCAACCAAGCTTAATGTGCTCCATCAGATTCAAAATCAGAATGATAACCAGAAATGTCCTATAATTAAGAAAGTAAAAACAAAAAATATTTCTTGATTATTTTTATTTATTTTTCTAATTCACAGTCCCTGTTTTTACAGGTACAAATACTGCCTGGTTTCTGTTATTTATATTCTAAACATCAGACGAGAATCTGACTAATTTATGACTGAGAAAATGTGCAATTAATCTAAACAAAGAAAGTGTGTGAAAAACAGCGGCATACAATAATGGCAGGCTGAGATACTGTCCCACTGCAGGTGAGGCACAGACCCGAGGTCTGTGGAGAAAATGTTAAAATATGTTTTGTTTTCAAGAAATGTTGAAAAAGGCAGCGCCCCTACAGTACCTTGCAAAGTTAGAGTAGCAGTCACTGCTCAGTAAGATAAGAGTATGTGTGTTTATGTAAGTGTGTGTATCATTCAGATGAGAAAGACTCAGTCAAGGAGAGAAACAGCTATATATCCCATCTTAGAGCACCTGCAATGTCAAGCCTGGGTCAGCTTTAAAACTGAACATTGATTCAGTGAACTAAAGCTCTCACATGGGAAATATTTACAAATTCCACATTATAAATTCATTATTATTAAGCAATCTTCTCAATGGATTGCTGGGGTTTTTAATAAATAATTTAAAGCAATAATTTATCATATCTATGTCTTAGTCCTTGTCTTGCTTGTTATTTTTACTTTTTCCATATGTGTGCATTGGTAGGGATTACCTCTGCTTACTTTCCTGTTTGCTGCTCTACTTAAAGGGAAAAAAGACTCCTCAAGGCTAACCCCAAATCTGAGAAGAACTCCTCTCACTACTTACTCGTCTGAATGTGTGAGTGAATAAATTTAAATCCAGGGAAGTTATGCTGAAGCAATACAATGTGCTATTACGACCTAATTGAGAGTGCTGTGCTCTGTTTTGTCTGGCTTTCTGCAAAAGGGATAGAAAGAGTAAGGAGAGAGTAAGGACAGTTGAGGAAGACTGAGAGACCTGATCCAGGTGTATAACACCCATAACATGTATATAGATAGTGTTAACCCAGGTGTGTTAACCTAATTCACACACCACTGCTACGGCTGGAACATAACTTAGAGATAAAAACAACTTTGAATGTTGCAGGATCAAAAAGAAATGTGTAAATTCTCCATAGAAGCTCTTTATCCTCAATGGATGCTTTGCAGGTTCATTCAACCTGTGGAATCTGGAACAAAGACTTTCTGGTTTACACAAGGTGTGGTGGAGGTATTGAACAAGCTGCCAAGCCATGCTGTCAAAGTCAATAGCCTGGCTTCTTTCAAAAGGGTTTTGGATAAGAATAGGCTTCCTCTTAGGCCTCTATTAGAAACCTTTATTATATTCATTCAGTTTCATTATTATTGAGAAATTATATATATAATAAGAAGAATTAGGGGTTAATTCCACACTAAAAAGTTAAAAGCAAAAAGCATGGCACGTTTCACCTCTGATCCATACTGTACAGGCCTTCTGAATGAAAACAAAGCTCCCACACATCCAATATTGTATTTTTTTCTTCATTCTTTTTTTCAGTGTGGAAGTGACCTCCAATTGTTCTTCTGCAGCTTGCATGCAGACACATTTCTCCTTTCAAATCCATTGAAATATCCAGCTGTCTTTTCTTACATGTAGAAACAGAACTAAGTCTGACCCATACCAATATCTCTCTAGCTATTCAATCAGTTATTTTTATTATTTAGCATAGCGTGCTTTGCAACAGTTTCCTACAGAACGCCTTCAGATTTAGTAAGGCAGTTCTCCATGCAGCGACAGTTGATTAAGCGGACACACTTGACAAGAAAATAAACACTCCCAGTAGGAGAAAACCTCATTTTTGCCTGCGTTGATAAAGTCATATGAGAAATTTGTTCCCTCTAATAGTGCATCTTGATATGCATATGGACCTGTCTGATATTTCAGGCCAAGTTAGTCAAATACTGCTATGTTAGAGTCTACTCTACTTTGTGCTTGGTGTTGTAATGTGTACGTTTTATCCCTCTATGTCAAAGCTTCTCATTTTATTAAGGCATTGCTGTCTCTCAGTCTCTCTCTATGTACTGTATGTGTGTGTGCACGCACAATCCTTCATTGTTAAATTACCGTTATTTTTCTGCGGAGAGCACAAACTCTTACATCCCTCCATTACCCCCTGCCAGGAGGAGCATTCCAAATTAAGCCATGCCTGGTTGTCCATGCCACAATGTTTTCAGAGATCAGGCAGTATCATTTGGGTTAACATTGCAATTATAACGCAAAGCCTATTATCTGAGGAAGGATCAGATACAGTTTCTTCTAATAATATATTGCATGCCTCCAGTTAGGAGATGTCTTTTAAAACTAATCCCTTAAGAGGTCTCCACCATAATGAAGTTAATGAAAATTAACACACTGTGAAGCCGAGCAGAAATGCAGCCTGCGACAGTATAAATCAGTTTTCACATGGCCTGCTCCGAAAGCCTCTCCGAATAAGTTTGAAAACAATTATTTTAAGCAGGCTTTAATGATGAAGAGGTAATAAAGCTGTGACAGGCACCCTCTCGAGTCTTCCACTTCACCTTGTTATTAGAGGGTTTAAACAAATGCATATATTGTGCTGCAGGCTGTGTGACCTCTACATCTGTTAACATGAACCCTGAGCCTTCTGAAGCAAGGTCAAGAAACTGGACTAACCCCAGGAGCTGATCAGGTTAGTCTGTATAAATAACCCTCCCACAGCCTGGTTCTGCAGAGGATGCCTGTGTCTGAAGCAATTACATTCAAAATGTGAGAAACCTGCTTTCATGGCACAACCGTGGCATAGGGTGGCACCACGCATGTTGTTGTGGGCGGTTCTTATGTTTGAATAACCATCAACAGGGCATTCATCTCACTGAGAAACGAGCTCTTCTTTTTAACGCTCTTTTAAAAGCATTTCCTAGTTTGGATTTCCTCCCTGTTCCAGGCATCCGCATTTGCCTTGGCTAAGCACTATACAGTACAGTATATACACAGTACTTTGCTTTTTGTTTATCAGAGTCTAACTGGATGATATTATTTTAAGTCCACAAGCATCTCACCTATGATATATAAAGGCAAAGCAGCAGGCGATGAGTTTGCCATCTGCAATGGCCTGAAGACACACCAGGAAGATACTGGATTAACATCTAGTCATTGATGGACTGGTTGTGGTATGCAGGTATACGCTTTGTAAAGAACGAAAAGATCACCAGGGTACAGAAATCCTTATGGAGGTCGCGATGAAAATATGTGTGTGTTTTGTGTGAAATGTGACCAAATCTGGGAATCCATGTGTGAGTAACACAAGAAAATGGTGTAATAGCATGTCAAGCTGTGAAGCAGAGAATATTTTTGAGTTTGCAAATAAGATATT